>NC_143053.1:5000-308750 GCF_052426305.1 Pelodiscus sinensis
TGCAGCCGTGGCTCATGAAGCCCTACACGGGGCACCTCAATCCCTCCCGCCAGGCCTTCAATGCCAGGCTGACCAGGGCCCGCATCGTGGTGGAGGGGGCCTTCGGGCGACTGAAAGCCCGCTTTCGATGCCTCCTCACCCGTCTGGACCTGGCCGAGCACAACATCCCTCCCGTGGTGGCGGCATGTTGTGTGCTCCACAATTTGTGTGAGCGGAAGGGGGAGGCTTTCCTGCCAGCCTGGATGGCTGAGGCTGACCGCATGGCTGGACACTACGGTCAGCCCCGCACCGCCGCCGTCCGGGAAGCCCAGCAGGGGGCCATCTGGATCCGGGAAGCCCTGCGGGAGAGCTTCCAGGTGGAGGAGGAGGAGGACTGACCTCTCCCTGCATGCCCCACTGGGGTCTTCTTCCACCCTACCCCCCCCTTCCCCTTTCCCCTCCCTACCTACTGTCAAATAAAGACACCTGTTTTTCCAACAAAAACGTCTGTTTATTTCACAGAACTGGGGTGGGGGGAGGGAGGAATGAAGGTGGGAGAAGGGAGGGGGAAACCTGGGACGAGGGAGCTGGAAGGGGAGGGGAGGGAAGGGAGGAAGGGAAAGGAAAGCTCAGGGGTGGGAGTCCGGCTGCCTCTCCCGTCTCGCCACACTGCGGGTCCGGGGGCGTCGGTGGGGAATGGTTGTGGAGGGGGGGCAGAGGGGACAGGGGGTGTGGAGGAAGCAGGAGCGGAAGCAGGAGGAGCAGGGGGAGCAGGGGGAGCAAGAGGGGGAGCAAGAGGGGGAGCAGGGGGAGGAGGAAATGGAAAGCGGTCCAGCAAGCTCTGGAGGTGGCCTCGCAGGGCACGGCCCTGCTCCTCCAGGGCCTCCAGATTCCTCTGGCGCAGCCTGAGGTCCTCCTGGACCCAGTGGTCCTGGAGACGAAGCTGTCGGTCCAGGAACCGGAGGTGCCGCCTCTGGTAGTCCTCCTGGTTCCTGGCTGTCCTGCTTGCCCGGGCGCGGGCAGCTGCTGCAGGTGGTGTGGTGCGCTAGTTCGAACTAGGCGTTAGTCCTCGTAAAATGAGGTTTACCTAGTTCGAACTAAGCGCTCCGTTAGTTCGAATTAAGTTCGAACTAGTGGAGCGCTAGTGTAGAGCCTAGGAAACTTAGTTCGAAATACCGTCCGTTAGTTCGAACTAACTTTGTAGTGTAGACATACCCTAACACCCTAAAACACTTAACCCTAACCCTAACCCTAACCCTAAACCTTAACCCTAACCCTAACCCTTAACCCTAAACCCTAAACCCTAAACCCTAGACCCCGACCCTAAACCCTAACCCTAAACCCTACCCCTATCCCTACCACTACCCCACCCCTAAACCCTCAACCCTAACCCTAAACCCTGACCCTGACCCTAACCCTAAAACCGAACCCTAACCCTAACCCTAACCCTAAACCATAAACCATAAACCCTTAACCCTAACCCTAAACCCTAAACCCTAATCCGAACCCTAAACCCTAAACCCTTAACCCTAATCCTAACCCCTAACCTCTAACCCTAACCCCTAACCTTAACCCCAAAAGGTATGTCTACACTACAAAGTTAATTTGAACTAACAGAAGTTAGTTCGAATTAACTTTAATACGCGCTAAACATAGAAACCACTAGTCGAACTTAATTCGAACTAGTGGAGCGCTTAATTCGAACTAAGTAAACTTCCTTCTACGAGGACTAACGCCTAGTTCGAATTAAGTAGTTCGAATTAAGGGCTGTGTAGCCACTTAATTTGAACTAGTGGGAGGCTAGCCCTCCCCAGCTTTCTCTGGTGGCCACTCTGGGCACCACCATGGAAGTTCTTCTGCCCCACTCCCAGCCCCGGAGCTCTAAAGGGGCATGGTCTGGCTACGGTGCCCGTGCCAGGTGCAAGCCTGCCAGGACCCAGCCAGCAGACCCTGTACCTGGCATGGCATGAACCAGCCACCTGCTGCCACCCAGCCCTCCGCCTCTTCCCGGGACCAGGCTGGCGGCTCCCAGGAGCCTGCCCAGGGCCGCAAGAGGCGGGCGCCCGCCTGGTCTAGTGCGGAGATCGTGGACCTCATCGAGGTTTGGGGGGAAGCCTCCAACGTCCACAACCTCCACACTAGGCACAGGAATGTGGCTGTCTAGGGCAGGATAGCTGCCAGCCTGGCCACCCAGGAGCAGGTTTGCATGAAAATCAAGGTGGTCCAGTGAGACCCCCGACCCTGAGCCCTGAGCTTAGAACATAAGAATGGCCGTACCGGGTCAGACCAAAGGTCCATCTAGCCCAGTAGCCTGTCTGCCAACAGCGGCCAACACTAGGTACCCTGGAGGCGATGGACCGAAGACAATGACCAAGCCATTTGTCTCGTGCCATCCATCTCCAGCCTTCCACAAACAGAGGCCAGGGACACCATTTCTACCCCCTGGCTAATACCACTCCATGGACCCAACCTCCACGAATTTATCTAACTTCTCTTTAAACTCTGTTCTAGTTCTAGCCTTCACAGCCTCCTGCAGCAAGGAGTTCCACAGGTTGACTATTTGCTTTGTGAAGAAGAACTTTCTGTTATTAGTTTGAAGCCTGCTACCCATTCATTTCATTTGGTGTGCTCTAGTCCTTCTATTATGGGAACTAATGAAGAACTTTTTTTTAATACACGCTCTCCACACCACTCATGCTTTTATAAACCTCTATCATATCCCCCCTCGGTCTCCTCTTTTCTAAGCTGAAAAGTCCCAGTCTCTTTAGCCTCTCTTCATAGCAGACAGGGGACTGCAGACAGGGGAGTTGAAGAGGGAGAGCAAAGCGACCCCACCGCCGAAGAGGCTACCCGGTGAGAGTACAAGCTGTGGTGTGAGTGTGTGCCTGTGCTTGACTGTTTGAATTTTACAGTTTGAAGTGTGAATTGAGAGTCTGATTCCAGGTGAGTGCTAGCAGTTTCAGTTTCAGCTTCTGTGGCAGTTGGGACTGAGAGCCTGCTATTATTCCCTTGATTGCCTCTGATTAGCCTCAGGCTCAGCCTTCCCCTGTGTGACTCAGAAGGGGGCAGGCCTGACCTAGGCAAGCAGGCTTTAAAAAGCCAGAGCAGTGCGACCAGGGGAGCGAAGCGGACTGGGGACTGCAGACAGGGGAGTTGAAGAGAGAGTGACTGATGGTGATGAAGACCCGAAGCGCTTGTGCCAGTACTTCTCCTGTCTCCTCCACCTGTGCCTGTATCCAGACAGAGAACCTGAGCATGGATGCCTCTACCCAGGTCCTGGTGTGGTCTTGCTGTATTTGTGGCTTGCAATTCCCACTGAGTGATCTCCAGGCTGGGGGAGACAACCATTGTGAAAGGTGCCTGCTGGTGGAATCTCTCAGGCAGCAGGTGGGAGAGCTACAGGAGGAGGTGGCCAGGCTGAGGAGCATTCGAAGCCATGAGGAATTCCTGGACAGTATTCCTGTGGAGTCCACGGAGGTCACTGTCCTAGGATGTGGGACTGTTGACCAGCCACTTATGGAGGAGGCAGTGGTGCAGGGTGAGCACTGGCAGCTGGTTACTTCCGGCAGCGGGCAGTGTTCCACCCCTGCTCCTAACCCTCCCACTGTGTTGTTACATAACCGTTACACTTTACTTTCAGCAGGAGACAAGGAGTCACCCCCCACAGTGGAGGAGACCAGGCCTTGCACCACCAAGGTTGAGCAGTCTCCTGCCACCACTGCGAGGAGGAAACGTAGGGTAGTGGTGGTTGGAGACTCTCTTCTGAGGGGAACGGAGGCACCCATCTGTCACCCTGACAGCTCATCTCGAGAGGTATGCTGTCTGCCAGGGGCCCGTATCCGAGATGTTACGGAGGCATTGTCGAGGATTATCCGGCCCTCTGACTACTACCCCATGCTACTCATCCACGTGGGCACAAATGATACTGCCAGGTGTGACACTGAGCGGATCAAGTGTGACTACAGGGCTTTGGGAGTACGGGTGAAGGAGTTTGGAGCGCAGGTGGTATTCTCTTCTATCCTTCCTGTCAAAGGTAGGGGCCCGGGCAGAGAGAGGTGCATCCTGGAGGTGAATGCCTGGCTGCGACAATGGTGTCACCATGAGGGATTCGGCTTCCTTGATCACGGGGTGCTCTTCCAGGAAGGACTGCTTGGCGGAGATGGAGTTCACCTTTCCAGGAGCGGGAAGGCCTTGTTTGGACACAGACTGGCTAACCTTGTGAGGAGGGCTTTAAACTAGGTTTGTCGGGGGCAGGTGAGCAAAGCCCACAGGTAAGTGCTGAATGTGCGGGACTGGAAGATGGGTTGGAAATGGGGGGGACTACGGCCTATAATGGCAAGGAGAAAGGAGGGACAGGGCACAACAGGGAGGCAAGATCAAATCAGTATCTTAGATGCCTATATACAAATGCGAGAAGTATGGGTAATAAGCAGGAAGAACTGGAATTGCTAACCAATAAATACAACTATGATATCATTGGTATTACAGAAACCTGGTGGGATGGGACGCATGATTGGAATATTGGTATGGAAGGGTACGGCTTGCTCAGGAAGGACAGACAGGGAAAAAAGGGAGGAGGGGTTGCCTTGTATATTAAAAATGTACACACTTGGACTGAAGTGGAGATGAACGTAGGAGATAGCTGTGTAGAGAGTCTCTGGGTTAAGCTAAAAGGGGTAAAAAACGAGGGTGATATCATGCTAGGAGTCTATTACAGGCCACCTAGCAAGGTGGAAGAGGTGGATGAGGCCTTTTTTAAACAATTAACAAAACTATCCAAAAGCCCAAGATTTGGTGGTGATGGGGGACTTCAACTATCCAGACATACGTTGGGAAACTAACACAGCGAGGCACAGGCTATCCAATAAGTTTCTGGACTGCATTGGAGACAACTTTCTGTTTCAGAAGGTTGAAAAAGCTACCAGAGGAGAAGCTGTTCTGGATTTGGTTTTAACAAATAGGGAGGAACTAGTTGAGAACTTGAAAGTGGAAGACAGTATAGGGGACAGTGACCACGAAATAATAGAGTTCATGATCTTAAGGAAAGGTAGAAGGGAGACCAGCACAATTGAGGTAATGGATTTCAGGAAGGCAGATTTTGATAAGCTCAGAGAACTTGTAGGTAAGGTCCCATGGGAAGCAAGACTGAAGGGAAAAACAACTGAGGAGAGTTGGAAGTATTTCAAAGGGACGTTGTTAAGGGCCCAAAAGCAAACAATTCCGCTGTGTAGGAAAGATAGAAAATATGACAAAAGACCAGCTTGGCTTAACAAGGAGATCTTGCATGATCTCAAAATAAAAAAGGAGTCTCATAAAAAATGGAAACTAGGACAACTAACAAAGGATGAATATAGGCAAGCAACACGGGAATGCAGGGGCAAGATTAGAAAGGCAAAGGCACAAAATGAGATCAAACTAGCTACAGGCATAAAGGGAAACAAGAAGACCTTTTATAAATACATTAAAAGCAAGAGGAAGACCAAGGACAGGGTAGGCCCACTGCTTAGCGAGGAGGGAGAAGCAGTAACAGGGAACTTGGAAATGGCGGAGATGCTCAATGACTTCTTTGTTTCGGTCTTCACCGAGAAGTCTGGAGGTGTGCCTAACGTAGTGAATACAAGCAGAGAGAGGGTAAGTTTAGAAGATAGGATACACAAAGAACAAGTTAAAAATCACTTAGGAAAGTTAGATGTCAGCAAGTCACCAGGTCCTGATGAAATGCATCCCAGGATACTCAAGGAGCTGATAGAGGAGGTATCTGAGCCTTTAGCTATGATCTTTGAAAAATCATGGCAGACAGGGGAGATTCCAGAAGTCTGGAAAAGGGCAAATATTGTGCCCATCTATAAAAAGGGGAATAAGAACAACCCAGGAAACTACAGACCGGTCAGTTTAACGTCTGTCCCAGGGAAGATAATGGAGCAGGTAATTAAGGAAATCATATGCAAACACTTGGAAGGTAATAAAGTGATAGGGAATAGCCAGCATGGGTTTGTGAAGAACAAGTCATGCCAAACTAATCTGATAGCTTTCTTTGATAAGATAACGAGCCTTGTGGATAAGGGAGAAGCGGTGGATGTCATATACCTAGACTTTAGTAAGGCATTTGATACGGTCTCGCATGATATTCTTATTGATAAACTAGGCAAATATAACTTAGATAGGGCCACGATAAGGTGGGTGCATAATTGGCTGGATAACCGTAGTCAGAGAGTTGTTGTTAACGGTTCTAAATCCTGCTGGAAAGGGATAACAAGTGGAGTTCCTCAAGGGTCTGTTTTGGGACCCGTACTGTTCAATATCTTCATCAATGATGTAGATATTGGGATAGAGAGTACGCTTATTAAGTTTGCAGATGCTACCAGACTGGGTGGGGTTGCAACTTCTTTGGAGGATAGGGACATAATTCAAAATGATCTTAGCAAGTTAGAGAAATGGTCAGAGGTAAACAGGATGAGGTTTAATAAGGAGAAATGCAAAGTGCTCCACTTAGGAAGGAACAATCAGTTCCATACATAAAAGATGGGAAGCGACTGTCTAGGAAGGAGCATGGCGGAAAGGGATCTAGGGGTCATAGTGGACCACAAGTTGAATATGAGTCAACAGTGTGATGCTGTTGCAAAAAAGGCAAATATGATTCTAGGTTGTATCAACAGGTGTGTTGTAAGCAAAACTCATGAAGTCATTCTGCCGCTCTACTCTGCACTAGTTAGGCCTCAGCTGGAGTACTGTGTCCAGTTCTGGGCGCCACATTTCAAGAAAGATGTGGAGAAATTGGAAAGGGTACAGAGAAGAGCGACAAGAATGATTAAAGGTTTAGAGAACATGACCTATGAAGCCAGGCTTCATGAACTGGGCTTGTTTAGTTTGGAAAAAAGAAGATTAAGGGGGGACATAGAATCATAGAATAATAGGACCGGAAGGGACCTCAAGAGGTCATCGAGTCCAGCCCCCCGCCCTCAAGGCAGGACCAAGCTCCACCTACACCATCCCTGACAGATGTCTATCTAACCTGTTCTTAAATATCTCCAGAGAGGGAGATTCCACCACCTCCCTTGGCAATTTATTCCAATATTTGACCACCCTGACAGTTAGGAATTTTTTCCTAATGTCCAATCTAAACCTCCCCTGCTGCACTTTAAGCCCATTACTCCTTGTCCTGTCCTCAGAAACCAAGAGGAACAATTTTTCTCCTTCCTCCTTGTGACACCCTTTTAGATATTTGAAAACCGCTATCATGTCCCCCCTTAATCTTCTTTTTTCCAAACTAAACAAGCCCAGTTCATGAAGCCTGGCTTCATAGGTCATGTTCTCTAGACCTTTAATCATTCTTGTCGCTCTTCTCTGTACCCTTTCCAATTTCTCCACATCTTTCTTGACATGTGGCGCCCAGAACTGGACACACTACTCCAGCTGAGGCCTAACTAGTGCAGAGTAGAGCGGCAGAATGACTTCACGAGTTTTGCTTACAACACACCTGTTGATACAACCTAGAATCATACATGATAGCGGTTTTCAAATATCTAAAAGGGTGTCACAAGGAGGAAGGAGAAAATTTGTTCCTCTTGGTTTCTGAGGACAGGACAAGGAGTAATGGGCTTAAAGTGCAGCAGGGGAGGTTTAGATTGGACATTAGGAAAAAATTCCTAACTGTCAGGGTGGTCAAATATTGGAATAAATTGCCAAGGGAGGTGGTGGAATCTCCCTCTCTGGAGATATTTAAGAACAGGTTAGATAGACATCTGTCAGGGATGGTGTAGGTGGAGCTTGGTCCTGCCTTGAGGGCGGGGGGCTGGACTCGATGACCTCTCGAGGTCCCTTCCAGTCCTTTGATTCTATGATTCTATGATTCTATATGGGACCTGTTCCAAATCCCTGATCGTTTTAGTTGCCCTCCCCTCTCCCACCCTCTCTCTTCCCCTCTCCCGCCTCCTTTTCCCAGTCTCCCCGAGTTTTGTTAAATAAAGAGTTTCTATTTTTGACCACATGTGTCCTTTATTTTGTACATCAGGAAGGGGGGCTAGGGACGGGTAAGTGGAAGCATGTGAGGGAGGAATGGGGTACGAGCCCCTGATGAGGAGGACTAGGGTGGCTCTGCGGGCTCCTCAGGGTGGAAACTCTCCTGCAGCCCCCCGATTGACCCCCCCGGATGGCAGCCTGCTGCAAGTGCAGCCGGGCTGATGGCCAAGTGCTGTGATGTGCCAAGCGTGGGCACTCAGGGCACTCCAAGCCAGGACTGCTTTGCAAGCGGGGAACCCCTGAGAACTGTCTGTCCGGGGTGGGGGTCAGGTCCCTTTAAGCACAGCCCTCGGCTAGCCTGAGACAGCAGCTCCACGCTCTAAGTCCTAATTTGATGCCCTGCTGGCACTGCTTCCGGCCATCCTTAACCTCGGTTCAGGGTCCACTCAATGTGGACATGCTAGTTCGAATTAGCAAAATGCTAATTCGAACTAGTTTTTAGGTCTAGATGCACTAGTTCGAATTAGCTTAGTTCGAATTAACTAATTCAAATTAAGTTAGTTCGAATTCGTGCTGTAGTGTAGACATACCCTAACCCTTAACCCTAACCCTAACCCTAAACCCTAAACCCTAAACCCTAACCCCAACAAATTTTCCTCCCACTTTTTGGGCAAGGATCAGAGATGCGTTTATATTTCAAAGACAGGGATTTAAACATCTCATTTCTCACTGAACCAAAACTCAGGTGCAACTACCTGCCACACTCACTTCTTAATTACTACTATTACAGCCATCCGAAAAGTAGCAGCACAATTAATGATGTCCCTGCTAAATGATAACAGGACCCCAATATTTTCCTGTATTGTAACAAATGCCATTGTTGGACTCTTACCATCCTCCTGAATTACAATGAATTCATGTCATCTTTATAAATAGATACATGAAGCTATAACATTTTAACATTATCTAGCACACTGCAATTAATAAGTATGTCGGACCCTTATATTTTCATTCCTTTTAGTCACTTATATAAACACTTAACAATATTGAAATTTAAAAATTATCATCAGGCTTCCAAATTAATGCCCCATTGATATGAATGGTTTGATAGACAGATGTGCTTATACACAAGTCAGATTTTGAGGGTTTAATTTGCAATCATGAGCATTAGACTGGGGAATGAAAGAGATGAGAGCAATAATTAAAAGATGCTCAAATATCTAGAGCATTGTTATTAAGAATATTCTGACACAAAGACAATTACGTGTTAATTTATGCACCTACATAGTTGCTCTATATATTGGACCCTGCCCATCCATCAGCATGGACAGATAGAACTTGCCCTGTGATGTCATGATATTCTGTCACCTTGGATACACACAACTTTCAAGAAAGGCCAATCACACTAGTGTGTTCGACTTCTTACTATGTGGCAAAGCCACACAGCTGATGATCGGTCCAGCTGTCAGAAATTACTATTCTATTACTTCCTGGGAGTTCATAGATAGAGAAACTACCTGAAAGTTTATTAAGATCAAGAGTGGGAGAGAAGGTAAGACAATGGAGGTTAGAGAGTTTCAAATATATGCTTCAGACCTTTCAGGGCTCCCTTGGAGCTCTGAATTCTGGGGCCTTCTTTCACAAGCCTGGAAACATTATAGGCCTTTCCACACACAGAGAATTTGACCCTTATAGATCTTTCATCCATCTTCCTAAACTCACACAATTCTGTCAAAAATCTCTCAGTCCTGACCTCTATGCCCCCCTGCTATTCCAATCAGCCTTTCATATAGAAAGGCTATAAAAATAAAAAAAAACTCAATAATAATGGGGGATTTCCCATATTGACTGGGAACATGTCACCTTAGGAAGGGATAGAGAGATAGTTTCTTGACACCTTAAATGACTGCTTAAAAGCTCAAGTTGTGGTAGGAAAGGTCCAGGTTGGATATTAGGAAAAACTATTTCACTAGGAGGGTGGTGAAGCACTGGAATGGGTTACCTAGGGAAGTAGTGGAGTCTCCATCCCTAGAGGTGTTTAAGTCTCGGCTTGACAAAGCCCTGGCCGGGTTGATTTAGTTGGAATTGGGCCTGCCTAGAGCAGGGGGCTGGACTTGATGACTTTCTGAGGTCTCTTCCAGTTCTATGATTCTATGATTCTATGACTGCTTCTTAAAGCAGCTGGTTCTGGAATCCACAAGACGAGAGGCAAGTCCTAAGTGAAGTCCAGGATCTGGTCCAAGAGGTCACTATAGCTAGACCACTTGGAAACTGTGACCATAATAACATCCCTATAGTGGGAAACCACCACATCAGCCCAACACTGTGGCATTGAATTTCAGAAAGGGGAACTATGCAAAAATAAGGAGGTTAAACAGAAATTAAAAGGTACAGTGCCAAAAAATGAAATCCGTGCAAAATGCATGCACATTTTTCAAAGGCACCATAACAGAGGCTCAATTTAAATGTATACCCAAATTTTAAAACATAGTAAAAGGACCAAAAAAAATGACATCATGGCTTAGCAACCAAGTAAAAGAAGCAATGAGAGATAAAAAGGCATCTTTAAAAAAAAAGTGGAAGTTAAATCCTAATGATGAAAGTAGAAAGGAGCATAAACGTCATCAAATGAAGTATACACATATAATTAGGTAAGCCAAAAAGGAATTTGAAGAACAGCTAGCCAAAAACTCAAAAAGTAATAGCACATTTTTAGGTACATCAGAAGCAGGAAGCCTGATAAATAACAAGTGGGGCCACTGGACAATCAAGATGTTAAAGGAGCACACAAGAATGATAAAGTCATTGCAGAGAAACAAACTTAATTCTTTGCATTGGTCTTCACAACTGAGGTCGTGAGAGAGATTCCCAAACCTAAGCCATTTTTTAAGGTGACAAATGTGAGGAATTGTCCCAGACTGAGGAGTCATTAGAGGAGGTTTTGGAACAAATTGATAAACTAAATAATAACAAGTCACCAGGACCAGATGGCATTCACACAAGAGTTCTGAAAAAGCTTTGCACAAAAGGGACTTTTGCCTGAACGGGAGCAGAATAGTATTTCCGCAAGAAGCACTGATTTCTTACAGTAGGAAGTCAGTGCTTTTGCGGAAATTCAAGCGGCTAGTGTAGACAGCTGGCAAGTTTTTCTGGAAAAGCGGCTGATTTTCTGGAAAAACTGGCCGGTCTAGACACAGCCGGGGAGTCCAGTGGAGATAACGTACTTAGATTTTGAGAAAGCCTTTGACCAGGTTCCTCACTAAAGGCTCTTAAGCAAAGTATTTTGTAATGGGATAAGAGAGAAGGTCCTCTCATGGACTGATAAATCATAGAATACTAGAACTGCAAAGGATCTTGAGAGATCATCAAATCTAGTTCCCTGCACTCAGGGCAGGACCAAGCACCCTCCAGATCATCCCTGAGAGATGTCTATCCAACCTCCTTTTAAATATCTCCAGCGATAGAGATTCCACAACCTCCCTAGGCAACTTATTCCAGTGTTTAACCATCCTGACAGGTAGGAAATTTTTCCTAATGTCCAACCTAAACCTCCTTTGTTGCAATTTAAGCCCATTGCTTCTTATGCTATCCTCAGAGGCCAAGGAGAACAAATTTTTCTCTCTCCTTGTAACACCCTTTTAGATACTTGAAAACTGCTATCATATCCTCTCTCAGGGTATGTCTACACTACAAAGTTAGTTCGAACTAACGGACGTTAGTTCGAACTAACTTTAATAGGTGCTACACTAGCGCTCCGCTAGTTCGAATTTGAATCGAACTAGCGGAGCGCTTAGTTCGAACTAGGTAAACCTCATTTTACGAGGACTAACGCCTAGTTCGAACTAGCTAGTTCGAACTAAGGGCTGTGTAGCCCTTTAGTTCGAACTAGTGGGAGGCTAGCCCTCCCCAGGTTTCCCTGGTGGCCACTCTGGCCAACACCAGGGAAACTCTATGCCCCCCTCCCGGCCCCGGACCCCTTAAAGGGGCACGGGCTGGCTACGGTGCCCGTGCCAGGTGCAAGCCTGCCAGCACCCAGCTAGCAGACCCTGCACCTGGCACGGCACAGAGCCACCCACCCGATGCCCCCCAGCCCACCCCCTCTTGCCGGGACCAGGCTGGCGGCTCCCGGGAGCTTGCCCTGGACCGCAAGAGGTGGGCACCTTCCTGGGCTAGTGCGGACATCGTGGACCTCGTCCACGATCTCCGCACTAGGCACAGGAAAGTGGCTGTCTAGGGCAGGAGAGCTGCCAGCCTGGCCACCCAGGACCAGGTGTGCATGAAAATCAAGGGGGTCCACTGAGACCCCCGACACTGAGCCCTGAGCTTACAATGGCCGTCCTGGGTCAGACCAAAGGTCCATCTAGCCCAGTAGCCTGTCTGCCAACAGCGGCCAACCCTAGGGACCCTGGAGGGGATGGACTGAAGACAATGACCAAGCCATTTGTCTCGTGCCATCCCTCTCCAGCCTTCCACAAACTTTGGGCAGGGACACCACTCCTACCCTCTGGCTAATAGGACTCCATGGACCCAACCTCCATCACTTTATCTCACTTCCCTTTAAACTCTGTTCTAGTTGTAGCCTTCACAGCCTCCTGCAGCAAGGAGTTCCACAGGTTAACTATTTGCTTTGTCAAGAAGAACAACTTTCTCTTACTAGTTTCAAGCCTGCTACCCATTCCTTTCCTTTGGTGTCCTCTAGTCCTTCTTTAGGGGAACTCAGGAAGAACTTTTCTGAATGCACCCTCTCCACCCAACCCCTGCTTTTAGAGACCTCTATCCTGTCCCCCCTCCGTCTCCTCTTTTCTAAGCTGAACAGTCCCAGTCTCTGTAGCCTTTCTTCATCTGGGACCTGTTCCCAACCCCTGATCATGTTAGTTGCCCTCCCCTCTCCCAGCCTTTCTCTTCCCCTCTCCCACCTCCTTTTCCCAGTGTCCCCCAGTTTTTTTCAATAAAGACAGAGTCAATGTTGGAAGAAACGTTATCTTTATTTTGTACATCAATAAGAAGAGGGGCTAGGGAAGGGTAAGTGGAAGGAGGTGAGGGAGGAATGGGGTACGAGCCCCCGATGGGGAGGACTGGGCTGGCTCTGCGGGCTTCTGGGGGTGGAAGCTCTCCTGCAGCCCCCCAATTACTCCCTCTCCCCAGATGGCAGCCTGCGGCAAGTGCAGCCGGGCTGATGGCCGAGTGGTGTGATGTGCCCAGTGTGGGCACTCCAAGCCAGAACTTCTTTGGAAGCGGGGCACCCCTTAGAACTGTGTGTCCGGGGTGGGGGTCGGGACCCTTTAAGCGCAGCCCTCGGCTAGCCTGAGACAGCAGCTCCATGCTCTAAGTCCTCCTTTTATGCCCTGCCGGCACTGCTTCCGGCCATCCTTAAGCCCTGTTCAGAGTCCACTCAATGTGGACTTACTAGTTCGAACTAGCAAAACGCTAGTTCGAACTAGTTTTTAGTTCTAGACGCGTTAGTTCGAACTAGCTTAGTTCGAATTAACTAATTCGAACTAAGTTAGTTCGAACTAGCGCTGTAGTGTAGACGTACCCTCAGTCTTCTCTTTTCTAAACTAAACAAGCCCAATTCTTTCAGTCTTCCCTCATAGGTCATGCTTTCTAGACCTTTCATCATTTTTGTTGCTCTTCTCTGGACCTTCTCCAATTTCTCCACATCTAGGCCTAATCAGTGTAAAGTAGAGAAGAAGAAGAATGACTTATCGTGTCTTGCTCATAACACTCCTGTTAATGCATCCCAGAATCATGTTTGCTTTTTGCAACAGTGTCACACTGTTGACTCATGTTTAACTTGTCCACTATGACCCCTAAATCCCTTTCAACAGTACTCTTTCCTGGACAATCACTTCCCATTCTGTATGGCTGTGCCTAGACTGGCAAGTTTTTCCGGAAAATCAGCCGCTTTTCCAGAAAAACTTGCCAGCTGTCTACACTGGCCGCTTGAATTTCCGGAAAAGCACTGACGATCTCATGTAAGATCGTCAGTGCTTTTCCGGAAATACTATGCAGATCCCATTCGGGCAAAAGTCTTTTTCGGAAAGACTTTTGCGCAAAAGGGCCAGTGTAGACAGCACAGTACTGTTTTCCGCAAAAAAGCCCCGATCGCGAAAATGGCGATCAGGGCTTTTTTGCAGAAAAGCGCGTCTAGATTGGCCACGGACGCTTTTCCGCAAAAAGTGCTTTTGCGGAAAAGCATCCTGCCAATCTAGTCGCGCTTTTCCAAAAATGCTTTTAATGGAAAAGTTTTCTGTTAAAAGCATTTTCGGAAAATCATGCCAGTGTAGACGTAGCCTATGTGTGAAACTGATTGTTCCTTCCTAAGTGGAGTTTTTTGCAGTTGTCCTCAATAAACTTCATCCTATTTACCTCAGACCATTTCTCCAGTTTGTCCAGATAATTTTGAATTATGACCTTGTCCTCTAAAGTGCTTGCAACACCCCTCCCCGCCCCCCAATTTGGTACAAACTGCAAACTTAATAAACGTGATCTCTATTCCATCATCTAAATTGTTGATGAAGATATTGAACAGAACCGGTCCCAAAACAGGCCCCTGCATGACTGAGAGCCGTTAATGACTACTCTCTGAGAACAGCTAGTCAGCCAGTTATGCACCCACCTTATAGCAGCCCCATCTAAGTTGTATTTCCCTAATTTACTGATAAGAAGTTCATGCAAGACCGTATCAAATGCCTTACTAAAGTCTAGGCATACCATGTCAGCTGCTTCTCCTTTATCCACAAGACTTGTTATCCTATCAAAGAAAGCTATCAGGGTATGTCTACACTACCACCCTAGTTCGAACTAGGGTGGTAATGTAGGCAACCGGAGTTGCAAATGAAGCCCGGGATTTGAATTTCCTGGGCTTCATTTGCATAAAGCTGGGCGCCGCCATTTTTAAATGTCCGCTAGTGCAGACTCCGTGCTGCGCGGCTACATGCGGCACAGACTAGGTAGTTCGGACTAGGCTTCCTAGTCCGAACTACCGTTACTCCTCATGAAAAACGGCGCCCGGCTTTATGCAAATGAAGCCCGGGAAATTCAAATCCCGGGCTTCATTTGCAACTCCGGTTGCCTACATTACCACCCTAGTTCGAACTAGGGTGGTAGTGTAGACATACCCTACCATTCCTTAGAATCATGAACTCTATGATTTCATGGTCAGTTTCACCCAAGCTGCCTTCCACTTTCAAATTTTCAACCTGTTCCTCCCTATTTGTTAAAATCAAATCTAGAATAGCTTCCCCCCCCCAGTTGCTTTCTCAGCCTTCTGAAATAAGAAATTGTCTCCAATGCAGTCCAAGAACTTACTGGATAATCTGTGTCCTGCTGTGTTAGTTTCCTAACATATGCCTGGATAGTTT
The DNA here is from genome assembly GCF_052426305.1 of Pelodiscus sinensis. Classification (NCBI taxonomy): domain Eukaryota; kingdom Metazoa; phylum Chordata; order Testudines; family Trionychidae; genus Pelodiscus; species Pelodiscus sinensis. Next base: position 20,303 of record NC_143053.1, read on the forward strand.
AAGTCCTCCATCATCACCAAATCCTGAACTTTAGATGATTTTGTGGTTTAAAAAAAGCCTCATCCACCTCTTCTGCTTGGGTAGGTGGTCTGTAGTAGAATCCTAGTATGACATCACCCTTGGTTATTACCTCTTTTAACCTAACCCAGAGATTCTCAACTAGTCTGTCTCCTATGTCCATCTCCACCTCAGTCCAAGTATATACATTTTTAATATATAAGGCAACACCTCCTCCATTTTTCTCTTCCTGAGTAAGCTATATTTTATTCCAATCGTGTGTATTATCCTACCATGTCTCTGTGATGCCAACTTAGTAATAGTTGTGTTTATTTTTTAGCACTTGAAGTTCTTCCTTTTATTTCCCATACTTCTTGCATTTGTATATAGGCATCTAAGATACTGATTTCAGTCCCGCCTCCCCCCCACCCCAGTTCTCTCTGCCTGTCCTTTATTACTGCTATTATAGCCCATGCTCCCTCCCAATTCTGAGCCATCTCCCAGGTCTCCATGATTTTCATGTACCAGCGGGCTTCAGTCACCTGCCCCCACTGGAACTAATTTAAAACCCTCCTCACTAGGCTAGCCAGTCTATATCCAAATACTCTCTTTCCCCTTCCTTGAAAGGTAAACCCTATCTCTGCTTAGCAGTCCTTCTTCTTGGAACAGCATCCCATGGCCAAGGAAGTCAAATCCCTCCTGTCAACACCATCTTTGTTGCCAAGCATTCACCTCCAGGAATCACCTGTCTCTGCCTGGGCCTCTACCTTTGACGAGAAGGACTAAAGAGAATGCCACCTGTGCTCCAAACTCCTTTACCCATCTTCCCAGAGCCCTGTAGTCACTTCTGTAGTAAGATGAAGGTCTAAAACATAAGCCCATGTAGCACAGGCCTTGTTTGAAGCCTGAGGCCTAGCTAACAACAGACAAAACATAAAGCAAAGCTAAGCTGTGAGCAAGAGATAGGCCCTTGCTCACAGAACTTGGCACAAACTGGGTTGAGAGTGCAAAACACAAACTGGTAATAGGCCCAGGTGCAGAACAGTAATTGGTAGAGTTGCCAGATGGTTTCAACTAAAATACCAGACATGCTTGACATTACATCACAATCTACATTACATCTTATTTAGAACATACCGGACATTTATATTTTCTAAGTTGGGTTCCTGAACAGAAAGCTCAAATACTGGACCGTCCAGTTCAAAACCAGACACCGGGCAACCCTGGTAATTGGTGCTGGTCTTAAGTTGAAATCACATGGTACCACTCATTAAAGAAGACCTTCGTATCCACTCCTCACAGACAAAACTTGGCTAACATAAAGCAAAGCTAAGCTGTGAGCAAGAGGCAGGCCTTTGCTCACAGCTTAGCTTTGCTTTATGTTAGCTAAATTTTGCCTGTTAGCTAGGCCTCAGGCCTCAGACCAGGCCTATGCTACATGGGCTTATGTTTTAGCCCTTCATCTTACTACAACTCTTGATCTGCTCAAGGTCACACCTTGCAGTATCATTAGTGCTCACATGGATGAGTAGCATGGGGTAGTAGTCAGAGGGCTAGATAATCCTCAACAGTGCCCTCTTAACATCTCGGATACGGGCCCCTGGGAGGCAGCATACCTCTTGAGATGACATGTCAGGGCGACAGATAGGTGTCTCTGTCCCCCTCAGAAGAGAGTCTCCAACTGCTACTACCCTACCCTTCTTCTTTGCAGTGGTGGCTGCAGACCTCTCAGACTTAGGGGTACATGGCTTCTCCTCTTTAGACGGTGATTCTTTATCTCCTGTAACCAGAACCGTGTAATGATTCTCTAAAACCACAGTGGGAAGGTTGGGAGCAGGGGTGGAGTACTGCCTGCTGCCAGAAGTGATGAGCTGCCAGAGTCCCCCCTGAAAGAGAGCCATGTCCTCCTCTACCAATGGTGTGCCAGCAGTCTTTTGTAATGGGATAGCTTCCTCAGCATGAGTGGTCTCCACATGAATACTCTCAAAGAATTCCTCATGGGCTCGAATACTCCTTAGCCTAGTCACCTCCTCCTCTAGTTCTCCCACCTGCTTCCTGAGAGATTCCACCAGCAGACACCTTTCACATTGAATGGTCTCCCCAGCCTGGATTTCAATAAGTGGAAGTTGCAAGCCACAGTCCCTGCAAAACCACACCAGGATCTGGGTAGAGGCATCTGTAGTCAGGTGGTCTATCTGGCTACAGGTGCAGGTGGAGGTGACAGAAGCAGTGGTGGCACGAGTGTTGCAGGTCTTCCTAACCATATTAGGAGGCCCTCTCAAGCTCCCCTGTCTGCAGCTCTCTGTTCTGCTTCGCTTCTCTGGTTGCTCTGCCTTTGGCTTTTAAAGCCTGCTCACCTAGGTCAGGCCTACCCCCTATATAGTCACATAGGGGGAGGCTGATCCCAAGGCTGAGTGAGACTGATCAAGGGAACAAAAGATCAACCCCCCCAGATATCCAATCCCAACCGCCACACCAACTGCAACAGAAAAATAAACAGTCAAGCAAACTCACTCACACCAAAGCTAGAACACTGTCTTGGTGGCCTGTTCAGCAGTGGGATCTCTTGCACTCCCTCTCAACTTTCTCCATCTGCAGACCCCTGTCCACTTCAGTCCCCTGGTTGGTCTGCCTCTGGCTTTTGAAACATGCTCACCTAAGTCAGGCCTTCCCCCTCGTTAGCCACATGGGGCAAACTGATCCCAAGGCTGAATGAGGCTGATCAAAGGGAATCAAGGAAACAAAAGATCAAACGCTCCCAGACACCCAATCCCAATTGCCACATTAACTGAAATCACCTGCAATAGAAACAGAAACAAAATGCAAACAGTCAAGCAAACTCACTCATGCCAAAAACTAGTACACTCGCCTGTTCAGTGTTCGGATCTCTTGTGCTCCCTCTCAACTACTCCTGTCTGCAGCCCCCTGTCCACTTCTTTAACTGATTAAAAGAGAGGAAACAAATGGTAGGAATGAATGGTCAGATTTGAGAATCGAAAGAGGTAACTGGTGATATCCCCCAAGGGTACACCCTGGGACCAATTCTAGTCCAACATATTCATAAATTATCTGGAGAAAGGAATAAACAGTGAGGTGGCAAAATTTGCTGATTATGCTAAAGTGATCAAGATAATTAAGTCCAAAGCAGACTGTGAAGATCTTCAAAGTAATCTCACAAAACTAGGTGACTGGACAATAAATTAGCAGAATAATTTTTATGTTCATAAATGCAAAGTAATGCATATTGGAAAACATAATCCTAATTATAAGTATAAAATTATGTAGCCCAAATTAGCTGCTACCACTCAAGAGAGATATCTTGTAGTCATTATGGATAGTTCTCTGAAACCATCCACTCAATGTGCAGCAGCAGTCAAAAGAGAAAATAGAATGTTGGGAATCATTAAGAAAGGGACAGAGAATAAGACAGGGTATGTCTACACTACCCCGCTAGTTCGAACTAGCGGGGTAATGTATGCATACCGCACTTGCTAATGAAGCCCGGGATTTGAATTTCCCGGGCTTCATTAGCATAAGCGGGGAGCCGCCATTTTTAAATCCCCGCTGCTTCGAACCCCGTGTAGCGCGGCTACACGGGGCTCGAACTAGGTAGTTCGGACTAGGGTGCCTATTCCGAACTACCGTTACTCCGCGTTACTCCTCGCGCTACACGGGGTTCGAAGCAGCGGGGATTTAAAAATGGCGGCTCCCCGCTTATGCTAATGAAGCCCGGGAAATTCAAATCCCGGGCTTCATTAGCAAGTGCGGTATGCATACATTACCCCGCTAGTTCGAACTAGCGGGGTAGTGTAGACATACCCCCAGAGAGTATCTTATTACCTCCATGGTACACCTGCATCTTGTGTACTGCATGCAGATATGGTTGCTTCATCTCAAGCAAGATATCTTAGCATTGATAACAGTTCATAAAAGAGCAACAAAAATAATTAGGGATATGGAACGGCTGCCATATAAGGACAGATGAATAAAACTGGGACTTTTCAGCTTTGAAAAGAGATGACCAAGGGCGGATATAATAGAGATCTATAAAATCATGACTGGTGTGAAAAAAGTTAATAAAGAAGCATTATGTAATCCTTCCCATAACACAAGAACTAGGGGTCACCAAATTAAATTAATAGATAGCTTGTTTAAAACAAACAAAAGGAAGTACTTCTTCACATAATGCACAGTCAATCTATGGAACTCTTTGCCAGAGGATGTTTTAAAGGCTAAAATTATAACAGGGTTAAAAAAAGAGATAGATAAATTCATGGAGGATAGGTCCATCAATGGCTTTTAGGCAGGATGGGCAGGGAGGTGTGTCTAGCCTTAGTTTGCCAGAAGCTGGAAATGGGTGACAGGGGATGGACCACCTGATGATTACTTGTTCTGTCCACCCCTTCTGATGCACCTAGCACTGGCCACTGTTGAAAGATAGGATACTGTCATTCAGTACTGTCATTCTAGTCCTGGCCACACAACCCCTCCCAAATTCAACCTGAATAAGAGATCAAGCATGAAAATTTCAGGCCAACCAATTAAAATCTGCCAATATTTCAATCAGTTAAAAACAGGAAATGGGAAGAGTTAGCCAACTTTAAATATATGTTTCTAGTTCTTCACCTACAATATATAATTACCCTTACGCTGTTGTATTTTGCTAGTATACCTAGCACCCCAGCACTGAACATGGCATCCAAGAAAAAGAAGCCAGAACAAAAAGCTAATGGTTTTGGGGAACGCAAGCAAGGAACAAATAGAAAAGAAGGTGATATATCTAAGGCAAGGAGCAGCACAGAACCGTTTGTGAGAGAGAGAGAGCAGTATCTGCAGAAGGAATATAAGATCCTGACTGATCATGTGAACACGTACATGAAGCGAATAGAGCACTTCCTGTGGGAGAATGAGTTCCTGGATAAGGAGGCTCAGAAGATTCAGGAGGACAGTAAAGCCTATGTGACCTATATAAGCAAACACACTCAGAAATGTCAAAATGCTATCATCACACTAAATGACCAGAACCACTCTGATCTGGCACAGATCCGAAAGCAGAAGGAAGAGCTGATCTCACAGTACACAGATAAAGAGAAGGAGGTGAGGAACCAACTGATGGAGATGGAGACAAAGTATTCTCTTATGAACAAGGAGGTTGAAGACTTGCAACCCTTCAAGGACCTGCAGTTGGAACAACTGAGTAGAATCAAGGAGCTGGAGAAAGAACTGCTGATCACAAAAATCCAGCACTCAGAGCAAATGCACAAGGTCAAGAGCAAATTCCTGCAAGCAAAAGCTGAATATGAGCTGGACTCTCATCAGAAGGTTCAGTCTCTGGCCAAGAGAGCTGAAGAGGAAGCTGTACGCAGCCTAATCCATCATACCAAGCAGGTGAAAGCAGAGAATTGGCGACTGCGCCATGAACTTCTCAGCCTCATCCGACGCTCACACATCCTCAAATTGTTCAAGCTTCAACTGAGAGAACAACAACAGCAACTCATTCGGGAGCACCATTATAGCCAAGACCTTGCACGCATGCGCCATTGGTTAAAGCAACATGTGACACAGGGCTCAGACAAGAAAATCAACAGCTTTGGCAGCTCCCTCAAAAGCATCACATCAGACCAGATCAGACACATCCCTACTTCCCTCACTAGCAATAAATCACAATAAAGTTATATTTAACTTTTATAGTTAATGACATTTGAAAGTTCAATCCCTTTTCTCCAAAAAATAAGTAACTTAAAATTTCCCTCTCTGGAGAGAAACTAGGATGATCAATAAATGTATGCTTCCCACACCAGCAGATTACATCTTGGATTAAAAAAAAGACAGAGGAGGGAATGGAGAGAAGAACAATAAAAATAAATTAAAAAGGCAAGAAGTTCTTGAGTACAGATACTTGTTTCTGAGGGTATAATCTCATGAGGTTGTAAAGATGGGTTCTCAGGCCAGCTGAGGAACCTTTACATGGCACAGAGCAGAGATATCTGAAAGTCTATTTTGTGATGCCTGCTGCCTCTGGGACATGCAGTCATCCCATGCTGTGTTTGTACACACTGCAGACTTGAACTCCTGAAAGCCTGCTATCCTTACGTACTCCAGTTTTCCAAACCCAAGTCACTGAGGGTATGTCTACACTACCACCCTAGTTCGAACTAGGGTGGTTAATTTAGTCAATCAAAGTTGCAAATGAAGCCCGGGATTTAAATATCCCGGGCTTCATTTGCATCTTGCCGGGCGCCGCCATTTTAAAATCCCCGGTAGTTCGGACTCCGTGCCCGCGGCTACACGCGGCACGGAGTAGGTAGTTCGAATTAGGCTTTCTACCATTACTCCTCTGGGAGCACATCTGGCAGACATGGTCTGGGCTCTCAGATCCCCATCGCGTGGGATATCTCCTGGAAGGAACCAGGAGAGTGACTGGGGAGTGTCCCATCCTTGCAGCAAAACTCAGGCGGCCGTAGGAGCAGCCCAAGCACTTCCCCCCTTCTCCCTCCCACTAGACCTCACACACGTAGCCCAGGGACATGTGTGGCCGCAGTGGGGACTTCCCTCGGGGAGCCAGTCAAGGCACCGAGAGCAGGCGAGGGGCTCAGTAGGGGCCACGCTCACGGTTTGTGATGCTGCAGTTTTCCCAGGAGCAGCTGGCTGTGCTTCACAGCCAGGCATGGGACAGTGTGCCGTTCTGCGTGCTGCACTCTTGCAGAGGTGCCTGGGGCCCCGGCATCCACCCTTCCCCTTCCACCCTGGCATCCAGACAGCATCCACCCTTCCCCTCCGGTCCTGCCGGATGTATGTGAGCAGCATAGTCACAGGCGTGCCCTGGAGCTGCCTGCTGCGGCCACATGGTTGCATGTGCTGCATACTGCCTAATGCTACACAGCCCATCCAGCTCACGTGGCCTGAGTGACGTGCTCTCCCCCACCCCCCTCCGGGTGCCTGGCTCCCCGCCCCCCCACCCTTGTGAGTGCAAAGTGCAACACTCACCGGTGGATCCTTCCCCGGCCTCCGAGGATGCGCGGGAAACGTCGAGGCTGCCAGAGGGGGCCTGCAGGGTGGCAGTGCTGGTCTCGTCCTCCAACACACTGCTGCTGTCTCCTTCCCCCGTCTCAGTGGTCCTGGTGAAGCGGGGGGGGGGGGTTGTAGCCAGACACAAACCCCATCTTGTTTTTTCACGAACCCCATCTTGTTCTCCCCCCCCAGAGAGCAAGAGAAAGGCAGTTAGCCTTTGATACCCTGGGAACGCAGGTGTGGTGCCTGTCCCTGACTCTACCATAAACAGAAACCAGACAGTAAATGGGGGTATGTCTACACTACCCCGCTAGTTCGAACTAGCGGGGTAATGTATGCATACCGCACTTGCTAATGAAGCCCGGGATTTGAATTTCCCGGGCTTCATTAGCATAAGCGGGGAGCCGCCATTTTTAAATCCCCGCTGCTTCGAACCCCGTGTAGCGCGGCTACACGGGGCTCGAACTAGGTAGTTCGGACTAGGGTCCTATTCCGAACTACCGGTACTCCTCGTGAAACGAGGTGTACCGGTAGTTCGGAATAGGCACCCTAGTCCGAACTACCTAGTTCGAGCCCCGTGTAGCCGCGCTACACGGGGTTCGAAGCAGCGGGGATTTAAAAATGGCGGCTCCCCGCTTATGCTAATGAAGCCCGGGAAATTCAAATCCCGGGCTTCATTAGCAAGTGCGGTATGCATACATTACCCCGCTAGTTCGAACTAGCGGGGTAGTGTAGACATACCCTGGGCTAGCTGACGACTGGGAGGCCTCCCGTCGCCGTGATGGCTAGTATCAGTAATTGACATGCCTGCACTGTCTCGGGAGAGGAATCTTCGCCCATCACATACCAGAGGTGCCCATTGTCTGCATCTTCCCAGGTGTGAATTATGCTTTGCACCCTTCGTGGGAAACTTGGCATTCAAAGCCATTTTTCCTAATTGGCCACTTGAGACCAGGAAGAAGCCCATGTGACCCAAGGGGTATAAAGAGGGTTGAGTTGCCCGCCCAATTTGAGCTCCAATCACCTACACCTGCTGGCAGGTATTGATTGTCTCCCGAGGTCCGTGGGACGCCCAACCTCGCCCTACTTCTTCCCGAGGGATTGAGAGAAAGACGCTGGCCACGCCAAGTCTGGAACGCAGGGGTGAGAATTGTACCTGCAATGTGTTTTCTTTATGTGTACACTCTAATTGTCTCTCTGTTGTAAGTTAGTTACTTTATTATAGTTTTCTTAAAGTCAAACTGCTTCATTTCTATTGTAAATCACCTTTGGTAAGGTGATTTAGCTATAAACTTTGGGAACAAGTGGGGTGCCCTCATTCACTTATAAAATATATACACTGAACCAAGTTTCTTTATTTCTTTTCTCTTTCTTTCTCCTATAAATAAGCCAGTGAGTGTCAAGCTTCTGACTTGAACCCGTGCTGCTGTACCCGAACCGAACACAAACAAAAGAACTTCAGCCGGTCATAAAGGGACAGTTATAGGAAGAGCTTGAGCGTTTGGATCTGTGTCACTCCCAGGTGACAGGGTTCACTGGGGCACTTCTCAGCCTTTCCTGGGCTGCCCGCTGCGAAGGAATTATGAATTCTAGCAGCTAAAATCTGAAGTGTAATAAGCTCTTCCTGTACACACTGGGGCGTCTGTTAGCCTGTTTGGCTACCCTCTGCGACGGGACCTCGGTCCTAGCAGTAAAGTCACGAACGTTAAACTATTTTTCGGGGCGCCCTCCAGCCTCCTAGGCTGCCCGCTGCAATGAGACTTTGTGTCTCAGCAGTTGAAGACTTGGGTGTAACACACATGCACACACTGCCCTGACCGTCGGCTGACAGGGGGCGCATGCTGCTGTCAATGGGGACGTCCGGGGCTCGAGGGGCTGGCTGGCCGAGGATGGTGTGGAGCCGGTGGTAATGGGGGCAGGTGTCGGTCCCTGCCCTCTGGCCCTCGCTGGCCTGCATGTAGTCCAGGCACAGCTCCTTTACTTTCGCCCAGACTTGCTCGAGGGTCCGGGCTGGATGGCCCTGGTGGGTGAGCGCCTGGGCCATGCGGGCAAAGATCTCGGCGTTTTGGCACCGGGACCGGGTGTCGTGGAGGGCCTCCTCCTCCTGCTACAAGTCCAGCAAGGTGTCCAGCTCCCCCGAGGACCAGGATGGGGCTTGTCGTTTTCGGCCCCTGGGGGCCTCCTGCGCTGGGGGTGCAGGTGGCTGATCCCCCCCCCCGGAGCTGCTATCCTGCTGCGGGATGTCTGCTGGACGGCAGGGGCCACGTGGCAGACCTCTGTCCAGAGATCCAAGATGGTCTCCTGCATCTGCTTTAAGGGGTCTCAGGTTACCAGGAAGTCCAGGGAGCCGACTGTGGCTATGGAGTCTGCTAGCATCCATAGGGCTTTTTTCTGTTTAGCCTGCTTTTGCGCAAAACGTCTTAGCTGCCTGTCTACACTGGCCCTTTTGCGCAAAAGGGCTTTTGCCCGAACGGGAATGTCAAAGCATTTGCACAAGAAGCACTGATTTCGGACAGTAGAACGTCAGTGCTTTTGCGCAAAATCAAGCGGCCAGTGTAGACAGCTGGCAAGTTTTTGCGCAAAAGCAAGGGCTTTTGCACAAAATCTTGCCAGTCTAGATGCAGCCCTGGAGTATCCTGCTAACGTTTTCCATGATGGATATAAAGAGAAAAAATAAGAAATGGCTGGGGTTAGCTGATCCATAATGGTCTGAACTATTCCCTAGCCTGTTAGCAGTCCCTTGGGAGTGACCCTTTTAGTGTGCTGGGCCTCAAAGACCCAAACAGCTCCACAGAGGCAGGTCCATGACCTCCAAGACTGGGCATTCAGGCACCAGAGATCCCTGTCTCTGTTGCCATGGCTCCTAATCCAGGCTAGTCAGACTCTTGTGGGAGATTTGTACTATACCCTTCATGTCACAATGCTCCTAGTGAGTATTTTCAGTGACAGCAGGCAGCCTTTTCAAAACAAGGTCACAATGTATTAATCACCTGGAATACAGAATCTGAAAGTCTTTAGATTAGCAAAAAGAAATAAAGGTTAAGATATAGGTTATAAGATTAAGACTGGGGCTATGTCTAGACTGCAGAGCTTTTCCGGGATACCTTTGGTATCCTGGAAAAGCTCTGCCGCATCCAAGGAACTTGACCGCTTTTCTGAAAAAAAGTCAGAAAAGTGAACACGTTTTTTCAGCATCTCTGTAAACCTCATTTTATGAGGAAGAAGGGATGTTCAGCAAGAGGGCTTTTTCCAAAATTTGTCCCTGTGTAGACGGGCCAAATTTCAGAAAAGGCTCTTTCAGAAGTAAATCAGAAAAAGATTGTGTTTCTTTTTCCAATTTATCTTTGTAGCGTAGACATAACCCAAGCCAGAACTATCAGACAGTCATGTTGGTATGGCCTCCAATCTAGGCTCTGTCTCACTGTCACTTTATAACATCCAGGTAAGAGCAATTGAGTCTCTCTTGTTCAAAAATAAAAAAAATTCTTATCCTCTTCCTGTTACTTCCAAGTCATTTATTTTCAGGCAGAACCACACCGAGAGCATGTATACACCAAAAACTTAAGTCAGCTGCTGTAGTAATTAAGTCAGTTGTGCATATCTACCTTACACTCCTTGTATCATAAAATGATCAGGTTGGAAGAGACCTCGGAAGGTCATCGAGTCCAACTACAGGTTGGACCTCCCCAAACCAGGACTCCCTCATTCTGCAACATCCATCATTGTGGCCTGTACCAATGCTTGGGATCCTTCCATCCCAAGTGCAGGACTCTGCACTTATCCTTGTTGAACCTCATCATATTTCTTTTGGCCCAGTCCTCCAATTTGGTCAGTGGAGCACTTCTTCACTAGCATCAGTGCAAAAAATAGTGCACTGTGGGTAGCTCTCCCACCCTGCAAGTCACCATAAGGAATTTTGGGAAGGGCTTGCAATGCCTCACGGGGACCAAAACATTTTGTAATGATAACTGGAAAGATTACTTCAATGTCCCATGATGCAGTTTTCTCCTCCCCTGATTTCATCTGCATTCCATAATATTTTGCACCTTTTTTCAAAAGGCTGGCATAGCCATGCACATGCCATCACTACAGAAGTATGTACACCACTCAGTTGTGCACTATTGCTATGAGCACATTGCAAACACTACATGCCTTAAAGTTGCAAGAGGAACCACCATACAAAATATGACAATGTCATTCAAGTAGCCCTGCTGGAAACCGTGGAACAAAACTATTTCCAGTTGCTGTTAGCAAACACACAGCAGCTGAACACGGAGGAGTACCAGTTCTGGACCTGGGAATTATTAATTATTATTATTATTCAGGTATGGGATGATGAGCAGAGGGTGCAGAACTTTTGTCTGTACATGGCCCCTCTCCTGGAACTTTGTGTGGAGCTCTTCCCAACCTTGCAGTGCAATTAAGTGAAAATGAGCCCTGTTCTGACAACAGAGAAGTGAATGGCAATTGCCTGGAGACTCATGATTCTCCCCCCTCTCCCCCCCCGTCTTCCCTGCATTGCTGCTTTGGGTTATGTCTACACTACAGCGTTATTTCGAAATATCTTATTTCAAAATAGTTCATTCGAAATAATTTATTTCGAAATAATGCATCTACACACAAAATGCATTTCAAAATAGCATTTTGCTATTTTGAAATAGTGCATCCACACTGATTGGATGCTGAATCGCATTTAAGGCCTGCTGAAACCGGTTCCAGCAGGGCATCAGGTCAGGAATTACTTTGCGTGGCTGCTGCCTGAGGCTATCTGAGGCTTGTGCTTAAAGGCCCCCCTCTGGAAAAGCAGGTTCTCAGCTTTCCCGGCTTGCTTGCCTACCTCGCTGAGGGACAGCAAAGCATTTTTGTCTCTGTCTGCTTTGGTTGCCCTGACTTGGGACACCCCAGCACTCAGCACCATAGAGCCAGAGCTGCCCCTGGGCACTCTGGTACTCATTTTGGATGTCTTGCTGCAAGTCTGGCAGCAATTGCTAGAGTCTGCCTCACAGCATCTGCTGCAGGCTGACCCCCAGGACCTCTTCCGGACCCTCCTGGGGGACAAGGAGGAGCAGCAGAAGTGCCTAGATGCCAACGTACCCCGCCACATCTGGCATCTATACACCAGCAGCAACTGGTGGACCACATCGTTCTGGAGCACTGGGGAGACCAACAATGGACCCAGAACTTCAGAATGAAGAAGGACACCTTCCTCGAGCTCTGTGAGTGGCTTGCCCCTGCGATGGGACATGAACATGAGGCCCACCATTCCCCTCCAGAAGCATGTGGCCATTGCTCTCTGGAAGCTCTCCATGCCAGATAGCTACCAGTCTACGGCAAACCAGTTTGGCATGGGGAGATCTACTATCGGAGCAGTGCTCATGCAGGTATGGCAGTCTCCAGCTCCTGGGGGATCTGGGGGGGGGAGGGGAGGGGAGCAAGGAGGGGATGGGCTGCACCAGGGAAAAGGGGGGGGAGGTGGTGCAAGTCCCCTCCATGGGAGGGCTTGTTCTGTCCCAGCCGCACTACGGACTGCCCACGGTGGCCAGGATTGCAGGGGGGGTTGCTCCTGGGGAGCAACCCCTGTGTGCCAGAGGCTGCACGTTGTGACTTTCTTCCTCAGCGACCACATCATGTAATGGGTAATGGGCTTAAAGTGCAGCAGGGGAGGTTTAGATTGGACATTAGGAAAAAATTCCTAACTGTCAGGGTGGTCAAATATTGGAATAAATTGCCAAGGGAGGTGGTGGAATCTCCCTCTCTGGAGATATTTAAGAACAGGTTAGATAGACATCTGTCAGGGATGGTGTAGGTGGAGCTTGGTCCTGCCTTGAGGGCGGGGGGCTGGACTCGATGACCTCTTGAGGTCCCTTCCAGTCCTATTATTCTATGATTCTATGATTCTATGATCAGGGTTGGGGACATGGACATGCCTGTGTGCCTGGTAGGGGATGCAGCCTACCCAGTACAGCCCTGGCTCATGAAGCCCTACATGGGACACCTCAATGGCAGGCCTTTACTGCCAGGCTTGGCAGGGCCCGCATCATGGTGGAGGGTGCCTTTGGCCGGCTGAAGGCCCATTTTAGATGCCTCCTCACCTGCCTGGATCTCTCTAAGAGGAATATTCTGCATGTGGTGGCGGCATGCTGTGTGCTGCACAATTTGTGTGAAATGAAGGGGGAGGCTTTCCTGCCAGCCTGGATGGCAGAGGCCAACCTCTTGGCTGGCCTCTACGTGCAGCCTTGCATGGCTGCCAGCTGGGAGGCCCATCGAGGGGCTGTCGGTGTCCGGGAGGCCCTGCAGGAGAGCTTCCAGATGGAGAAGGAGTGAAGTCTCCCTGGCATGCCTCACTTGTGCCTTATTGTAGATATTGGGATAGAGAGTACGCTTATTAAGTTTGCAGATGATACCAAACTGGGTGGGGTTGCAACTTCTTTGGAGGATAGGGACATAATTCAAAATGACCTTAGCAAGTTAGAGAAATGGTCAGAGGTAAACAGGATGAGGTTTAATAAAGAGAAATGCAAAGTGCTCCACTTAGGAAGGAACAATCAGTTCCATACATACAAGATGGGAAGCGACTGTCTAGGAAGGAGCATGGCGGAAAGGGATCTAGGGGTCATAGTGGACCACAAGTTGAATATGAGTCAACAGTGTGATAAAAAAAGCAAATATGATTCTAGGTTGTATCAACAGGTGTGTTGTAAGCAAAACTCGTGAAGTCATTCTGCCGCTCTACTCTGCACTAGTTAGGCCTCAGCTGGAGTACTGTGTCCAGTTCTGGGCGCCACATTTCAAGAAAGATGTGGAGAAATTGGAAAGGGTACAGAGAAGAGCGACAAGAATGATTAAAGGTCTAGAGAACATGACCTATGAAGCCAGGCTTCGTGAACTGGGCTTGTTTAGTTTGGAAAAAAGAAGATTAAGGGGGGACATGATAGCAGTTTTCAAATATCTAAAAGGGTGTCACAAGGAGGAAGGAGAAAAATTGTTCCTCTTGGTTTCTGAGGACAGGACAAGGAGTAATGGGCTTAAAGTGCAGCAGGGGAGGTTTAGATTGGACATTAGGAAAAAATTCCTAACTGTCAGGGTGGTCAAATATTGGAATAAATTGCCAAGGGAGGTGGTGGAATCTCCCTCTCTGGAGATATTTAAGAACAGGTTAGATAGACATCTGTCAGGGATGGTGTAGGTGGAGCTTGGTCCTGCCTTGAGGGCGGGGGGCTGGACTCGATGACCTCTTGAGGTCCCGTCCAGTCCTATGATTCTATGATTCCACCCTCATGTCCTTCCATTTTCCCCTCCCTAACCCCCCTTACTGATGTATAATAAATACACATGTGTTGCCAAAAACAAACTGTTTATTAAACATAATTGGGGGGGGAATGAGGGTGGGAGAAGGGAGGTGAGAGGGTGGGGGAGGGGAGGGGTAAACTTGGGAGGAGGGAGCTGAAAGGGGGAGGCAAGGGCAGGAGGGGGGAGGAGAAATTCAGGGTTGGGGGTCTTGCTGGTCCACCTGTCTCCCAGCACTGCAGATGCGGGGGCCTCGGTGTCTCCAGGGGGGAGTGGATATGGAGGGTGGAGTGGGTGGGGAGCGGGGGAAGGAAAAGGTGGGAGGGGGAGTGATAGCTGGGGTGTGTAGCCAGACAGGAACCCCCCCTGTAACATCCATTTTTGCTTGCCTGGAGCATACAGGGCACACAGAGCAGAAGACCCAGGCTGTGTGACCATGAATGGCTGTAAACAGAGATACGCCAATTGCTGACCAAGAGGCAGCCAAGGAGTGCCCTTGACTTAACCCATATTGATACGAACACACAGCTGTCCGCGGGGGGAGGAATCTCTCGCCCAGTAAAAAAATGTCTAGTACTCACAATTTAGTTATCTCTCTTGCAAGTGTAAATTAACTTGAAACTTGCTTGTAAGAACTGGCGTCACAAAATGGACCAGTACAATTTAGCCTCTTAGATAAGAAAGAGGATACGAGCCCCCAGGGGTATAAAGATGGGTCCAGCAGCACATTTACTCTGAGTGTCAATCTACCATCTATCTGCTGGTCAGGTTAGGTGTTTGATCTCCCGAGGTTCCAGAGGGGACGCCCACCTCGTATTTGTCTTTCCTAGGAATTGAGAGACCGGCCCTGGCCTGACACGCTGGAGTCGAGAGGCACAGAAAGGGGTAAAAATTGTAGCTGGATGTGGTCCTTTGTCTTAAGTGTACACATAGACTTAGAGCTCTTTAAAGATTAAGCTGTCACTTGGTACTATTATTTCTATTTTCTATCTTTATTTTCTTTGTAACCATTTTTAAAATCTGTATTTGCTAACAGTTAAGAAAGAGAGCAATAGCCATTGTAACCATATGCTTTTATAAGTCTTTTAATAAACCTGTAACTGTTTAAGTTTTAACCTGACTCCTTCAGTTGCTGTAATAGAACCAAGCACAATTTAAAAGAACTTCAGCCGGTCATAAAGGGACAGGCTTAGGAAGAGCTTGGGCGTTTGGATCTGTGTCACTCCCAGGTGACAGATCCGTTGGGGCACCTTTCAGCCTTTCCCAGGCTGCCCGCTGCAAAGGAACCCTGTGTTCTAGCAGCTAAAATCTAAGGTGTAATAAGCTCTTCCTATATAAAGGGGCGTTTGTTGGCCTGCTGGCCATCCTCTGCGACGGGACCCCGGTCCTAGCAGTAAAGACACGGACTTTAAACCTTTTCTCAAAAACACACACACACACACACACACACACACACACACACACATACTGCCCTGACCGTTGGCTGACAGGGTGGCAGCAGGAGCTGGAGCAGCAGGAGGCACCAATCTCTGCACCAGGGTCTGCAGGTGGTCACAGATGGCACGGCCCTGGGCAAGCAGCTCCCGCCAGCTCTCTTGCCGCAGCTGCAGGTCTTCATGCACCCAGTGCTCCAGGATGTGCTCCTGCCTTTGCAGGAGCCCCAAGTGCTGCTGCTGGTACTCCTCCTGGTTCCGGGTCAGCCTGCTGAGTGCCCGGGTGTGGGAGGATGTCCTGGGTGGAGTGGTGCGCCCTGCACTCGTAGTTGCTGTGGCTGTAGAGAAACAAGAGAAGTGGTCAGTTATCCCTGGGGACACAGTGTGTGAAGCCCAGCCCCAGTCTGTAAGGCAAAGACGGCAGGTCTCCGCACCATCAGAGCTGATGTGATTGCACACAGGCCATGTTTGGCATGTCCTGCTATCCCTGGGAGTGTAAGCTGGCCCAGGACTGCACTGATGCCCTTGTGCTGTATATAGTATGGGGGTGGGGAGAGGGGAGGGGAGATGTGCCCTGCCTCTGTGTAGAAGGGGCTTGTGGAGGGAGGACATCATGCAGTATCCCTCCCCAGGGTCAGGGGCATGTCATGTTCCTTCATACATACACGCGTGTGGGTAACAGTCCAGGGCCCCTGTGTGGCAGCCAGCTGGGGCCACATGCTCAGGGTGGCATGGCACATGCACAGGTTTCTGCGTGCTCTGTGGTCAGCAAGGCCCACATGTCCCTGGTCTCCCTCTCCCACCCCCTCCCCACCCCACATAAGGGGACAGTGATGGCACTCACATGTCAAGGCCTCCCTGGCCTCGGACGACACCAGTGACATGGCTGCTGTGACGCATCGGGGGTCCTGGGTGAGTGCCATACTCCCTTCAGGCTCCTGCAACTCCAGGCCATCGTCCTCCTCCTCCTCCATCTCCATGCCATGGTCAGGGCCCTCTGTCCCAGGGTCAATGACCACCTGGGGGGAACGGACAGTCTGACCTCCCAGGATGTGGTCCAGGGCATCATAATAGGGGTATGGGTCTGGGTCAGCCCCTGGTTGGGAGCTGCCCCCTGAGGCCCTGGCATAGGCCTGCCACAGCTCCTTTATCTTCATGCGCATTTGCTCCTGGGTGCACATGTGGCCTTTGGTTGCCAGGCTGTCAGCCATCCAACTATAGATGGCCACCATCCTGCATCTAGCACGGTGATCATGGACATTGGAGGCCTCCCCTCAAACCTCAATCAGGTCCATGATCTCCACACTGGACCAGGAAGGTGCCTTTTGAGGCCCCTGGCAGGGTCCTGGGAGCTGTCAGCCTGCTCCTGGGGAGTGGTGGAGGACTGGGTGCCAGTGGGTTGCTGGCTCATGCTGGGCAAGGTGCACAGACTGCTGGCTCTGTGCTAGCAGGCTTGTAGCTGGCACAGGCACTGTGGCCAGAGTCTACCCCTTTAAGGGCTCTAGGAGTGGGGCAGGGGGAGCAGAAGAGTTTTCCTGGTTTGGCCCAGAGTGGCCACCAGAGCACCCTGGGAAGGGCTGGAGGCCCCCTATTTCAAAATAAGCGTCTACACAGTGCTTATTTCGATTTAACTATTTCGACTTTGGCGTTATTCCTCATGGAATGAGGTTTACCAAATTCGAAATAAGCTTTCCTGTCTCTTGCATCCCTGTAATGGCACGGAGAGACTCTACCAGCCAGTAGAATAGAGGTGTTTATTGCTTCTCCAGGATACAGCACAGCACAGATGTCATCTGATTACAGGGCAGGCCTAGGATGCCTCAGCCCCCCTTGAGATGGGGGAGACTGGGCCCTTAAATTCCAGCCCCTTTCCCTAGGCTGTCTCCTCCATGCTCCCAGACAGAAACTAACTCACTTCCAGCCCTGCCCCCAGCCAGGGCCGGCTTTCCACCTTCCTTTGTTTCTCTCCCTGGGGGGTAGCTGGTCAGACAGGTTTGGAGCCCCCTTTGCACAATGACTCATCTCCTGCCCTGCTAGGCCGTGCTACAGCCAGCAGCCAGTGGAGGTCACCCACAGCCCACTGCCCAGCATAGCCACCAGCAAGGTACCCCCACTACATCACACATACATTGCTCTAACAGCATTGAAGAATCATAGAATCATAGAATAATAGGACTGAAAGAGACCTCGAGAGGTCATTGAGTCCAGCCCCCCGCCCTCAAGGCAGGACTAAGCTCCGTCTACACCATCCCTGACAGATGTCTATCTAACCTGTTCTTAAATATCTCCAGAGAGGGAGATTCCACCATCTCCCTTGGCAATTTATTCCAATATTTGACCACCCTGACAGTTAGGAATTTTTTCCTAATGTCCAATCTAAACCTCCCTTGCTGCACTTTAAGCCCATTACTCCTTGTCCTGTCCTCAGAAACCAAGAGGAACAAATTTTCTCCTTCCTCCTTGTGACACCCTTTTAGATATTTGAAAACCGCTATCATGTCCCCCCTTAATCTTCTTTTTTCCAAACTAAACAAGCCCAGTTCATGAAGCCTGGCTTCATAGGTCATGTTCTCTAGACCTTTAATCATTCTTGTCGCTCTTCTCTGTACCCTTTCCAATTTCTCCACATCTTTCTTGAAATGTGGCACCCAGAACTGGACACAGTACTCCAGCTGAGGCCTAACTAGTGCAGAGTAGAGCGGCAGAATGACTTCACGAGTTTTGCTTACAACACACCTGTTGATACAACCTAGAATCATATTTGCTTTTTTTGCAACAGCATCACACTGTTGACTCATATTCAACTTGTGGTCCACTATGACCCCTAGATCCCTTTCCGCCATGCTCCTTCCTAGACAGTCGCTTCCCATCTTGTATGTATGGAACTGATTGTTCCTTCCTAAGTGGAGCACTTTGCATTTCTCTTTATTAAACTTCATCCTGTTTACCTCTGACCATTTGTCTAACTTGCTAAGGTCATTCTGAATTATGTCCCTATCCTCCAAAGAAGTTGCAACCCCACCCAGTTTGGTATCATCTGCAAACTTAATAAGCGTACTCTCTATCCCAATATCTACATCATTGATGAAGATATTGAACAGTACAGGTCCCAAAACAGACCCTTGCGGAACTCCACTTGTTATCCCTTTCCAGCAGGATTTAGCACCGTTAACAACTCTCTGACTACGGTTATCCAGCCAATTATGCACCCACCTTATCGTGGCCCTATCTAAGTTTACAGATGGAGATTCCACAACCTCCCTGGGCAATTTATTCCAGTGTTTGACCCTGATAGTTAGGAACTTTTTCCTAATGTCTAGCCTAAACCTCCCTTGCTGCACTTTAAGCCCATTGCTTCTTGTTCTATCCCCAGAGGCCAAGATGAACAAGTTTTCTCCCTCTTCCTTATGACACCCTTTAGATATCTGAAAACTGCTATCATGACCCCCCTCAATCTTCTCTTTTCTAAACTAAACAAACCCAATTCCTTCAGCTTTCCCTCTTTGGTCATGTTCTCTAGACCTTTAATCATTCTCGTTGCTCTTCTCTGGATCGTCTCCAATTTCTCCACATCTTTCTTGAAATGCGGTGCCCAGAACAGAACATAATACAGGCAGTCCCCGGGTTACGTGGATCTGACATATGTCGGATCCATACTTACAAACGGGGCTTTTCTCGCCCCAGAGGATGTGGGCGGCGGGACCGCCCAGACACCACGGTCCAGCCGCCCGCATCCTCCAGGTCGAGAAAAGCTGCTCTGCGTCTCCCTGGTCTGCTGGGGGTCCCCAGCAGACCAGGGAGACGCAGAGCAGCTTTTCTCGCCACAGAGGACGCGGGCGGCGGGACCACCCAGACACGCCGCGGTCCCGCCGCCCGGGTCCTCCGCGGCTTTGCTCCACGTCTCCCTGGTCTGCTGGGGGGTACCAGCATTACCGGTACACCTCGAGTAATGGTAGTTCGAATTAGAGAGCCTAATTCGAACTACCTTCTCCGTGCCGCGTGTAGCCACGGGCGCAGAGTCCGCACTAAGGGGGATTTAAAAATGGCGGTGCCCGGCAAGATGCAAATGAAGCCCAGGATATTTAAATCCCGGGCTTCATTTGCAACTTCGAATGCCTACATTAGCCACCCTAGTTCAAACTAGGGTGGCAGTGTAGACATACCCTGAGTATGGTTATCCAGCCAGTTATGCACCCACCTTATAGTAGCCCCATCTAAGTTGTATTTACCTAGTTTATTGATAAGAATATCATGCGAGACCGTATCAAACGCCTTACTAAAGTCTAAATATACCACATCCACCGCTTCTCCCTTATCCACAAGTCTCGTTATGCTATCAACGAACGCTATCAGATTGGTTTGACATGATTTGTTCTTTACAAATCCATGCTGGCTGTTCCCTATCACCTTGCCACTTTCCACATGTTTACAGATTATTTCCTTAATTACTTGCTCCATTATCTTCCCTGGCACAGAAGTTAAACTAACTGGTCTATAGTTTCCTGGATTGTTCTTATTTCCCTTTTATAAATGGGCACTGTATTTGCCCCTTTTCAGTCCTCTGGAATCTCTCCTGTCTCCCATGATTTTCCAAAGATGATAGCTAGAGGCTCAGATACCTCCTCAATCAGCTCCGGCAGGCATCTAACTTTTCTAGGTGATTTTTAACTTGTTCTTTTTTTATTTTACCTTATAAAACTACTCCTTTCCCATTAGCATTCACTATGTTAGGCATTCCTACAGACTTCTCGGTGAAGACCGAAACAAAAAAGTCATTGAGCATCTCTGCCATTTTCAAGTTTCCTGTTACTGTTCCTCCCTCCTCACTGACCAGGGGGCCTACCCTGTCCTTGATCTTCCTCTTGCTTCTAATGTATTTATAAAAAGTCTTCTTGTTTCCCTTTATTCCTGTAGCTAGTTTGAACTCATTTTGTGCCTTTGCCTTTCTAATTGAGGTCAGCTGAGGTCAAATTGAGGTCAGCTGAAGAGGCTTTGCTTCGTGTTCCCCCACTGGTGGGGATAAGATTAACATCTATGCAGAACAGGACCTTCTCAGCTTTTGCTCCCAGGTGGTGGAATTTTCTTCCTTGAAATATTCGCAGGGCGCCAACACTAGCATTCTTTCAGCGTCAGGCAAAAGCCACCCTTTTTATTCGTGCTTTTATTAATGTTTGAGTCTGTATGTGTATGTTCCTCTTCTCTATATGTTTTTTTAGCAGGTTTCATGTCTCTTTGGGGTCTCGTATTTTAAATTTTTATATATGTTTGTATTGTGTTTGTAAGCCGCCTCAAATATTTTAAATAGAGAGGCGGAGTACAAATATTTAAATAAATAAATAAATAAATAATTCGTCCACTCTACTGTGTGCTGCTTAGGCCTCAATTGGAATATTGTGTCCAGTTCTGGGGACCACATTTCAAGGAAGATATGGAGACATTGGAGAAAGTCCAGAAAAGAGCAACAAAAATGATGAAAGGTCTAGAAAACATGACCTATGAGGGGAGACCGAAAGAATAGGGCTTGTTTAGTTTAGAAAAGAGAAGACTGAGAGGGGACATGATAGCGGTTTTTAAGTATCTAAAAGGGTGTTACAAGGAGGAGGGATAAAAATTGTTCTCTTTGGCCTCTGAGGATAGGACAAGAAGCAGTGAGCTTAAACTGCAGCAAAGGAGGTTTAGGTTGGACATTAGGAAAAACTTTTGACTGCCAGGGTGGTTAAACAGTGGAATAAATTGCCTAGGGGGGTTGTGGAATCTCTATCCCTGGAGATATTTAAGTGCAGGTTAGACAGACACCTGTCAGGGATGATCTAAACCAGGGCTACTCAACTTTGGAAGCCCCGAGGGCCACGGTGATACTCACAGCACATGCTGAGGGCCGCAACTTAAGGGTGGTTGCATATACATGCCAATATATATGCAAATATATGCAAAGAGCTTCTTTCACACTGATGGGCATGAATACTGATGGGCAAGATTAAGGCAAGACTTCACAACGCGCAGGCCCCATTTAAGTCAGTTCTGCTGATATTAATAAAATGCAATATTTACCTGATTTCCACCCATATGACAGCACTTTTAATAAGCAATGACAGTCCAGGAATTTAACTACTAAAATGCATAGCAACAGAAGGCCATTATATTGACTACTTTTTTGTTTTTGCTCCTATCCGCAGGCTGCAAACCAAAACCACACCACAGGCTGCAAGCAAACAGGCCATAGGCCGCATACGGCCCATGGACTGCGTGTTCAGTAGCCCTGATCTAAACAGTGCTTGGTCCTGACATGAGGGCAGGGGACTGGACTCAGTGACCTCTCAAGGTCCCTTCCAGTTCTGTGATTCTAGGAAAGCATTGTAGCATAAGTCCCAGGTTTCTGGCCACATTCAGTCAGCATCAGCTCCCTCTCACTCTATGTGATTCAGAAAAGACTGATATCTCGCATAGCAATATGGATAAAGGAGGGGAAGCTATTAGCTGCTGCCACTGATGGCTTCAGCCTCTAGCACTCTCTCCGTCTCTTCTGTCTGCAGGCTCCTGAGGGATGGGAAAGTAGCATTTTCCCAAAAAACAGGGTGTGGCAGACACAGAGGTAAGCCATGTGACCTACTACCCTGCCCCACTGGCATGACTGGACCCTGTCCCCACCTCCGACCTACAGAATTGTGCCCTTGCAGTCCCCTTACCATGCCTGCCTCCAAACCATGAGTCCAGATGTTCCCTTGAGAACTGTTTAGTGTACATGTCGTAAAGTGGTTGCTTTAACGCATAGCTTTGGCCTTGCACAGAACACACCAGTGTATGTTAATAGATTAGGTTTTAGGCTCCAACAATGTATCTCTTATAATGTGTGCCCTTGTAACTTTTTGTTATAGCGGAAACAACAGTGAGTTCGTTGCGTACTTCCCCAGCTTCAACAGCTGTCAGACTTGCACAAATCCACAAGCAAAAATGGACAAGAGAAAACATGTTTAAGGAGCAAATGGAGTGGAGGAATACACTACTGGAGGAGATACGACTGGAGTGGCATGAAAGAAGAACATGCAGGGAACTGTAAGTGAAGCACCAGGACAATGTTTTATTATCCTTGACATCTGCAATGGATGCATGGCGGTATACCTGGACAGCTTCCCCACTGCACCCCTAGCAGAACAACTTTCCCTCCTCATTCAGTTACATGGCCTCCACCCCCAAGGACCCGAGGATGTGGGGTAAGGAGGTAGAACTCAAAGACAGCCTGACACTCAACCTCCAGGGTGTCACGAAGCAAAAGGCTGTCCTTACATTTCTGATTCCTTCCCCAAGGGTCCCATGATGGACTCCTTTTCTGTCCTTGCTGTGTTCCCTAAATGAAAACACATGGGCTACGTCTACACTGGCCCCTTTTCCGAAAGGGGCATGCTAATTTGACAGGTCGTAATAGGGAAATCCGCGGGGGATTTAAATATCCCCCGCGGCATTTAAATAAAAATGTCCGCCGCTTTTTCCGGCTTTTAGAAAAGCCGGAAAAGAGCGTCTACACTGGCCCCGATCCTCCGGAAAAAAGCCCTTTTCCGGAGATCTCTTATTCCTACTTCAAAGGTTTGAAGTAGGAATAAGAGATCTCCGGAAAAGGGCTTTTTTCCGGAGGATCGGGGCCAGTGTAGATGCTCTTTTCCGGCTTTTCTAAAAGCCGGAAAAAAGCGGCGGACATTTTTATTTAAATGCCGCGGGGGATATTTAAATCCCCCGCGGATTTCCCTATTACGACCTGTCAAATTAGCATGCCCCTTTCGGAAAAGGGGCCAGTGTAGACGTAGCCATGAATTCTGAAGAACAGTCTCTTTATTGCTTATATTGCAGGGGTGAGGGGGAGTATTATAGGCAAACATGCTGAATGCAGAGACACCTTGTTGAGAGTAACGTGCATGACTCTCAAGACTGGCCATTCATAACACTTTATTTCAAAGCCTCTCTGATTTTCACTGTCCCACACTGTGCTCTCTTTATTGCCCTGGTGACTAGCTGCTCAAAATCTCTTCCTAGGTGCTCTGTCTTAGCCCCCCACCTGCCACATAACTTTTCCCCTCCGACTCACAAATGTTTTGGAGCACACAGCAAGCTGCCACCAAAAAGGGAATGCTGTATTAACTGAGGTCTAATTTAGTCAGTAAACTTCTAAACCTTCCCTTTAAATATCCAAAAGCTCATTCCACCACGATTTTGCATTAGCTCAGCCTGTAGTTGAACTGCTCCCCTTACTGTGGTCCAGACTGTCCGTGTTCAGCTTCATGAACCACGAAAGCAAAGGGTAGGCTGGGTTGCCAAGGATCACTATTGGCATTTCCACCTCTCTGAAGGTAATTTTCTGGTCTGGGAAAAAGTTTCAGCTTGTAGAGTTCTGAAGAGGCAGGAGTTACTAAAGATGTGCATGTCATGTATCTTTCTTGACCATCCAATGTTTTGATATTGGTGAAACAACCCTTGTGATGCACCACTTCCTGCAGCACTATAAAGAATTACTCCTTGCAGTTTATGTACTCCTTGTCAAGATGGTCAGCTGCCAAGCTGGGGATGTGCGTTTCGTCTCTTGCCCCACTGCAGTTAAGGAACCCCATCAAGGCAAAGCCCTCCACAGTGGCAGCCACATTTCCCAGAGTCACTACCCTTTGTAGCAGAATGGTATTGATTGCTTTGGCTACAGCCCCCATTACAGATTTTCCCACTCTGAATTGATTCCCAAATGACTGGTAGCTGTTGGGTATTGCAAGCTTCCACAGGGCAATTGCTACGTGCTTCTCCACTGTCAGAGAGGATCTCATTTGAGTGTTCTTGTGCTTCAGGGTGGGGGGGAAACAGTTTGCAAAGTTCCATGAAAGTGGCTTTGTGCATTTGAAAGTTTTACAGCCACTGCTGATTGTCCCATACCTTCAGCACAATGTAGTGCCACAAGTCTGTGCTTGTCTGACAGCATCATGACCAATGTGGCATTTCCAATTTGCTGAACTCAAGGGCTTACATGAAAAGCATGTCCATGCCTTCCTGAGATTTGTCCTCGTCCTCTTCCTTAAGGGCCATGCATACACTTTCAAAGCACTCTGCTATTAGGTGCACCAAGGTAAACATCATCATCACAACGCGTTGATGTACAATGGGATAGACAAGAGGGTCCATACTCACACTGCTATGGCATCTGTGAGAGTAACCAGGGCTAAAAAGAGTGCAGAAAGACTTTTCCAATGATCTCCAGAAAGGGGGTAGGGAAAAGACGAATGCATTATGGGACATTGACGACATGAACCCAGAACCACTCGCTGCACAGTTTTGGTCCCAATGTGCACCAGGAGCATAACTAAGAATGCAAAATGGCGTAGGTATTGTGAGATAGCTATCCACAGGGCATTGCTCTCAAAGTCAATGGCAATCTCCCTACTGGGGACGCACTACTTCAAACTATGTTGAATCCTAGTACTTTTACTTTACAAAATTGTGTGGTAAGAAATCAGCCTTAATAAATTTAACCTTACCTTGTAATGTAGACATGGGTCATGATGAACTAAGGAAAAGCCCCAAGTTAGGAGCCAGGAACTGTCTCTAGGAGGAGGAGCCCTGAAGGCAACACTCTCTCCTGAGTGGTGAAACAACTGACACACACAGAGTCCGCTGAGATGGGCCACTGTTGAGTAGCCAGGAAGGGGTTTGAGAGATTCACACAGGCTGTCTCTACACTGGCATGAATTTCCGGAACTGCTTAAAATGGAATACTATTCCGTTTTCAGTTTTTCTGGAAAAGGAGCGTCTACATTGGCAGGCTGCTTTTCCGGAAAAGCCCTTTTTCCGGAAAAGTGTCTGTGGCCAATGTAGACGCGCTTTTCCGGAAAAGAGCCCTGATCGCCATTTTCGCTATCGGGGCTTTTTTCCGGAAAAGACTACTGGGCTGTCTACACTGGTCCTTTTCTGGAACAGTGTTCCGGAATAAGGACTTATGCCCGAGCGGGAGCAGAATAGTTTTTCCAGAATAGCGGCTGATTTTGTACAGTAGAGCATTGTTGCTTTTCCAGAAATTCAAGGGCCAGTGTAGACAGCTCGCAGCTTATTCCGGAAAAGCGGCTGATTTTCCAGAATAAGTGGCTCAGTGTTGACACAGCCAAAGAGTGTGACTCAGCCACAGGGCTGAATAGACAAAAAAGGCTGAAGAATAGAGAGCAGGCACATGCACTCAGCCACATGGCAGCACACATAGGATGTGAGTGTCATCCCATTATACCCTCCCACCCCCAAGCTCCCAGGCTACGTCTACACTGGCCCCTTTTTCCAGAAATGCTTAAAACAGAATACTATTCCGTTTTCAGTTTTTCCGGAAAAGCGCGTCTACATTGGCGGCGCGCTTTTCCGGAAAAGCAGAAGCCGGGAGCCATTTTGAAGAGGGCAAAGGCCACCAGACCTTTACGGGGGCGGGGCCAGAGCGCCGTTCAGACACGCGGTTAAAGGGGTCTCGCCGGGCAGCCGTTGGTCTCCTGCTCCCGTGCGTTGGGGCCTCTGCCAGGGACTGACACCCTTCGCAGATCTGTGGGTGCCCTTTGACTTTTGGGGACACCACCCTTTGGCCCCCAACTGCTTTTCCCTGCGGTTTTTTTTTCTGCCCTGCTCTGTCTACTATGGAGCCACGGGTGGCCATGTGCCTGGTCGGGCCTCTCTTGGGGCTGTTCAGGTGGCTGCAGCTCGTGCTGCAGGCCAGTGCCATGCTGTTCATGGACCAGGAGGCAGAGATCGCCTTGGACGCCCTCACCAGGGGGGCCCTAGCAACCCTGTCTCATCAGCACCCCACCGTATACCGGCCACTCTGGAGTTTGGACATCAGCACCAACTGGTGGGACCGTGTGGTCCTCAGACTATGGGACGACCACCAGTGGATCCGAAATTTTCAGATGAGGAAGCAGACCTTCTTGACGCTGTGCACCTGGCTCACCCCCGCGCTGCAGAGAACCGCCACCCAGCTGCGGGCACCCATCCCCGTCAACAAGAGGGTTGCCATCGCGCTGTGGAAGCTGGCCACACCGGACAGCTACCGCTCGGTGGCACACCAGTTCGGGGTGGGAAGATCCACCGTTGGAGTGATCATCATCCAGGTAAGTCCCAGGGGGAGTGGGATGGGGGGAGGGTGCTCCACTCCAGGCCCAGGTACAGCCAAGACTCCAGGCTGGGTCGCCCAGGGGTTTCGGCCATCCCTCCTTTGCACAGGCCCGCTGGTGGGGGGGGGCGGGCGTGGGGGGCCCTGGGGTGGGTGTGTGTGTGTGTGTGTGTGTGAGGACAGAGGGAATCAAGGGGGGGGGGACCCAAGGGAGCACACACTCACCCCTGGCTGTATGTAATGTGTTCCCTTGTGTTTCTCTGCACCCTTCTGCAGGTTGTCCACGCCATCAATGACGTCCTGCTGCCGAGAATCATCCGCCTGCGCGACGTCGATGAGACCATGGCCGGCTTCGCTGCCCTCGGGTTCCCCAACTGCAGGGGAGCCCTGGACGCCACCCAC
The DNA here is from genome assembly GCF_052426305.1 of Pelodiscus sinensis. Taxonomy (NCBI): domain Eukaryota; kingdom Metazoa; phylum Chordata; order Testudines; family Trionychidae; genus Pelodiscus; species Pelodiscus sinensis. The sequence continues at coordinate 47,543 of NC_143053.1, forward strand.
ATCGCCATCTGGGCCCCGGAGCATCGAGCAGCCCACTTTATGAATAGAAAGGGGTACTGCTCCATCGTCCTGCAGGCCCGCGTGGATCACCGGGGCCGCTTCCTGGACATCTACGGCGGCTGGTCTGGCCGGGCACACGACGCCTGCATCCTCCGGAACTCAGGACTGTTTCAGAGGTTGGAGGTGGGCACCTACTTCCCCCGGCGGGACTTGACTGTCGGGGATGTGCCGATGCCCATCTGCATCGTCGGGGACGCGGCCTATCCCCTGATGCCCTGGCTCATGCGGCCATACACAGGGCAGCCGGACCAGAACCGGGCCCGGTTCAACGACCACCTCAACCGGGCCCGAAACCCAGTGGAGCTGGCATTTGGACGCTTAAAAGGCCGCTTCCGTTGTTTGCTCACCCGTCTCGACATGGGTGAGCAGAATGCAACGGAGGTGCTAGCCGCGTGCTGCGTGCTCCACAATATTGTGGAGTGCAGTGGGGAGGCCTTCCTCCCTGCATGGGTGACAGCTGAGGCACAGACCTTGGACCAGCCCGCCACAGCTGCCATCTTCCAGGCGCACCAGGAGGCGGTGCACATTAGAGAGGCCCTGGTGGACATGTTTGCCCAAGCCCCCTAGCAGGGTCGCTTGGGTCACCCCAGAGTACTCCGTCCCAGCTCCTACCCTTCCCCACCTCTTCCCCTTACCTCCCCCCCCCAATAGTATAGTAAAGCGTCGGGTCACAGCACATTGCGGCCGTCATCGAGTCTGTTCGTCGGGTGCGTCGGGCGTAGTTAGGGTTTTTCTTTTAAGCTAGGCTAGGGTTTAGGCCACCATCGCCATCCTGAAGAACAGCCAACAGGATTTGGGACTTGTGCAGAAGGCTCACATCAGTGACATCTTTGATGGATCTCCTGGCTGTTCCTCTCCTGAGGCCCGGAAGGCCCAAAGGACTGACATGGCCAGCAACACCACAATCGTCCGTCGAGGGATCTCCTGGCTGTTCCTCTCCTGAGGCCCGGAAGGACCAAAGGATCGAGGTGGCCAGCAACACCACAATCGTCCATCGAGGGATCTCCTGGCTGTTCCTCTCCTGAGGCCCGGAAGGACCAAAGGATCGAGGTGGCCAGCAACACCACAGTCGTCCTCCCTGTGCCTAAGACTATGTTTAATTATCTGATGTGTGCATCTTGTAACCGTTCTTGCTAGTTATCTTATGTAAATATAGTTTGTGGTTTACATGTTACTGAAAAGTGTCAGCATTTATTTCTGCGCCACAAACTACTGACCACTTACGAAGGGCCCCCCCAGTGATAGAGTACAGATTTCGTTCGCCACAGTTTGCCACCATGTTACATTTAAGTGGCTACTTGGCATCTCACATCATTTCGTACACTACCTAGAGTTACACAATACCCAACACAGGAATGAACAGCAAAATAGAGACCTGTTTATTTACAAGGGGGGGGGAGACCTTCAACTGGGACAGGAGGGGGGGGGAGACCTTCAACTGGGATAGGAGGGGGGGGGAGACCTTCAACTGGGACAGGAGGGGGGGCAGTTACTGGGACGGGTGGCCCCTGCGTGCGCTCCTCCGGGGGCCAGCCTACCCACGCTGGGCAGGTTGCACGCGGAGGTGGCCAGGAGCAGGGGCAGAGGCAGGGGCAGGAACAGGGGCAGGAGCTGGGATAGGAGGAGGGGCAGGAACAGGGCCAGGAGCTGGAATGGGAGGGGGCATAAGCTGTGCTACGGGAGGGATGGCGGGGGCCTAGGCTCCGCCCATGCCATAATGAATAGCATGCACAATATGTGCCGTCAGCGTGTCCATGGTGGTGCGCATCCCTCTGCATTCGTCCAGGAAGGCAGCCCAGGCGTCCTGCCGCCACTGCAGGTCCCCTTGCACCCGCTCCTCGATGGAGGCCTGGATTGCCTCCACAGCGTTGACGTGGCGTCGAAGCAGCTGGTCCCTCTGCCGGAGCCTGTGCCTCCGGGGTTGGCCTGCTGGGGGTGCCGCTGCTGCTGCAGTAGAGGGTCTGGTGCTGGGTCCCACTGCAGGGAACAGAAGAAAGGATGGGTCAGTCAGGCTGGCCGTCCACTGTCCCCACACCGCATGCCCTCCACCCCGAGCGCAGGTGACCCCACAGTTGTGTGGTGGAGATGAACGTGGAGATGAACGTAGGAGATAGCTGTGTAGAGAGTCTCTGGGTTAAGCTAAAAGGGGTAAAAAACGAGGGTGATATCATGCTAGGAGTCTACTACAGGCCACCTAGCCAGGTGGAAGAGGTGGATGAGGCCTTTTTTAAACAATTAACAAAACTATCCAAAGCCCAAGATTTGGTGGTGATGGGGGACTTCAACTATCCAGACATATGTTGGGAAACTAACACAGCGAGGCACAGGCTATCCAATAAGTTTCTGGACTGCATTGGAGACAACTTTCTGTTTCAGAAGGTTGAAAAAGCTACCAGAGGAGAAGCTGTTCTGGATTTGGTTTTAACAAATAGGGAGGAACTAGTTGAGAACTTGAAAGTGGAAGACAGTATAGGGGACAGTGATCACGAAATAATAGAGTTCATGATCTTAAGGAAAGGTAGAAGGGAGACCAGCACAATTGAGGTAATGGATTTCAGGAAGGCAGATTTTGATAAGCTCAGAGAACTTGTAGGTAAGGTCCCATGGGAAGCAAGACTGAAGGGAAAAACAACTGAGGAGAGTTGGAAGTATTTCAAAGGGACGTTGTTAAGGGCCCAAAAGCAAACAATTCCGCTGTGTAGGAAAGATAGAAAATATGGCAAAAGACCAGCTTGGCTTAACAAGGAGATCTTGCACGATCTCAAAATAAAAAAGGAGTCATATAAAAAATGGAAACTAGGACAACTAACAAAGGATGAATATAAGCAAGCAACACGGGAATGCAGGGGCAAGATTAGAAAGGCAAAGGCACAAAATGAGATCAAACTAGCTACAGGCATAAAGGGAAACAAGAAGACCTTTTATAAATACATTAAAAGCGAGAGGAAGACCAAGGACAGGGTAGGCCCACTGCTTAGTGAGGAGGGAGAAGCAGTAACAGGAAACTTGGAAATGGCAGAGATGCTCAATGACTTCTTTGTTTCGGTCTTCACGGAGAAGTCTGGAGGTGTGCCTAACGTAGGGAATACAAGCAGAAAGAGGGTAAGTTTAGAAGATAGGATACACAAAGAACAAGTTAAAAATCACTTAGGAAAGTTAGATGTCAGCAAGTTACCAGGTCCTGATGAAATGCATCCCAGGATACTCAAGGAGCTGATAGAGGAGGTATCTGAGCCTTTAGCTATGATCTTTGAAAAATCATGGCAGACAGGGGAGATTCCAGAAGACTGGAAAAGGGCAAATATTGTGCCCATCTATAAAAAGGGGAATAAGAACAACCCAGGAAATTATAGACCGGTCAGTTTAACGTCTGTCCCAGGGAAGATAATGGAGCAGGTAATTAAGGAAATCATATGCAAACACTTGGAAGGTAATAAAGTGATAGGGAATAGCCAGCATGGGTTTGTGAAGAACAAGTCATGCCAAACTAATCTGATAGCTTTCTTTGATAAGATAACGAGCCTTGTGGATAAGGGAGAAGCGGTGGATGTCATATACCTAGACTTTAGTAAGGCATTTGATACGGTCTCGCATGATATTCTTATTGATAAACTAGGCAAATATAACTTAGATAGGGCCACGATAAGGTGGGTGCATAATTGGCTGGATAACCGTAGTCAGAGAGTTGTTGTTAACGGTTCTAAATCCTGCTGGAAAGGGATAACAAGTGGAGTTCCTCAAGGGTCTGTTTTGGGACCCGTACTATTCAATATCTTCATCAATGATGTAGATATTGGGATAGAGAGTACGCTTATTAAGTTTGCAGATGATACCAAACTGGGTGGGGTTGCGACTTCTTTGGAGGATAGGGACATAATTCAAAATGACCTTAGCAAGTTAGAGAAATGGTCAGAGGTAAACAGGATGAGGTTTAATAAAGAGAAATGCAAAGTGCTCCACTTAGGAAGGAACAATCAGTTCCATACATACAAGATGGGAAGCGACTGTCTAGGAAGGAGCATGGCAGAAAGGGATCTAGGGGTCATAGTGGACCACAAGTTGAATATGAGTCAACAGTGTGATGCTGTTGCAAAAAAAGCAAATATGATTCTAGGTTGTATCAACAGGTGTGTTGTAAGCAAAACTCGTGAAGTCATTCTGCCGCTCTACTCTGCACTAGTTAGGCCTCAGCTGGAGTACTGTGTCCAGTTCCGGGCGCCACATTTCAAGAAAGATGTGGAGAAATTGGAAAGGGTACAGAGAAGAGCGACAAGAATGATTAAAGGTTTAGAGAACATGACCTATGAAGCCAGGCTTCATGAACTGGGCTTGTTTAGTTTGGAAAAAAGAAGATTAAGGGGGGACATGATAGCGGTTTTCAAATATCTAAAAGGGTGTCACAAGGAGGAAGGAGAAAATTTGTTCCTCTTGGTTTCTGAGGACAGGACAAGGAGTAATGGGCTTAAAGTGCAGCAGGGGAGGTTTAGATTGGACATTAGGAAAAAATTCCTAACTGTCAGGGTGGTCAAATATTGGAATAAATTGCCAAGGGAGGTGGTGGAATCTCCCTCTCTGGAGATATTTAACAACAGGTTAGATAGACATCTGTCAGGGATGGTGTAAGTGGAGCTTGGTCCTGCCTTGAGGGCGGGGGGCTGGACTCGATGACCTCTCGAGGTCCCTTCCAGTCCTATGATTCTATGATTCACTCGGTTCCCCTCCTGCCTGCCCCTGGAGTAGGGTCCTCCCTCCAGGGTATTGTAAGCACCGGTCTGTATCCTGGCCCTGTGCAGGGCGGGAGGGTGCTTGTGCAGAGTTCACCTGTGGAACTCCGTGCCGGTGGAGACTGTGAAAAGCTTTGGGTTAATCACTGGTGTTTGACAGGGAGCGAGATGCATCCCCACGCAGTGCTTGGGAGCACATCTGGCAGACGCGGTCTGGCATCTCAGATCCCCTCGCGTGGGATATCTCCTGGACGGAACCAGAAAGAGTGACTAGGTGGGGGGATGTCCCATCCTTGCAGCACAACTCAGGGGCCCTTCTCCCTCCCACGATCCCTCCCGCAAGCCCGGTAACCCAGGAACATGTGTGGCCCCAGTGGGGACTTCCCTTGGGGAACCAGCCAAGGCACCGGGAGCAGGCGAGGGGCTCGGTGGGGGCTACGTTCACAGGACCGTGACGCTGCGGTCTACCCAATAGAAGCTAGCTGTGCCTCACAGCCAGGCATGGGACAGTGTTCCGTTCTCTGTGCTGCACCCTTGGCGGAGCTGCGGGCTCTGGGCTGAGTCCCTGGGGCCCTGGCCGGTTCCAGCCGGCATCCACCCTTCCCCCTGGTCCCGCCAAATGTGTGTGAGCAGCAGGGTCCCAGGCGTGGCCTGCAGCTGCCTGGCGTGGCCACATGCCGCTCGGTCACCAGGCTGCACGTGGTTGCACCTGCTGCTTGCTGCCTCATGCTATGCAGCGTGCAGCTCACGTGGCCTGAGTGACATGCTCTTCCCCTCCCCCCTCCGGGCACCTGGCTCCCCACCCCCCTGCCTTCTGCCCCCCACCCTTTGGGAGTGCACACTCCACAGACTCACCAGTGGGTTCCTCCCTGGCCTCAGAGGAGTTGCTGGAGGGGGCCTGCTGGGTGGCAATGGTGGCCTCCTCACCAGATGCGCTGCCGCTGTCTTCTCCCTCCTCCGGCTTGGTGGGACGGTTGATGGGTGGCTGCTGGCAGGTGTCCATGGGGACCGGTGGGGCTTGAGGGGCGGGCTCACCCAGAAAGGAGTGGAGCTCCTCAAAGTATGGGCAGGCGTCGGGTCCTGCCCCCCTGCCCTCAGTGGCCCTGACGTACGCCAGCCGCAGCTCCTTCACTTTTGAGCGGACCTGCTCACAATTGCGGCTGGGGTGTCCCTGCTGGGCCAGGTTCTGTGCAAGCCGGGTGTACAGATCGGCGTTGAGGCGCCGGGAATGGAGGTCGTGGAGACCCTCCTCCTCCTTCCATAACTCCAGGAGGGTCTCCAGCTCCCTGGGGGTCCCTCCCCTATCAGGCATTTGCAGCCCCTAAACACAGAGGCTAGGGCCACCATTCCTACCCCTTTGGGGCGGGGCCTCGGGCGGAAGGGGCGGGGCTTGCCTCCCCAGTCCTACATTCACCCGGCGCCCATGATTTCCATAGCCTGAGGCTGGGCCCAGAGCCTGTGGGTTTCACTTGTTGCAATCGCTGCCTCCAGCTCGAGCCGAGCGAGGGGCCCAGGCCGGCTCCGGGGAACGCGGGAGCGGCTCCCAAAGGAGAGCGGGCAGCGCGGATTGGGTTAAGCGACCCAAGGGCCGCGGAACTCCCAACACAGAGCGGGGGGGCGGAGCGCGCGCGTCGTTGTGCGCATGCGCAACTCCCGTACGGCTGCTTCCATGGCAACAGTACACCAGATCACACACGGCTCGGGGCGTCGCGCCGATCCCCGCTCGCTCGGTCCAGTCGTCAGCTGCCGCAGCCAGGGGAGCTGGCGGGCCCTTGGCTGTGAGCGACCCGGGCCGGAGGCGAGGGGCCCCGCGGGCAGCATGAGCGTGGCTGAGGTGGAGGAGCTCGTCTCCCAGAAATACGAGATCAAGAAGCGCTTGGGCAAGGGGGTGAGCGCGGCCGAGTCCCCCCCCCCCGCGGACCGCTGCGGTTCTGAGCGCGAGCGGCTGCCCCTCGCCGCGTAACCAGGGCCTGCCCGCGAGGCGGCCGCGGCGTTGTTCGCAGCCCCGCTGCCCTGGGCAGCGCCAGGGAGCGGCGACAGGTTAATCCGGAGGCGGGGCAAAGGGACTTTCCGTTTAACACAAGCCAGTGAGACGGGAAACTTGGCGTAGCTTCGTCAGTGACGTGTAACGTTAGAACAGCCCAGGCACTCGGTAACAGCGGCAGACCCTTTGCTGGACTGCTGTAAAATGTAATGCTTTGTAAAGGGTAGGAACTCAACCAATCCAGGCCTTCCAATTACTTTTCTTAATTAAAAAAGGTTTAAATGAACCTAGTTGCTGAGAAAGTGAAGGAATAGGAGCTTCAAGAATTGAGGTACTTTAATCCTCTCCTACAATGCAATGTATCTTTTCAGTAGCACTTTATGACTCTCCAGTCCTATTTTCTGTTAAAACTAGCCTAGCAGCTATTGTTCATTTTTTTCAGTAGAAAGCCGGTGGTAAGCTTTCCTGAAATGGCAACTTCTAAAGAGAAAAGTGAAGTACTTCTTAAAACTTGTGCATAACCCTATAGGCACCTAAACTCACTTGGTGTCTTAAGGTTTTCAGGGTGCAAATTCCCTAAAAGCTTACACTTTTGCCTACACACATGCTCACTGCTGTCTCACTATAGGCATTTGGATGTCTACCTCTCATTTAAGTTCCATAGCATTTTGATATCATGAGAAGAAAGGCATTTGTGCATGGCTCAAATTGGTAGGTATGCTGATTTAGGGAACCTTGTTGGATTGATAGGCAATCTCCATTAATTAAAAAAAAACTATCTCCTAGAACTGAAAGGGACCTTGAAAGGTCATTGAGTCCAGTCCCCTGCCTTCATAGCAGGACCAAGTACTATCCCTGACAGATTTTTGCCCCAAATCCCTGGGTTTAGCAGGCCAATGCTCAAACCATTGAGCTATCTCTCCCCTATAGAGTTTGAATAAAGACTCTAATTATCTTACCCATTACAAAGATAGCTTTCCCAATTATCACCTCTAATATCATTAGCTCACAGACATTTACCCCCCCATCTCCCTTCTGTTCTGAAATTTCATTTGTCCTTTTCATATGTGTTCATTTTTTAAATTGTATCCTTTGATATATATGGTTGTGACAGTTTTCTTCCACTATTTGATCTGAGGAAGTGGGTCTGGCCCATGAAAGCTCATCATCTAATAAACCATCTTGTTAGTCTTTAAAGTGCTACATAGTCCTGTTTTTCGTTGGATTAAGAATGAGTTGCTATCAACCTTATAACTTGTATCCCAGTGGTTAGATCACTCACTTGGGCTATGGGAGATCCGGATACAATTCTGCCATGTGCCAGAGTTGGGATTGAGATTTGGACAGGGGTCTTCCACCAACCAGGATGGGTAAGAATGGTGCCTGTAGCCTGTTTGTCAGAAGCTGGGAATGGGTGACGGGAGGGATCACTTGATGATTACTTGTTCTGTTAATTTCTTCTGGGGCACTGGCATTGGCCACTGTTGGAAGACAGGATACTGGGCTAGATGGACCTTTGGTCTGCCCTAGTATGACTGTTCTTATGTTCATCTCTCAGGTGACTGCTCTAGTCACTCTGCTCTGGGATATTCTCTCAGTCTATACCAGTGGTCCCGAACGCGGTGCCCGTGGGTGTCGTGGCGCCCGCCAGGGCATTTATGTGTGCCCTCCGAAACATCTGGGCTGGCCCTGCCCCTGGTGCGCGGCACATGCGCAGTGCCGGCCCCAGGCACAGGGCACATGGGTGGCCCCTATTCCTGGCATGCAGCACATGCGCGGTGCCTGCCCCGGATGCAGGACACGTTCGCGGCCCCTACCCCCGGCGTACAGCACATGCGCGGCCCCGCCCCTGGGCACCTGGCACGTGAGCGGCCCCGCCACCAGACGCCTGGCAGCCATGAGAGGTTGGGGACCACTGGTCTATACCATTGAAGCTACTATACCTTTCTGGATAGATACTGAAATAGTAATAAGGTGAGAGAGAATGGGAATGACATGCTAACACAATGATTATGTGTTAGCCAAACTAATCTGATAGCTTTCTTTGATAAGATAATGAGCCTTGTGGATAAGGGAGAAGCGGTGGATGTCATATACCTAGACTTTAGTAAGGCATTTGATACGGTCTCGCATGATATTCTTATTGATAAACTACGCAAATATAACTTAGATAGGGCCACGATAAGGTGGGTGCATATTTGGCTGGATAACCGTAGTCAGAGAGTTGTTGTTAACGGTTCTAAATCCTGCTGGAAAGGGATAACAAGTGGAGTTCCTCAAGGGTCTGTTTTGGGACCCGTACTGTTCAATATCTTCATCAATGATGTAGATATTGGGATAGAGAGTACGCTTATTAAGTTTGCAGATGATACCAAACTGGGTGGGGTTGCGACTTCTTTGGAGGATAGGGACATAATTCAAAATGACCTTAGCAAGTTAGAGAAATGGTCAGAGGTAAACAGGATGAGGTTTAATAAAGAGAAATGCAAAGTGCTCCACTTAGGAAGGAAAAATCAGTTCCATACATACAAGATGGGAAGCGACTGTCTAGGAAGGAGCATGGCGGAAAGGGATCTAGGGGTCATAGTGGACCACAAGTTGAATATGAGTCAACAGTGTGATGCTGTTGCAAAAAAAGCAAATATGATTCTAGGTTGTATCAACAGGTGTGTTGTAAGCAAAACTCGTGAAGTCATTCTGCCGCTCTACTCTGCACTAGTTAGGCCTCAGCTGGAGTACTGTGTCCAGTTCTGGGCGCCACATTTCAAGAAAGATGTGGAGAAATTGGAAAGGGTACAGAGAAGAGCGACAAGAATGATTAAAGGTCTAGAGAACATGACCTATGAAGCCAGGCTTCGTGAACTGGGCTTGTTTAGTTTGGAAAAAAGAAGATTAAGGGGGGACATGATAGCGGTTTTCAAATATCTAAAAGGGTGTCACAAGGAGGAAGGAGAAAATTTGTTCCTCTTGGTTTCTGAGGACAGGACAAGGAGTAATGGGCTTAAAGTGCAGCAGGGGAGGTTTAGATTGGACATTAGGAAAAAATTCCTAACTGTCAGGGTGGTCAAATATTGGAATAAATTGCCAAGGGAGGTGGTGGAATCTCCCTCTCTGGAGATATTTAAGAACAGGTTAGATAGACATCTGTCAGGGATGGTGTAGATGGAGCTTGGTTCTGCCTTGAGGGCGGGGGGCTGGACTCGATGACCTCTCGAGGTCCCTTCCAGTCCTATGATTCTATGATTCTATGATTATGATTTTTAGAAGTTGGGAAAGTCCAGGTCCAGTCCTCCTGCTTAAACCATTCTTTCATTATTGATCCTCAATGAGGTAACTTCAACAGGAGATACCTTGGGAGATCCACATCAGAATATCTAGTAGCTCAGGGTATGTCTACACTACCACCCTAGTTTGAACTAGGGTGGTTAATGTAGGCAACCAAAGTTGCAAATGAAGCCCGGGATTTAAATATTTGCATCTCACAAACTGCTGAGCTCCAGTTCATCTTCAAGTTTGACATAATCAACTCAGGATTAAACAAAGACTGTGAATTGCTCGCTAACTACAAAAGCAGCTTCTCCTCTCTTGGAATTCACACCTCCAGATCAGCTACTAGAAGTGGGCCTCATCCTCCCTGATTGGATCCACCTCGTCATCTCAAGCCTGATTCTGGCCTGCATATTTATACCTGCCTCTGGAAATTTCCACTACATGCATCTGACGAAGTGGGTCTTTGCCCACGAAAGCTTATGCTTCAACACTTCAGTTAGTCTATAAGATGCCACAGGACTCCTCGCCACTTTTGCAGATTTAGACTAACACGGCTACCCCCCTGATACCTGTCAATTGAAATAGTTTTTCCTATTATCCAACCTAGAACTCCTCCACTGTAATTTGAGACCATTGCTCCTTGTTCTGCCTTCCCTCACTACTGAGACCAGTCTCTCTCCAACCTCTTTAGAACCTCCCTTCAGGAAGTTGAAGGCTACTATCAAATCCCCCCTCACTCTTCTCTTCTGCAGACTAAACAAACCCAAATCCCTCAGCCGCTCCTCGTAGGTCATGTGCTCCAGCCTCCTAATCATTTTGGTTGCCCTCCAATGGACCCTCTCCAATGCATCCATATGTTTTCTATAGTGGGGGGCCCAGAACTGGGTGCAATAATCCAGATGTGGCCTCACCAGTGCCAATAAAGGGGAATAACAACTTCCCTAGATGTGCTGGAAATGGTCCTCCTAATGCATCCTAATATGCCATTGGGGTAGACAGTTTATATCTCCATGTCAGTGGCACAGCTATGGGCACCTGCATGGCCCCACAATATGCCAACATCTTTATGGCTGTCCTTGAACAATGTTTCCTCAGCTCTCGCCCTCTAGCATCCCTACTCTGTTGTCTACTTACACTACATTGACAACATTTTCATCGTATGAATCCATGGAAAGAAGACCTTTGAAGAATTTCAGGGATTTCAACAACTTCTCTCCACCATCAACCTTAGCCTGCACCAGTCCACACAAGATCCACTTCCTTGACACTACCGTACAATTACACGACAGACACATTTCCACCACCTTCTACAGAAACCTACCACCCATTACACTTACCTACATGCCTCCAGCTTCTATCCTAGACACATTTCCCAATAAATTGTTTACATCCAGTTCCCTAAGATACTGGATTTGCTACAACCCCACAGAGACAAACACCTACAGGATTTATATAAAGCATTCTTAAAACTGAAATACCCACTTAGAGAAGTGAAAAAACAGACTGACAGAGCCAGACGAGTTACCCAGGCATCAGCTACTTCAAGATAGGCCCTACAAAGAACAGTATACAGAAACCTCTTGGGGAACATTTTAACTTGCCTAGGCACTCATTAATGGATTGCAAAGTCACCATCCTATTTCAATCCGATTTCAAAAGCCAGCTCGACAGGGAAGCTACAGAACTTAATGTCATTTACATCATTTACAATTTTGATTTCTACAGCAGAAGTCTAAACAAAAACATTGGCTGGATGGCCTGCTACATTCCACATCCTAATGACATAAAAAACCAAACGAAGGGTACTTAAAATGGGTACTAAGTATTCTTTTCAGCTTCATCTAGTATGGATGCTCTAATTGACAATTTCTTTGCCCTTTTTCTTCTTTTTCCTCCTCCCGCCCCCATCCTCTCTCCGTGCTGTTTATTTGAAAACTGGACCCCTTAAACTCCATTCACCTGAGGAAGTGGGTTGTGCCCACAAAAGCTCACAATAACATTTACATTTTTTGTTAGTCTCTACAATGCTGCAAGATGATTTGTTGTTTTTTAAGTTTTCCAGCTACAGGCTCACATGGCTACCCCTCTGAAACTTTAAAATTACATTGAATAGGATAACTTTTAAAAATAAATATAAAGTATAGTGCTTCAGTGTCTATGTTCATCTTTGATGGGGTTAGGAAGAAAATGTTCTTATGGACATGATTTTCCTTAATGATCTGTTGTGGGGTTTCTTTCACCTTCTTCTTAGGCATCTTATGCTGGCCACTGTCAAAGACAGGGTATCTTACAAAAAGACCCCACTAGTTTATGCAGTATAACAGTTATGTGAGAAAAGTATTGAGTGCTTTTTATAGACCCTGGTTTATTTACTCTATAGAAGTTTATTGATATTTTTTTGTTAATACCTTCCTCTAAAAACATTCATCCCCAACCTGGTCCTAACTGAGCTTAGCAACTGAAAGGAAATGGCTGTGGGTGTTGTAACTGGTGGATCCATCTATCCTTTTTCCCTAGGCATATGGAATTGTGTGGAAAGCAATTGATCGCAAGACTGGAGAAATAGTTGCTGTCAAGAAGATCTTTGATGCTTTTAGGAACAGAACAGATGCTCAGGTAAGGAACTATTTTACGAATGTGTTCTGCAAAACATGCATGATGAGTACAGGGGTACTTCAAGGACTGACACATCAACTTAGATGGTTAGGTCTCTGGAACTTGTTACCACAAGATATTAAGGACAGGAACTTAGTAAATGGTTTCAGATTTGTATAGGTAAGAAAAATTTCATCCTCTACAGCTTACCACTAGTTAGGATAACATGTATAAGAGGTAGCCAAACCTGATACATCATGCTGTAACTAGCCACTGAGTGGCTGAGGTTAAGAAACAACTTCCTCAATGGACATGTAAATATTTTCATAAGCTTCAGGGGTGTAGCCGAGTTAGTCGGTAACAAGAAAAACATAAAAAACAATGAATAGTCTAGTAGCACCTTAGGGTATGTCTACACTACAAAGTTAATTCAAACTAACAGTCATTAGTTCAAATTAACTTTAATAGGGGCTGTACATACAAACCGGTAGTGCGAATTTAAATTGAACTAGTGGAGTGCTTAATTCGAACTAAGTGAACCTCATTCTATGAGGAGTAATGCCTAGTTCGAATTAAGTAGTTCGAATTAAGAGCTGTGTAGCCACTTAATTGGAACTAGTTGGAGGCTAGCCCTTCCCAGGTTGCCCTGGTGGCCACTCTGTGCCAAACCAGGGAAACTCTTCTGCCCCCCTCCCGGCTCCGGAGACCTTAAAGGGGCACGGTCTGGCTACAGTGCTTGTGCCAGTTGCAAGCCTGCCAGCCACCTGCAGCAACCCAGCCTTCCACCTTTTCCCAGGACCAGGCTGGTAGCTCCCAAGAGCCTGCCTGGGGCCGCAAAAGGCGGGCGTCTGCCTGGTCTAGTGCGGAGATCGTGGACCTCATTGAGGTTTGGGGGGAGGACTCCAATGTCCACAATCTCTGCACTAGGCCCAGGAATGTGACCGTCTAGGGCAGGATAGCTGCCAGCCTGGCCACCAAAGGCCACATGCGAACCCAGGAACAGGTTTGCATGAAAATCAAGTTGGTCCAGTGAGACCCCTGACCCTGAGCCCTGAACGTAGAACATAAGAACATATGAATGGCCGTACTGGGTCAGACCAAAGGTCCATCTAGCCCAGTAGCCTGTCTGCCAACAGCGGCCAACACCAGGTACGCTGGAGGGGATGGACCGAAGACAATGACCAAGAGATTTGTCTCGTGCCATCCATCTCCAGCCTTCCACAAACAGAGGCCAGGGACACCATTCCTACCCCCGGCTAATAGCACTCCATGGACCCAACCTCCATGAATTTATCTAACTTCTCTTTAAACTCTGTTATAGTTCTAGCCTTCACAGCCTCCTCTGGCAAGGAGTTCCACAGGTTGACTATGTGTTGCGTGAAGAAAAACTTTCGCTTATTAGTTTTAAACCCGCTGCCCATAATTTCATTTGGTGTCTTCTAGTCCTAATATTATGGGAACTAATGAAGAACTTTTCTTTATTCACCCTCTCCACACCACTCATGATTTTATATATCTGTCATATCCCTCCTCAGTCTCCTCTTTTCTAAGCTGAAAAGTCCCAGTCTCTTTAGCCTGTCTTCATATGGGACCTGTTCCAAACCCCTAATCATTCTAGTTGCCCTTTTCTGAACCCTTTCCAAGGCCAAAATATCTTTTTTGATGTGAGGTGACCACATCTATACACAGTACTGAAGATATGGCATACCAGAGTTTTATACTTCCCCTCCTCCTTCTTCCCTTGGCTTCCCCCTTCCAGCTCCCTCCTTCCAGGTTTCCCTCTCCCCTCTCCCAAACTCTCTCTTCCCCTCTTCCACCTCCGTTTCCCAGTCTCCCCAGAGGTTAATCTCCCACCCCCCAGTTTTGTTAAATAAAGAGAGTTTCTATTTTTGAACACACGTGTCCTTTATTTTTTACATCAGGAAGGGGGACTAGGGAGGGATAAGTGGAAGGAGGTGAGGGAGAAATGGGGCACGAGCCCCCGATTGGGAGGACTGGGGTAGCTCTGCAGGCTCCTCAGGGTGGAAGCTCTCCTGCAGGGCCTCCTGGATCCTGACAGCCCCCCGATTGACCCCCCCCCCCGATGGCAGCGTGCGGCAAGTGCAGCCAGGCTGATGGACGAGTGCTGTGATGTGCCGAGTGTGGGCACTCAGGGCACTCCAAGGGCACAGGACTGCTATGCTGTCCCTCATCGAGTTAGACAAGCAAGCGGGGAACCCTGAGAACAGTCTGTCCGGGGTGGGGATCGGGTCCCTTTAAGCACAGCCCTCGGCTATCCTGAGGCAGCAGCTCCACATTCTAAGTCCGAACCTGATGCCCTGCCGGCACTGGTTCCAGCCAGCTTTAACTTCGGTTCAGGGTTCACTCAGTGTGGACATGCTATTTCGAATTAGCAAAACGCTAATTCAAATTAGTTTTTAGGTCTAGATGCACTAATTCGAATTATCTTATTTTGAATTAACTAATTGAAATTAAGTTAGTTCGAATTAGTGCGGTAGTGTAGACATACCCTTAAAGACTAACAAAACATGTAGTTGGTGGTATGAGCTTTTGTGGGCACAACCCACTTCTTTAGATGACTGGAGTATTAAAAGTCCAGATCCAAGAATAAATAAGGGGGGCGGGGTTGGAAGGAAATAAAAGGAGAAAAAAGACAGAATAGATTGTTCAAGTAGTTATAAGAGGCTGATAACCAACCAAGGGAGGTGCTAATTGTTCTTAAGTCATTAGGATGTGGAAGGTAGTTTGAGAGCCAGACGATATCCCTGTTCATTCCATTCTGATACAATGAAGTTAAGTTCCAACCCTTCCCTGTGTATTTGGCTTGTGGAATTGGCCTGAAACAGCACGGTAACTTAGAGATCCATTAATGAGTGCCCAGGCAGATTAAAGTGTTCTCCAACAGGTTTCTGTGTGTTGCCTTTTTGGATATCTGATTTGTGTCCATTAATTCTTTCCCGTGGAGACTCTCCAGTTTGACCAATATACATGGCAGTGAGGCATTTGACTGCATAGGTCACATTAAATAGTAAATATTTTTAAAATATTTTAAATATTTTCATGTTACTAAGCAAATATATTTTTGCTAGTTTGACCTCAACACATGGCACTTCACTCCTTAATAAATGGGATGTAACCATCACATTGGACAGTTACTTCCTCTTCCATCAATTATCTTACTGCTATGACAGTAAATGTTTTTGTTTATTTCTAGAGAACATTCCGGGAAATTATGTTCCTGCAGGTAAGTAACACCTGTCTTCTGCCCTATGATGTATCCTTTAACTCTCTCTCATATTTTTTCCAGCCAGCATCTGTTTCTTTCCTCCTTATCCTTTAGTCATAATGCAATGGCTACTGCCATCACTTCCTATCATGTCTCAATCATTCTTTTCTGTGTCAGCAGTAGCAAGCAGGCTTTCCATGATAGACACCATAATAGAGGCCCAAATTAAAAAACACAGTAAGAGAACCAAAAAAGTGCCAGCGTGGCTTAACAACTAAGTAAAAGAAGCACTGAGAGAGAAAAAGATGTCTTTTATAACGTGGAAGTCAAATCCTAGTGAGGAAAATAGAAAGCAGCATAAACTTTGTCAAATGAAGTATAAAAAAAATAAGGAAAGCCAAAAAGGAGTGTGAAGAACAGCTAGCCAAAAACTCAAAAAGTAATAGTAAAATGTTTTTTAAGTACATCAAAAGCAGGAAGCTGGCTTAAACAACCAGTGAGGCCCTTGGATGATCGAGATGCTCAAGGAGCACTCAAAGATGATAAAGTCATTTCAGAGAAGCTAAATGAATTCTTTGCTTCCCTCTTTATGACTGAGGGTATTGGGGAGATTCCCAAACCTGGGCCATTCTTTTTAGGTGACAAATTTGAGGAATTGTCCCAGATTGTGGTGTCATTAGAACATAAGAATGGCCCTACTGGATCAGACCAATGGTCCAGCTAGCCCAGCATCCTATCTTGCCAACAGTGGCCAATATCAGGTGCCCCAGAAGGAGGGAACACAACAGGTAATCCTCATGTGATCCCTCCCCTGTCACTCACCTCCAGAGAAACAGAGGCTTGGGACACCATTCCTACCCATCCTGGCTAATAGCCACTGATGGACCTAACCCCCATGAATCTATCTAGCTCTTTTTTGAACCCTGTTAAAGCCCTAGCCTTCACCACATCCTCTGGCAAGGAGTTCCAGATGTTGACTGTGTGCTGAGTGAAGAAAAACTTCCTTTTGTTTGTTTTAAACCTGCTGTCAATTAATTTTATTTGGTGAACCCAAGTTCTTATATTACGGGAATAAGTAAATAACTTTTCTTTATTCACTTCTTCCATACCAGTCATGATTTTATAGACCTCTATCATATCCCTCCTTAGTCTCCTTGGGCCACACTGAAAGGGGCAGGCCTTAGGTGGAAGGGGCAGGGCCAGGACACTTCCGTGCTTCAGAGTCTGTGGGCAGGGAAGCACGGAAGTGTCCTGGCCCTGCCCCTTCCACCTGCGGCCAGCCCCTTTCAGTGTGGCTCAGGGCCACTTAAAAATTTCTGAAGTGGCTCCCGGTCAAAAATTATTGCCCACCCCAGATATAGATAGATAGATGGATATTAAATGTTATGGAAGAAAGAATACTAAAACAACCCTTTCCCAGTCACAAATAATAGAAGGAGCTGTTAAATCAGAACTTTAACCCAAGCATCCTTATTATTATGGCTGACCCTAAGTGCCAATGTACTGTATCATGTCATCAGTTACAGGTAAATAAAAAGACATCTTCCCCCCCCCCCCCAATGCACATACCTGCATAGTTTGAAGAATAAGCTGTTTTTCTTAGAGATCTATGCTGCACTGCTTCTCAACACCAGCAATAAATGGTGGTAGGAATGGTTTCCTTCCTGTTCTCAAGGTTGGCAGAACTTGACCTGCCACAGATGAACTGTTAATAGTACTTTGCAATGACTAGAGAGATGGTGGCTGCCGGAGTTGGAGCTGGGGCTGTGGTGTGGCTACTCTGGGGCTGGGGCCATGGTGCATGGTCCCTGTATGGTGAATCTGTTATAATATGAGGGATTCTGATTATTGTTTCATACATCTTTCCTGTGATGTTGTACTGCTTTCTTTCCTCTTGGATGTTCCTTCATCATCAACAGGAACTGTATCACATTCCATGCTGACTAAAACTCACTCCTAAAGTTTTAAAAAATAGAGGTAAGGGAAAATTCGCAGGGAGTAACATACAAAACTTCTACTGTAGTTTGCTCATGTAGAGCTGGTCAAAAAATGCTGAAAATGTCAGTGGGGGAAAATCGTAATTGTAAAAAAAATGTTTTTTGTTTTTTAAGGAACGTAAACATTTTTCATAGAAAAGGTTTGTTTTGTCAAAGGCCCAGTTTTCCTTCAGAAATTGTCAATTAGCCCTGGTAAAGAACACTTTTAATTTGTATGGTGACACCCAGGCTGTGTTGTCCATTTCCCCTATTCCAGTCTTGCTACCATTTGTGATTTTTATTATAAGACTTGCATTACTTTTCTTAAAGCCTCACTGGAAGCAAGAGTTTGTATCACAATGTCTGCTTTCACCTTTTTAAAAAAGTGTATTTGTAGTTCTCACAGTTGCAGTTGAAAACTAGAAAATATGAAGCAGGTGCACCCTAGAGGCTCAGACACCAGATGGCAAATTTATTTTTTTCTTGTTTGAGTAATGAATTGTATGTCATCATATTAGACTATGGCAATTGCTTTGAGAAAAGTTGCAGTGCAAAACCAAGACAGACACACTTTAAACAAATGAGGGGCAGTGACATTAATAGACCCAGATTTCTTGAAAATGCTGACAAATGTCAAATACCAGAGCACAGAGGGCTCATCTAGATTACGTTAAAGTGTTGTAAGGGAATGTGCAAATTCTGTGGGAATTTGCATATTTTCTTCCGATCTCACTTTCGAAAGCAGAGTCAAGACGCGTTTTTTTTCAGCAACCCTCCCTTTTTTGAAAAGCTGCTTTTCCTCAAAAAATGCTCTGCTTTCGAAAGCGAGATCAGAAGAAGATATGCAAATTCCCACAGAATTTGCATATGCCCTTTTGACACTTTAGCGTAGTCTAGATGAGCCCTGAGCCATAAAAAAAACACTGCTCCTTTACTTAGTCTTTTTGATGAACATATGATCTATGAATACAATGATAACTCTACATAAGAACAGGCATACTGGGTCAGACCAAAGGTCCATCTAGCCCAGAATCCTGTCTTCTGACAGTGGCCAAAGGCATATGCCCCAGAGCAAGTGAACAGAAGCAGGTAATCATTTAGGGATCCCTCTGTGCATTTCTAGCCCTTAACAAACAAGGGCTAGGGACACCTTTCTTACCCTTCCTGGCTAATAAGTGTTGATGGACCTAACCTTCTTGAATTTATCTAGTTCTTGCGGTGCAAGCAATGGAAGCCTGGGCAACACCAGCATTACTCACCCTCCAAGCAGCCCCCGTACTCTGGGCAGAGCACAGTTCAGATGTGGGGGTGCAATTCTGGCCTTGTCTAACCCGATTGGGCAACTAGAAACCCCCATCCCCAGGTGCACAGCACTAGCCCCCTGTCTTTGGAGCCCCACTCCTGCAGCCAAGACCCCTTGAGGTGTCTCAGTCTCCAAGCAGGCACTGCATCCCTCTACCCACCGCAGAAGAAGCTTGCCAGCCTGGGCCTCACCTGCCTGTTGACTCACCCAGAAGATGAGGTTGAGGAAGACCAGGACAGTTTTGAAGGAGGTGATCCTGCATTGCCCCATAGCTCTGGCTCCTATGTTCTGCCATTGCCAATGCTCTGCTGCTGTCCACAGCTTTTTCGTCTGGGGCTGCAGGAGGAGGAGCTGCTGCCCACGATGGAGCTCAGCTCTGGCAGTGGCTGGGGCCATCAGAGAAGCCACCATCCGCCATGAGGCCTGCAGCTCCAGCCCTGGGGAAGAGATGAAGCTAGGGCCAGGGCCATGTGGTGGCTGCCCAGCTGCTCCTGAGGCAGGCCAGCCACCTACCACATAGCCCTGCTCTAAAACAACTGAGCAGCCACTGTGTGGCTCTGCTGACAAGGTGGGCTGGCCTCAAATTTTTGGTGCGCGCCTGCGCAGGTGCACTTAGAGGGAACACTGGTGGCTACTGTTGACTTTGAGAGTGATGCACTGTGAGTAGCTATCCCACAGTGTCTGTGACCCTTTGCATTCTATATTATGTTTCCAGTGGACACTGGGACCAAAACTGTGCAGTGGATGGTTCTGGGTGCATGTCATCAGTGTCCCATAATGCACTCATTTCTTTCTCTCCTCCCCCCGCCCCCACACACACACACTTAAAACCAACAGCAAACAGTCTTTTCACATCCTTTTTTCACTTGGTTATTTGCATAGATGCCATAGCAGTGCAAGCGTGGATCCCGTTGAGCATCAAAGCATGATGATGATTATATTAACCTTGGTGCGCCTAATGCTGGAGTATATCCAGGGGTGGCCCGTGAGCCTAGGCGTGATAGGCAGTTGCCTAGGGCGCCGCTGCCCTGGGCGCCCGATGATGACGTCATGGGGCACTGGGGGTGCCCCATGATGACGTCATGACCATTGACGGCCGTGCAGGCGGGGTAGCGATTGCGCCGCCCCGTCTAGGGAGCCAGCTGCTTCAGCCGGCCTTGGGCCGCTCCTGGGTATATCCAGAGCCCGCTGTAATGAGGAAGAATTTCAGGAGGCCATGAACATACTCTTCTGTAAAGCACTTGAATTGAGCAACTTGCAAATGCTGCCAGCATTTGTTCTTATTGATGCAGTGGAATGCTGTTTCTTGTGCCATCAGACAAACATAGACTGGTGGGACCACGTTGTTATGCAGGTATGGGACGATTAGCAGTGGCTGCAAAACTTTCGCATGCATAAAGCCACTTTCATGGAAGTTTACGAATTGCTTTCCCTACCCTGAAGTGCATGAATACAAGAATGAGACCTGCTCTGACAGTGGAGAAGTAAGTGACAGTTGCCCTGTGGAAGCTTGCAACGCCAGACAGCTACCAGTTGCTTGGGAATTAATTCAGAGTGGGGGCTGTTTTGATCCAAGTAGCCAAGGCAATTAATACCCTTCTGTTACGGAGGGTAGTGACTCAGGGAAACCTCCACGTTTTCCAATCTGTGGTTGGGTAATTTATGGAATGCACATGTCCATCTTGGTATCCAACCACCTTTCCAAGAAGTACATAAGCCACAAGGGATACTTCTTGATGATGCTACAAGGGCTTGTGGATCACAAAGGCCTTTTCAGCTACATCAGCATGGGATGGTCGGGAAGGGTGCCTGACGCATGCATCTTTAGGAACTCCTGCCTCTTCAGCAAGCTGGAACTTTTTTTCCAGACTAAAAAAATTACCAGTGTAGATGTTGAAATGCCAATAGTGATCCTTGGTGACTCAGTTTACCCTTTGCTCCAGTGGTGCATGAAGCTATACTCAGGAAGTCTGGACTACAGCAAGGAACAGTTCAACTATAGGCTGAGTAAGAGCAGATTGGTGGTAGAACGTCTTTTTGAGCGTTTAATGGGGAGGTTCTCTAGTCCACTTAGGGTAGAGCAGTGCAAATGCAAAATTCCCATTTTGGTGGCAGCCTGCTGTGTACTCCATAACATTTGTGAGAGTAAAGGGGAAAGTTATCTGCCCTGGTGAAATGCCGAGGCACAGTGTCTAGCCATTGATTTTGAGCAGCCAGACACCAGTGCAATAAGGAGAGCAGAATGCACCTGATCATGACAGCAAGGGGCAGGGAAAATAGAGGCTTTGACATGAGTTGTTCTCAGCAAGTTGCCCCTGCTTGTCTGTAACCTCCTATCCCTTCAACGTAAGCTATAAAGAGACGGTTGTTCAAAAATCATGTGTTTTTATTTAGGGAACACAGCAGGGACAGAAAAGGAGTCCGGGGTGGGATCATAGAATCATAGAATAATAGGACTGGAAGGGACCTCGAGAGGTCATCGAGTCCAGCCCCCCGCCCTCAAGGCAGGATCAAGCTCCGTCTACACCATCCCTGACAGATGTCTATCTAACCTGTTCTTAAATATCTCCAGAGAGGGAGATTCCACCACCTCCCTTGGCAATTTATTCCAATATTTGACCACCCTGACAGTTAGGAATTTTTTCCTAATGTCCAATCTAAACCTCCCCTGCTGCACTTTAAGCCCATTACTCCTTGTCCTGTCCTCAGAAACCAAGAGGAACAATTTTTCTCCTTCCTCCTTGTGACACCCTTTTAGATATTTGAAAACCGCTATCATGTCCCCCCTTAATCTTCTTTTTTTCAAACTAAACAAGCCCAGTTCATGAAGCCTGGCTTCATAGGTCATGTTCTCTAAACCTTTAATCATTCTTGTCGCTCTTCTCTGTACCCTTTCCAATTTCTCCACATCTTTCTTGAAATGTGGCGCCCAGAACTGGACACAGTACTCCAGTTGAGGCCTAACTAGTGCAGAGTAGAGCGGCAGAATGACTTCACGAGTTTTGCTTACAACACACCTGTTGATACAACCTAGAATCATATTTGCTTTTTTTGCAACAGCATCACACTGTTGGCTCATATTCAACTTGTGGTCCACTATGACCCCTAGATCCCTTTCCGCCATGCTCCTTCCTAGACAGTCGCTTCCCATCTTGTATGTATGGAACTGATTGTTCCTTCCTAAGTGGAGCACTTTGCATTTCTCCTTATTAAACCTCATCCTGTTTACCTCTGACCATTTCTCTAACTTGCTAAGGTCATTTTGAATTATGTCCCTATCCTCCAAAGAAGTTGCAACCCCACCCAGTTTGGTATCATCTGCAAACTTAATAAGCGTACTCTCTATCCCAATATCTACATCATTGATGAAGATATTGAACAGTACGGGTCCCAAAACAGACCCTTGAGGAACTCCACTTGTTATCCCTTTCCAGCAGGATTTAGAACCGTTAACAACAACTCTCTGACTACGGTTATCCAGCCAATTATGCACCCACCTTATCGTGGCCCTATCTAAGTTATATTTGCCTAGTTTATCAATAAGAATATCATGCGAGACCGTATCAAATGCCTTACTAAAGTCTAGGTATATGACATCCACCGCTTCTCCCTTATCCACAAGGCTTGTTATCTTATCAAAGAAAGCTATCAGATTAGTTTGGCATGACTTGTTCTTCACAAACCCATGCTGGCTATTCCGTATCACTTTATTACCTTCCAAGTGTTTGCATATGATTTCCTTAATTACCTGCTCCATTATCTTCCCTGGGACAGACGTTAAACTGACCGGTCTGTAGTTTCCTGGGTTGTTCTTATTCCCCTTTTTATAGATGGGCACAATATTTGCCCTTTTCCAGTCTTCTGGAATTTCCCCTGTCTGCCATGATTTTTCAAAGATCATAGCTAAAGGCTCAGATACCTCCTCTATCAGCTCCTTGAGTATCCTGGGATGCATTTCATCAGGACCTGGTGACTTGCTGACATCTAACTTTCCTACGTGATTTTTAACTTGTTCTTTGTGTATCCTATCTTCTAAACTTACCCTCTCTCTGCTTGTATTCACTACGTTAGGCACACCTAGGGATGTTCAGGGGTATGTGTGTGATCAGTTCTGAGGACAGCCTTTTGCTTCGTGAGGCATCCCTGGGGGTTGAGTGTGAGGCTGCCCTTGATTTCCCCTTCCTCTTTCCCCCGCTGTGTTCCAGGGTTCCTGAGAGAGGAGGCTATGGAACTTGGTGAGGAGGGAATGTTGGTCTACAAGTGCTGGATGGGGTACCTGTTCAGGTAGGTATCCTGGAAAGCTGCCATCTGGTCGATCACAACTACCATGGATGACAAGACTGTCTCCTGGTGCTTCACTTCCTGTTCCTGCATACTATCCTTTCCTTGCGCTCCACTTGTATCTCCTCCAACAGCTTATTCCTCCACTCTCTTATGTGCTCCCTGTTCAAGTTGGTAGATTGAATTCGCTGTTTGAACATCTCTTCCCTAGTCCATTTTTCCTGCCGGTTTGTGCTAGGTGAACAGCTAGCAGAGGCTGGGGAGTGCACAGCAGGTTCACTGCTGTTCCTGCTGTGATGAAAAATGAAGGGCAGAATTTACAGTAGATACATTGTAGAGCATAAAATCTAATCTATTAGAATTAAAGGAAGGTCCGTCTAAAGACAATAGAGATATGTTATGTACAAGGCTACTGTTACAATTTTAAGCAGCGCTATGTGGCAGGTACACCTCAGAGCTTTTAGGGGGGCAGCTTGACATAGTTTGGTGGCAGGCATAGTAACAGACAGCCTGGGGCATGAGCCTGCTGTCAGGAGAGGAGAGGGAGTCCAGGCATGTTTGCAGAACAGGGCAGGGCATCACATGGTGTCCATTTGCAACTTTCCCTTCCCACTGGAGTGGATGGGGGGGAGGGATGTGAGCCTGGCGGCAGGGTAGGGCAGAACATGGGGCTCAAGCCATGCTCCATTGGGAATGAGCAAACAGGCACAAAATGAGCTCTCACTAGCTACAGGAATAAAGGGAAACAAGAAGACTTTTTATAAATACATTACAAGCAAAAGGAAGACCAAGGACAGGGTAGGCCCACTAGTCAGTGAGGAGGGAGAAACAGTAACAGGAAACTTGGAAATGGCAGAGATGCTTAATGTCTTCTTTATTTTGGTCTTCACGGAGAAGTCTGAAGGAATGCCTAACAGTGAATGCTAGTGGGAAGGGGGTAGGTTTAGAAGATAAAATAAAAAAAAGAACAAGTTAAAAATCACCTAGAAAAGTTAGATGCCTGCAAGTCATCAGGGCCTGATTAAATGTATCCTAGAATACTCAAGGAGCTGATAGAGGAGATATCTGAGCCTCTAGCTATCATCTTTGGAAAATCATGAGAGACAGGAGAGATTCCAGAAGACTGGAAAAGAGCAAATATAGTGCCCATTTATAAAAAGGGAAATAAGAACAACCCAGGAACCTACAGACCAGTTAGTTTAATGAAGCCCGGGAAATTCAAATCCCGGGCTTCATTTGCAATTGCGGTATGCCTACATAACCCCGCTAGTTCGAACTAGCAGGGTAGTGTAGACATACCCTTAGAGTTCTTTGAAGGGGTTAACAAACATGCAGAGAAGGGGGATCCAGTAGATATAGTATACTTAGATTTTCAGAAAGCCTTTGACAAGGTACCTCACCAAAGGCTCTTGTGTAAATTACATGGCCATGGGATAAGAGGGAAGGTCCTTTCTTGGATTGAGAACTGGTTAAAAGACAGGAAACAAAGGGTAGGAATAAATGGTAAATTTTCAGAATGGAGAGGGGTAACTAGTGGTGTCCCCCAAGGGTCACTCCTGGGACCAATCCTTTTCAACTTATTCATAAATGATCTGGAGAAAGGGGTAAGCAGTGAGGTGGTAAAGTTTGCGGATGATTCAAAACTGTTTAGGATAGTCAAGACAGAAGCAGACTGTGAGGGACTCCAAAAAGATCTCACCAAACTGAGTGATTGGGCAACAAAATGGCAAATGAAATTTAATGTGGATAAGTGTAAAGTAATGCACATCGGGGAAAAAATAACCCCAACTATAGGTACAGTATGATGGGGGCTAATTTGGCTATGACAAATCAGGAAAGAGATCTTGGAGTTATCGTGGATAGTTCTCTGAAAACTTCCACACAGTGTACAGCAGCGGTCAAAAAGGCAAATAGGATGGTAGGAATTATTATAAGAAAAGGATAGAAAATAAGACCCAGAATATCTTACTGCCCCTGTATAAAACTATGGTACGTCCATATCTTGAATACTGTGTACAGATGTGGTCTCCTCACCTCAAAAAAGATATTTTGGCCTTGGAAAGGGTTCAGAAAAGGGCAACTAAAATGATTAGGGGTTTGGAACGGGTCCCATATGAGGAGAGGTTAAAGCGACTGGGACTCTTCAGTTTAGGAAAGAGGAGACTGAGGGGGGATATGATAGAGGTCTATAAAATCATGAGCGGTGTGGAGAGGGCGGATAAAGACAAGTTATTTATTAGTTCCCATAATAGAAGAACTAGAGGACACCAAATGAAATTAATGTGTAGCAGGTTTTTAACTAATAAAAGAAAGTTCTTCTTCACACAGCGTGTAGTCAACCTGTGGAACTCCTTGCCAGAGGAGGCTGTGAAGGCTAGAACTATAACAGAGTTTAAAGAGAAGCTAGATAATTTCATGGAGGTTAGGTCCAGTAAAGGCTATTAGCCAGGGGATAGAATTGTTGTCCTTGGCCTCTGTTTGTCAGAGGCTGGAGAAGGATGGCAGGAGACAAATCGCTTGATAATTGTCTTTAGTCCACTCTCTCTGGGGCACCTGGTGCTGGCCAATGTCGGCAGACAGGATACTGGGCTAGATGGATCTTTGGTCTGACCCAGTACGGCCGTTCTTATGTTCTTATGTTCTTAATCTGGAGGATAGGGTCATAATTAAAAATGATCTGGACAAATTGGATCAATGGTCTGAGGTAAACAGGATGAGCTGTTTGTTGAAGGACTGTGTGCCGTGGCCGGCAGTTGAAAGCTGTGAGCTTCTTAACGAGGATTTGAAATCTAGAACCCTCTGTTCATTGGTCGAACCTTAGCCAGGGGGTAGGGCTATCAGGAAGGCCAGGGCATTATAAAGCCCGTGACAAAGCAACCAGGGGCAGCTAACAGGGAGTTTCGAGAGGGAGTTCCGAAGGAGAATTAGAGGGGGGTGAGGTACACTTGCCATTCTTTAAAACTTTTAAATTAAACTAAAACCAAAACTTCCTGATTTAAATAAAAACCCTGTCAATAACCTAAGTAGCTGTAGGAGAGAATGCTGGCAGAAGCCCAGCAGCAGAATAGGGGCTATCCTGTTTATTGCACACAATGTAGCATGTATGATTTCCTGCCCTGTGGGTGGGTGGCATATGTGTGCATTCGGTGCAAGGAGCTCCTGGTCCTCAGAGACCACGTATGGACTCTGCAGGCCAGGGTGGCTGAACTGAAGTAGCTAAGAGAAGCCAAGAGTTACGTAGCTGAGGCTTTCCGGGACACTGTAGAATTATCCCACCCCCCAGTCAGACAGCCCCTGTGCTGTTAAGGAGAATGAAAGGCTCGGAAGGAGAATATTCACCTGGAGCAGAGGGAAATGATTCCATAGTTGGGAACCTCCTTCCAGAGGATGTTGTGGTATCTTCTGGCACTGATAGTGACTATGAAATGCTATCAAATTAAAAAACTCAATAATAGTGGGGGATTTCAACTATCCCCATATTGACTGGGTACATGTCACCTGAGGACGGGATGCAGAGATAAAATTTCTTGGTACCTTAAATGACTGCTTTTTGGAGCAACTGGTTCTGGAACCCACAAAGGGGGAGGCTATTCTTGAGTTAGTCCTAAATGGAGCACAGGATCGGGTTCAAGAGGTAAATATAACTGGACTGCTTGGAAATAGTGACCGTAATGTAATAAAATTTACCATCACTGTGGTGGGAAAAACACCTCAGAAACCTAACACTGTGGCATTTAATTTCAGAAAGGGGAACTACACAAACATGAGGCAGTTAGTTAAATGGAAATTAAAAGGCACAGTGACAAAAGTAAAATCTCTTCAACCTGCATGGAAACTTTTCAAAGACACCATAATAGAGGCCCAACTTAAATGTATACCCCAAATTAAAAAACACAATAAGAGAACCAAAAAGTGCCACAATGGCTTAACAGCCAGGTAAAAGAAGCAGTGACAGATAAAAAGATATCTTTTAAAAAGTGGAAGTCATATCCTAGTGAGGAAAATAGAAAATAGAAAGGACCATAAACATTATCAAATTAAGTATAAAAAATATAATAAGAAAAGCCAAACAGGAGTTTGAAGAACAGCTAGCCAAAACCCCCCAAAATAATAGTAAAATATTTAAGTACATCAGAAGCAGAAAGCCGACTCAATAACCAGTGGGGCCCTTGGACGATCGAGATGCTAAAGAAGCCCTCAAAGATGATAAAGTCATAGCATTGAAGCTAAACGAATTCTTTGCTTCAGTCTTCACTGCTGAATATATTGGGGAGATTCACAAACTTGAACCATTCTTTTTAGGTGACAAATGTGAGGAATTATCCCAGATTGAGGTCATTAGAGGAGGTTTTGGAACAAATTGGATGGTGTTGCTTGTATATGGTCAACCACCTGCACGTGCATTAATGTGATATATGCCATCAAGTGCCTGCAATGCCCCTCTGCCATGTTGTGACCAAGATTAGTGGTCACTTCTGAAAATGTTGGCCTTAACTTCTGTATGTCTCAGTTCAACATCAGTAAAACTGGAATAATAGTATCACTCACTTCATATCAGTGTTGTGCAAATGAATTCTCTGATGCTTCTGAGGTACTCCTAGGCTGTGTCTACACTGGCCACTTATTTAGGAAAATCAGCTGCTTTTCCGGAATAACTAGCCAGCTGTCTACACTGGCCCCTTGAATTTCCGGAAAAGCACTGACGATCTTCTGTAAGAAATCAGCCGCTTTTCCGGAAATACTATGCTGCTCCCGTTCAGAAAACTGTTCCGGAAAAGGGCCAGTGTAGACAGCACAGTAATGTTTTCTGTAAAAAAGCCCCGATCGCGAAAATGATGATTGGGGCTTTTTTGCGGAAAAGCGCATCTACATTGGCACGGACGCTTTTATGGAAAAAGTGCTTTTCTGGAAAAGCATCCTGCCAATGTAGGCATGCTTTTTCCGGAAATACTCATAATGTAAAACTGTTCCGTTTTAAGCATTTCCGGAAAAGGGTGCCAGTGTAGACGTAGCCCTATTGTAATGATGAGCACTATAGAAAAGAAGTAATTCTGTCTTCATTGCAGAGTTCAGAATGTGAACAGTATTATTTGTTCCATAAAAATACATCTGTATTTTCACAGAGGCACAATGAAAGGAATAACCTCCTGATCTTTATTTTGGACCATATTCTAATGCACAGGGCTCAACAAATTATACAATCTACTCACCCGTGGCGAGTAGATTTCAGCCGCATGCCCCAGTCATCCGCGGTGCACGCATGCGCAATGCGGCTCTTGTGCATGCGCAGTACAGGGCTGGCGAGTGGTTTTCGCCGACGTTTGTCATGCCCTGCTTATGTATAATATTAGGTTATTATCTCCCTTCACTGGATTTGTATGTGAAGTCACTTAACTCTGACAAGTGGGTTTTATTTCCCTGCAGGAATTTGGAGAACATCCAAATATCATCAAGCTGCTTAATGTCATCCGGGCTCAGAATGACAAGGATATTTACCTGGTTTTTGAATCTATGGGTGAGACTCACCACTGCTTGAGCTATTTACATTCTTTCTCTAAAGAGTGAATTTTATTCACTGCCTTGAAAGTAGCAAAATATCAAGATTAATGTAATGAGATAAATGTGAATGTTGATGTAGGTAGAGTGAATCCGTGAATGTGGTGAAGTTAGTAGGGAAGCAATTGCATAGGAAGGGGGCAATGGAAGACAAAATGGGAGGGATGAAGTGCTAAAGAAAGGAAGTGAATGGGTGCCCGGGAGCAATTTTGGGGTAATGAGGTGATAGTGGGTCAATAAAACAATTTAAGAGGAGAAATGAATGTGTGATTATATATCAAAGGAGAAAATGTTGATTGAGTGCATATAACGTAGGATGCGAATGAAACAATAAATCCCATTGTAATTTTTAAGGTTATGTATACACTGCAAAGTTTTATAAAAGCACTCATATTAAATTGCTGTTGCCTGTCCACACTGTAAGTACATCCACATTAGCAGCTCTTGCAATAACAAGGGCTGTGTCTAGATTGCACCCCTTTTCCGTAAAAGGGATGCAAATTAGACACAGCGCAATTGCAAATGAAGCGGGGATTTAAATCTTCCCCGCTTCATTTGCATAAACATGGCTGCTGCTTTTTTCTGGCTCAGGGCTTTGCCGGCAAAAAGCGCCAGTCTAGACAGGGATCTTTCGGAAAATAAAGCCTTTTCCGAAAGATCCCTTCTTCCTGATTTTAAGAGGAATAAGGGATCTTTCGGAAAAGGCTTTATTTTCCGAAAGATCCCCGTCTAGACTGGCGCTTTTTGCCGGCAAAGCCCTGAGCCGGAAAAGAGCGGCAGCCATGTTTATGCAAATGAAGCGGGGAATATTTAAATCCCCGCTTCATTTGCAATTGTGCTGTGTCTAATTTGCATCCCTTTTACGGAAAAGGGGTGCAATCTAGACACAGCCAAAGAGTACAGTGCATTGTGGTAAATATCCCAGTGTGCAGCTGGCTGCAAGATATTTTGGAAAGGGTTTACAATGAATACCTTGTTGGGCAGGCACAATGTCATATAATGCAGATTTCCTAATTCCATTGCTTAATGGTCATCCTATTAGATTGCCAGCTGCTTTTCAACTGAAGAGGGGGAGAGCATGTGTGACAGGAAGTATGTGTGTATATGGAGAAGGGAAAGAGTGTGTTTTGGGGAACAGTGAATATGACCGCATACTGTCTTGTAAGTACAGACAGAAGTAGAATCATAGAATGATAGAATAATAGAACTGGAAGGGACCTCGAGAGGTCATCGAGTCCAGCCCCCCGCCCTCAAGGCAGGACCAAGCTCCATCTACACCATCCCTGACAGATGTCTATCTAACCTGTTCTTAAATATCTCCAGAGAGGGAGATTCCACCACCTCCCTTGGCAATTTATTCCAATGTTTGACCACCCTGACAGTTAGGAATTTTTTCCTAATGTCCAATCTAAACCTCCCCTGCTGCACTTTAAGCCCATTACTCCTTGTCCTGTCCTCAGAAACCAAGAGGAACAAATTTTCTCCTTCCTCCTTCCTAGTAGGAAGCAACCAGTCCTAAGGCAGGGGAAGGAGGAAACCCTGACTGCACAGAATCTCTCTCACACTCACGTGCCTGCCTTGGTGTTCAAAATCATGAGCCTTCCACATTAACGATTTTCTTTGTGTCCTTGAGATCAGCACAGCATGCAATGGCTATCTGAAACGGTGTTTTGAGAGGGGAGTGGTGCATGGCTCCAGGGAAGCCATTGGAGTTCAAAATAATGAGCAGAGTGGTCACTTTAGACATTGGGACACCTCTGGAGGCCAATTACAGTGCTGAATGCAACCAAGGTGTTTACACTGCCAATACAGCATTGGATGCTGTGCAAATAGTCTTATGACTATTGTCCAGGTATTTGCTTTTGCAATGCTGCAGCTGAAGTTTCAGTGCAAAAATTGGTTTGATTGAGGAGTGTACACTTCTGCAGTTTGAGCACAAAAAGGCAGCTTTTTCTGCAAAAACTTAGCAATGTAGACAATCCCTCAGTTACTGTCTAATCCTTGCTTCCACTGATGTATTTGTGCCTGCCCTCCATGAAGGCACTGCAGTCTCTCAGGAAATAGAGCTATAGCAATAAAACTTTTTCAACTGCTGTCTTGCTGAATTCCTGTTTAAAAATGAGGTAAAGAGCTATGAGTTTGGAGACTTGATGCCCTAATTTTGGGTCCCTTTCACTCTCAAACAGTACTTCTCTATTGTTCTGTTTTACAGAGACAGATTTACATGCTGTGATCAAGAAGGGGAATTTGCTGAAAGACATCCACAAGTGTTACATCCTTTATCAACTGCTGAAGGCCACCAAATTCATCCACTCAGGGAATGTCATTCACAGAGACCAGAAGGTACATTTGCACTCACTAGTCCTTACCTAAATGGAAAGATTTGTCCTCCATTAAGTGATATATGGAGGGGTGGTGAAGGGAATGATGAGAAAGATAATAATCATAGTATCAGTTAGTCCTTTAATGAGTCATGCATGCTTTTGTGTCATTTTCCTACTAACGCCCCAAAAAAGACTGTCCCTAGCAGGGAAGGTGCAGCCTGACATAAGGTTTTTTTTTAATTTCCTCCATCTCTGCCCTATACAGGGAATAAAGAAATTCTAATAGATATGTTTGTGTTTAACTACAGCCCTCAAATATCCTGCTGGATGCAGATTGCTTTATTAAGCTTTGTGATTTTGGACTGGCTCGCTCCCTATGTCAGATCCATGAGGACCAAGGCAGCCCTCCATTGACAGAGTATGTGGCAACACGCTGGTACCGAGCCCCTGAGATTTTACTTTCATCTCGTAGGTAATTGAAAGATTGGGAAACAGTTTGTGTGATGTCTCTGAGATGGGCTGTTCTGAGATGTTTTGGGAACCCAATGTTGGTGTTATTACACCCTTGAAACTCTATCAAGAAAACTTTTAACATATGAGGTAAAAATGTTATAGTCCACCTTTACCACAAACACCAGTGCATGCAATCTCCTGCCCCCATTTCATCTTCACACACAAAAAAATATACACCTGATCTCTCTCTGCACCGGTCTCTTGCCCACTGGACAGACCTGCGACTCAGCTCCCACCATTCACTTGATTTTCATCCAGTGCCTCCTCAGGTATGCCAAATTGATCTTTTATCTTTGTACCTTGACAAAATTTTGGAAGCTGCCTTAGTCCTTCTTTTCACATCTGACCTTAAGTGTTCCCCAATGGCAGGCTTTTCTTCTTATTGCCTGGATGCTCCACTTGAAAAATTGCCTCTTATGCTGTGGAGAGGCTTTGGGGCTTTGGTCTGTCAATTGTCTTAGTCAAGGAGAAGCCATGGAGCTGATAAGACTTTTTTTAATGCCATCTAGGATGGCATCCATTCCCTTCACTAGACCTGGGAATAAGGTTGCTGGAGTTGGGTGAAAGCTTCTTTTCACCCTAGGCACTGGTTGTGTGGTAGGAGAGCTTCAAGTTTAGCCTCAGTCAGTTTGAAGTGAGGACGAAACAAGTCTAGCCCAAAGGGGTGGAGGGAGAATCTAGAAGAGCTGCTGATGTTTACTTCCATTCATGTGCCACCAAGACCGTTATAGTTACTCTTCCATTTGCTATACTGCCGAATTGAGGCATAGTAATTGGCATTCCTTTTCTATGATGTGTGATGCCTTTGAATACACAGTTGAACGTTACAGCAGCCTTTCTTTGAAAACTCATGTCTAACAAGCTGCCCACTTTAATATTGCTCCATATGGTGATGGACTCAGTACAAAAACCTAGATAAGATTTCACGCCTCAGGCTCTCAATTAGCCTTTTTTGCTTCCAGGGCTTCTCCTTTCCACTACGATTCTGTGTTTAATATTACGTCTCACAATGTATATTAGCTGTGTTTGATCCATATTAATTTTCATTTTGCTATTTTTTGCAGATATTTCTTTCCATTGATGTTTATTGCTCCTTCTAATTTAGTATGCTCTATGAATGTTAATAAATACTATCTTCCATGGGATTCATTTATAAAGTCATAGACTGCAATGCCAGAAGGGATTACACGAATCATTTAGTCTGACTTCGATGTAACACAGAAAAAAGAACTTCCCAAAATAACTCCTGTTTGAATTCTCCATCACTAATACTTTTCACATCAAGATTGAATTTCATTTAAAAAATATGCTCTAGTTCAATTTGATAATTGTTGATTACCCTCGCTGTTAAAAATTAATACCTTATTTTCAGCTTCAACTTCCCACCATTGATTCTTGTTACACTGTTGTTTGCTAGATTAAATAGCCCACTCTCAAATATTTATTTCCTATGTAGGTACTCACAGGCTGTGACCAATTCACACTTTAACCTTTTCTTCATTAAGCTAAGTTGAATTTCTTGAGTCTATTGCTGTAAGACATGTTTTCCAACCCTAGAACATAAGAACGGACATATTGGGCTAGACCAGGGGTTCTCAAACTTTGTGATACCGCGACCCCCCTCTAAGTTGCTCGTGATCCCCCTGGGGGGTTGGGATCCACAGTTTGAGAAATGCGGAGTTAGACCAATGGCCTTCAACTTTTTTACACCCAAATCACTTTTTAAATGTCAGGGCAAGCCAAGATCTACTCCATCCCTTCCCCAAAACCCTACCCCTTTCTTGAGACCCTGCCCTCTCCATTTCCCTCCTCTTCATCATTTGCTATCCCCAGCCCTTACTCTCACTGTGGTTGAGCCCGGAGGTGTGGGCTCTGGGGTGGGAATGAGGGATTTGGGTGTGGAAAGGGATGAGAGGTGCAAGCTCTGGGAGGGAATTTGGGTGCAGGAGGAGGAGGAGAAGGGGATGCTTGCTCAGGGAGGGGGCTCCAATCTGAAGAGTGTTGGGGTCAGGTGGAGGGTTGGGTGTGTCGAGCAAGCCACAGGCTTGTGGATGTGGGGGTGCAGCAGTTTGGGTTGGGAAGTGTTCAGGACAGGGGGTTCAGGTGTATGATAGGCTCAGGGTTGGGATCTGTGGGGGTATAGGAGTGTTAAGATGCTGCGGCCAGATGGGGGCTTGGTCCCAATTGGGGGCTTATTAGCCAGGATTAGTTTTTAAATAAAAGGTTATGTCCAACACAATGTTTCAGCATTGTCTTTATTTATGGGAGAGACAGGGAACCTGTTTTGGTTCAGGGTCCACTGACCCACAGAAAAATCAGTCAGGGACCACGCAAGTGAGATCCAATCCAAAAAACAACCCCCCCACCAAGCTTCACTGATGTGGCCCCAACTGAGACGCCTCACTCCCCTGGCACTCCAGCCCCATGGTGGGGAGGAGGGGGTAGGGTAGGTAGGACTGAGGTTCAAGGTTTCCGGACAGATTAACTCTTCCAGGGTTCCAGGGTTAGTGGATTTTGTGGGCCCCTGTTACACTCTGAGGTGGGGCCAAAAATGAGGGATCTAGTGTGTGGAACAGGGCTGCAGGTGAGTGGGATAGGGATGGGGGTGCAGAATCTTGGTGGAAAATAGGGTGCAAGAGCTGAGAGTAGGTGTCTGGCCAGGAAGGAGAGGGCAAGAGCAGGGTGCTAATGGGAGTCAGGGCAATAGGCAGGGTGCTAGTGGGTGTCTGTCCAGGAGGCAGAGGCAGGGTGCAGGGTGGGGGGCTGGTCAGAGGACAGGCTGCTGGATGGGGGCCTGGCCAGGAGACAGGCTGCTGGATGGTGTCTGGGCAGGGGCCAAGGTGCTGGTGGGGGACTTGGCAGGTTGCTGGTGGGGGTTTGGGCAGGGAGCAGGGGCCAGAGTGCAGGTGGGGATCTGGCCAGGGGGAGGGGACAGGGACAGCTCAGCCAGTACCTGGGGGTCTCTAGGGACAAGGATCTCTGGGTAGTGCTGGATGAAGCCGCTCTAGATCTTGTGCTGTCATCTTAACCCTACCCTCCCCCCGCCTTCCCGGTGCACGGAGAAGAAAGAAGACAAGAAAGCATGCTCTTATCTTCCTTTCCTTCCCCATTTTGCCTTCCTTCCTTCCTTCCTTCCTTCCTTCCTTCCTTCCTGCGGTGTGTGTGTCCCGCACCTATATGCTGGAGGTGGTATCTCAGGAAGCACGCATGCTGTTGTTGGGAGGGGAGGAGCAGCGCGTGCTTCCTCAGAAGCCAGATCTGGCACGCAGCTGCAGGACCTTCCAGCCACGCTGTAGGAAGCTGGCGTTAGCTCCATTTTCGTAAGAGCATGTAGTGCCAGCGCGGGCTCCTCGTTGGGCTTACAGGGGAAGACTGGGGGACTGAGAACACCTCGCAATCAACTGTCCGTGTCCCCGCAATTGTCCAGTTGATCACGATTGACTGGTTGGTGATCACAGAGTTAGAGCAAAGGTCCATCTCTATCTTTAATCATTATTGTGATGTTCCTCTGAACCTCTCTAAATTACTGTCATTTGTCTTGAATTTTGGACACCAGAACTTGATCCAGTATTCCAGTAGTGGTTGCACCAGTGCCAAATACATAGGAGGAATGTACTCAAGAGCCCCAAGGTTTATATAAGTTCTTTTGGTTATTCTGTCATGTAACCCTTCTGCCAGGCCGAGTAAATAGCACGAACATCAGCGTTAAATTGGGAAAACACCACACAACTCGGATTTACAGGCCAAACATGAGCAAAGGCCCTCCCCCCAGCCATAAATCCACCAAAGTCCCAAAAGTCCAACACCCCAAAAGTTTCTGCCCCGGGTCAGTGCCGCCCCAGGGTTCAAAAGTTCACGCCCCAGGGTGAGGCAGGGTTTCACCATCCCAACCTGGAGGAGCGGGGATCGATACACCTTAGGTGGCCCGCCGATGGCTCCGCCTCTCCGCCCATGGCTCCACCTTTCCGCTGATGGCTCCGCCTCTCCGTGGGGCTGCCGTCTCGGTCCATGCCCCTGGCTGCCAGCTGGTTGCTCCTGCTGCTCCACTGGCTGTCTGCCACCCGCAGGTCGTCCCCGTCCTCCCTCTGCTGTCTGCCCTCCGCTCTGCTGTCTGCCCGCCCACACCTGCAGGTCATCTCCGCCCACACCTGCAGGTCATCTCCACCAGCTGCTCGCCTGCACTTGCTGGTTGTCCCTTGCAAGCTGCTCTGCTAGTAGCCCAGCAGCTTAGCACCAGGCTCCCCTCAGCAATGGTGAGTTCAGCTCCACCCGCAGTATAGCACGAGACTCCCCACAGCAGTTTCAGCTCAGAACAGAAGATCCTCAGCACTAGTGCTCCACTGGCCCACAGTGAAATTAACTCCATAGCTCACAACTAGACTCCTAATGGAAGCCAAATTAATTCTGATATTCCACAGTGGAGAGAGGAAGGGGTGTAATCAGTGTTGTTTAGGCCCTCAGACAAGGCCCCACCACCAGGTGCAAAAACCTATCCCTAGTCTCTTTCAATTTGACTGGGTTTGGAACCCATGCCCCTTGTCTAGTGAGTGTTACTTAGTTTATGGCGAATCCCTCTGTCATAAACACTTCCACCATTCCATTGTCCTTGATTCGCATAATCAGGGTAAAAACACTTTTATCCCCCCTGCCTCAATAACAGAGAGACTGGGGATCCCACAGTGGCCAAAGTGACCATTTGGGCTGCTGTGAGCACATAATAGACAGGGTGGGTGTGTCTATGCAAATTGGGATCAGCCCCTGAAGTCTCTTTGTACCACTTGCCACAGTTCACCACCAGATGTCAGGGTAGAGTTTACCCTGACCCCGCTTACAGTCATGTTGGAAACTTGTGTTCAGTTGATTATCTACCATGACCCCCCCCCCCACCACCATTTTAAAAGTCTGCTTTCCATGATAGAGTTTCTCATCTTGTAGATTCTTGTTCCTACATGTGTGCATATATACTTGGTCATATTAAAATACAAATGGTTTGTTTGCACTCTGCTTACATAAATAGGTCACTGACACCAAGGGTACGTCTAGACTACATGACTCCTGGGATGAGGCATACCTGGGAGGTTGACAAATGCCTTTTATGTCGACTGCGGAGCGTCCAGACTACCGCGCTGAGCCGACAAACAGCTGATTGGCTCAGCGGGGCAGCCATGTAAATTTAAATGAAGCGGCGATTATTTAAATCGACGCTTCATTTTCCTATGCCGGGTAGTCTAATCTACATGCCTCTGGCGACAGAGGCATGTAGTCTAGACGTACCCCAAGCGATTCAGATTGCTTTGTAATTTAAAATTACACTATATTTAACATCAATCCATGTGAGTCCTGAAAACTTGATATGCTGTCATACATAACAACACCCTGCTTACATGCCGCAAGCTAATTTTTAATCTATGTGGAGGCATGATATCCCTGGGAATTTGAATTAATTATTATAGTTAGATTTCATGAGACATACTATCAAATACTAAAATTATCACATCCACTGCAGTCCCTTTGTCCGCTAATTTTGTAATTATAACAACAAAAGGTTATTTTTATTTGGAAAGATTTGTTCTTCAGAGTCCTCCTGTGCCATCTTCAAGTGGTTCTTCCTTGTAATAGTTGATTATTTTTTATTAAGGTTAGAAGTTAAATGGCAGGCATGCTCATCTATTGTCTTCATTGTGCAAAAACTAAGAGTTTAAATCATTAAACATATATATTGGGTTAAGGAGTATGAATTTTACATCATTCTCTCCATTGTTTCCCTCACTCTGATTAAGTAATTTTAAATTTAAACCTTACATTTCACGAGGTTTATTCATTGACCACACCACATCAATTCCCAGAAACTTGTGTGTGTCTTTATTTTAAGTCATATGATGAGTATCCCAGGTTTTTATCATTTAATTACCATTTTCACCTTTAATTGTGTAACAAACTTCCTCTGATAATTATTTCAGATAGACCTTTACAAGATATCCTTCAGTTGGTTGCCACCTCCATATTATTCTTTTACATAGGCAATGTCCAGTTTGGCTGATGTATATAGCAGAGGGGCATTGCTGGCACATGATGGCGTATATTATATTGGTAGATGTGCAGGTGAATGCTGGTGTCGCTGGTGTAGATATGAGGGCAGAGTTGGCACCAAGCTTTGTTGCAGGGATTGGTTCCTGAGTTAGAGTTACTGTGGTGCGGTGTTTAGTTGCTGGTGAGAATTTGCTTCAGGTTGGTGGGTTGTCTGTGAGCAGGGACTGGCCTGCCTCCCAAGGCCTGTGAAAGTGAGGGATCATTGTCCTGAATGGATAGATCTACAACCCATCCCTGCAACAAACCTCGGTGCCAACTCTGCCTTCATATCTACACCAGTGACACCATCACAGGACCTAACCAGATCGGCCACACCATCACTGGTTCATTCACCTGCACATCTACCAATGTAATAAACTCCATCATGTGCCAGCAATGCCCCTCTGCTATATACATCGGCCAAACTGGACAGTCCCTACGTAAAAGAATAAATGGACAGAAATCAGATATTAGGAATGGCAATATACAAAAACCTGTAGGAGAACACTTCAATCTCCTTGGACACGCAGTAGCAGATTTAAAGGTAGCCATCCTGCAGCAAAAAAACTTCAAGACCACACTTCAAAGAGAAACTGCTGAGCTACAGTTCATCTGCAAATTTGACACCATCAGTTTAGAATTAAACAAAGATTGTGAATGGCTAGCCAAGTACAAAAGCTGTTTCTCTTCTCTTGGGCTACGTCTACATTGGCCCCTTTTCCGGAAGGGGCATGTTAATTTCAGAGGTCGTAATAGGGAAATCCGCGGGGGATTTAAATATCCCCCGCGGCATTTAAATAAAAATGTCCGCCGCTTTTTTCCGGCTTTTAGAAAAGCCGGAAAAGAGCATCTACCCTGGCCCCGATCCTCCAGAAAAAAAGCCCTTTTCCGGAGGATCTTATTCCTACTTTGAAGCCTACTTTGAAGTAGGAATAAGATCCTCTGGAAAAGGGCTTTTTTTCCGGAGGATCGGGGCCAGTGTAGACGCTCTTTTCCGGCTTTTCTAAAAGCCGGAAAAAAGCGGCGGACATTTTTATTTAAATGCCGCGGGGGATATTTAAATCCCCCGCGGATTTCCCTATTACGACCTCTGAAATTAACATGCCCCTTCCGGAAAAGGGGCCAATGTAGACGAGCCCTTGGTGTTCACACCTCCACATCAGCTGCTAGAAGTGGGCCTCATCCTCCCTGACTGAATTAACCTCATTTTCTCTAGTCTGCATATTTATACCTGCCTCTGGAAATTTCCACTACATGCATCTGACGAAGTGGGTCTTTGCCCATGAAAGCTTATGCTCCAATACATCCGTTAGTCCATAAGGTGCCATAGGACTCCTTGTCTCTCAATTAGACATGTTTGTTTTCCTTGATGGATGGGCACACACAGATGGGGTCACAGGGTTACACAAGCATATGTCAGTATTAAAAAGAGTATGGGTGTGTCCTGATAGTTCTGTTCTTGATTGCAGCTACACAAAAGGTGTGGACATGTGGAGCATCGGCTGTATTCTGGGAGAGATGCTGCTTGGAAAACCTCTTTTCCCTGGAACATCAACAGTGAATCA
Organism: Pelodiscus sinensis; assembly: GCF_052426305.1. NCBI lineage: Eukaryota > Metazoa > Chordata > Testudines > Trionychidae > Pelodiscus > Pelodiscus sinensis. The sequence goes on from NC_143053.1 coordinate 86,989, forward strand.
GATAGAACAGATCTTAAGTGTCATTCCTGCTCCATCCCAGGAAGGTGAGACTTTTCCATTAAATGTAAAAGTATAATAAGAAAAGCCAAAAAGGAGTTTGAAGAACAGCTAGCCAAAAATGCAAAATGTTTAAGTACATCAGAAACAGGAAGCCTGCTATAAACAACCAGTGGGGCCCGTGGGTGATCGAGATGATAAATGAGCCCTCAAAGATGATAGGCTGTGTCTACACTTGCATGAATTTCCGGAACTGCTTAAAACGGAATACTATTCCGTTTTCAGTTTTTCTGGAAAAGGAGCGTCTACATTGGCAGGCTGCTTTTCCGGAAAAGTCCTTTTTCCGGAAAAGCGTCTGTGGCCAATGTAGACGCGCTTTTCCGGAAAAGAGCCCTGATTGCCATTTTCGCGATCAGGGCTTTTTTCTGGAAAAGACTACTGGGCTGTCTACACTGGCCCTTTTCCGGAACAGTGTTCCAAAATAAGGACTTATGCCTGAGTGGGAGCAGAATAGTTTTTCCGGAATAGTGGCTGATTTTGTACAGTAGAGCATTGTTGCTTTTCCGGAAATTCAAGGGCCAGTGTAGACAGCTCGCAGCTTATTCCGGAAAAGCGGCTGATTTTCCGGAATAAGTGGCCCAGTGTAGACACAGCCATAAAGTCATAGGCTGTGTCTACACTGGCATGAATTTCCGGAAATGCTTAAAACAGAATAGTTTTCGTTATAAGTATTTCCGGAAAAAGAGCATCTACATTGGCAGGCTGCTTTTCCAGAAAAGCCCTTTTTCCAGAAAAGCATCTGTGGCCAATGTAGACGCGCTTTTCCGGAAAAGAGCCCCGATCGTCATTTTTGCGATCGGGGCTTTTTTCCGGAAAAGACTACTGGGCTGTCTACACTGGTCCTTTTCCGGAACAGTGTTCCGGAATAAGGACTTATGCCCAAGCGGGAGCAGAATAGTTCTTCCGGAATAGTGGCTGATTTTGTACAGTAGAGCATCGTTGCTTTTCCAGAAATTCAAGGGCCAGTGTAGACAGCTCGCAGCTTATTCTGGAAAAGCGGCTGATTTTCCGGAATAAGTGGCCCAGTGTAGACACAGCCATAGTGTGGAAGAAAACATTGTCCTCACTCTGCGTTAGTAAGCAAAAAGTAGCCAGAGGCAGTTTTATTATGAGCTTCAGTAAGGGAAAAACTGATTCAGACGGGGGAGGGGGGCGGGGCGGGGGGGGGAGCCCTCCCGAAGGCAGATCTTTGAATACAAGCAATTATGAAGCAGTTTATATACTATCTATTAGATATAATAACAATAACAATTAGTCTCCTTCCCATTACAAACACCAATGGCTAACAGTTATTTTAGTTCCACCCAGATGCTCCTTATCTCAAGGTCCCTGCTAGAGTCAGCATTCTATCCTTATCTCCATATGGAGGCGAGAGGAGAAGGCAGCATTTTATTACAGCTCTTGCGTTGTCAAGAATCAGAATTAGCCTTACTCTTGCTCTCTTGCTAACAAGACCAAGATGGCTGCACACAAATTCCCTTATTCCCTTTTTCCTGCTTCCATACTCCCCCCTTTTGTGCTATTAGCACAACTAACTTTCTAAATCTCTATTTCCATTAGGCATTGCATTTCTATTTCCAAATTATAACTGCAATACATATTTAGGCAATACATAAAAGCTATTTCTATTATTACATCTTTTTCAATAAAATATTTCTAAAATAAGCAAAAGCAAGAAAATCATTAATATCCCAATATAATTCTATAATGGGGCTGTTTCATAATCATAGTAACATAATACAATATATCATAATTAGTACACGAGAGATATTTTATAGGCTGTATGAAAAGCATGTTTCTCAATTTGATATGTATTTGGGGGTGCATGCATTTGACCTTGCAGTTCAGAGATTTTCTGGACCTCTGATAAGAGTGAAAGCAGATTTTGGAATCCGTCGTGTACTAAGGTAATCCAATTAAAGGGTATTTGGAATGTAAGGGTTAATTGAATCTAAAAACTAATTAGAGAGGGCAGTACATGCTGATGGTACCCATCCGTAAGCACAGAGTCCAGATCAAAGGGAGAAACCCAAACCACTCCCACAAGTTTCTCCTTGACAATATACAATACTTCGCTTCTTTCACCAAGGTCAGTTCTTAATATCCAGAAATCTCTGGGTTTTGGCGATATCAGCGGAACTGACATTTCTTCTTCTTTCCCGAAACAGTCATGGTTCAGCATTATGCAGGGGAGAGCTTACCAGCACATCACCCTGTAATATTTTGGTTCTTCTGGCAGATACTGAATGTATGGTAATGCTGACAGTGGACAAGGGAGAGGTTATTAGCACTTCACCTTGTACTCATCTCTTATTGTCCACCAGGAGGAAAAGCAGGACCAGAAGGAGAGATAGGCTTATCAGCAGTCGGGGTAGGATCATTTCGAGATGGAGAGGTCTTTTTTGCAGTGGGAAGCATGGGTCTAGACAGGTGGTTAGCAAAACTTGGTAAGGGTCTTTCTAGCATGGGGCTAGAGCCGTCTTTCGCTGATGGACATAAAAGTCTCTATTCTATGAGCTAAAAGCCAGCTGGCTCCTTTGGATCCAAGCTTATTTTCTAGGAATAAAACAGACAATAAAAACAATCCTGCGCGGTTGCTTGGTACCGGTTGTCATAATTATGAGGGTTAGCCAGCAGACTGGGGATTAAGGGGTTAACTACACCTAGCCAGGTGGAGTGACCAATAAGAATGTAGGTGGGACTTTTCAAACTGGAACAAAGGAATTTGGGTTTTTTTCTCTTCTCCCTTTTGTCTCTCAGAGAGTTCTCTGCAGCTACAGAGAGGGACAAGCATGTCTCTCTCTCTCTCCAAGGCACCATTCTTCATTTTCTGTAAGTAGGGTAAAGTTTAGGCAGTTTCGTTAGGTTTTATTGTTTTAAGGATTGGGTATGGGATCTGAGATCTGGCACTGTTTAAAAGATGTTTTGGCTTTTCTTTGTAACTAAGTTCTAGGCCCATGGAGTTCTCCATGGGCTCGTCTACACTGGCCCCTTTTCCGGAAGGGGCATGTTAATTTCAGCTATCGTAGTAGGGAAATCCGCGGGGGATTTAAATATCCCCCGCGGCATTTAAATAAAAATGTCCGCCGCTTTTTTCCGGCTTTTAGAAAAGCCGGAAAAGAGCGTCTACACTGGCCCCGATCCTCCGGAAAAAGCGCCCTTTTCCGGAGGCTCTTATTCCTACTTCGAAGTAGGAATAAGAGCCTCCAGAAAAGGGCGCTTTTTCCGGAGGATCGGGGCCAGTGTAGACGCTCTTTTCCGGCTTTTCTAAAAGCCGGAAAAAAGCGGCGGACATTTTTATTTAAATGCCGCGGGGGATATTTAAATCCCCCGCGGATTTCCCTACTACGATAGCTGAAATTAACATGCCCCTTCCGGAAAAGGGGCCAGTGTAGACATAGCCCATGAGTATATTTTGTTACCCTGCTATCTAGTCATTATGCTTGCAACAGGAATATTGTTGTAATAATAAAAGTTCTTTCTTTTCTTTTTATTAACCTGGCAGTGGTTAATGGTGTGCCCTGATTTTTGTTTTAGGGGTAAGATTTCCCAAATGATCTTTCCCCTGATTTCTTTATCAATATTTGGGTGGTGGCAGCGGAAGTTTTATTCCCAAGATCTAGGTTTTTAAGATCTTGGGGGGAAGTTTTCTACCAAAGCCTGGTAGATAAGGCTTTGGGGTACACTTGCTGGCCCCCACTTCTGCATTTATCATGCCAGAGTGGGGAAGGAGCCATAACACCGGCCTTATCAAAATGAGGCCCTTTTGGAATGTGGTTGCCAGGACGACCAGGGTCAAGTTAGCTGTTTTGTCTGTGTGAAGGGATCTGTGTATTCTTGGACTTCAAATTTAGGATTTGAGTTGAAAGTTCTTAGCAAGATACCATGGACTGTCTCAGTTTATTCCTATAGTTCCTTTCTCTTGACTTTAGGGTTCTCTTTAACCCGCCAGGTTAAATATAATAGTTTCAGGGTTTTTAATTTACTTTGGAACACCGGTATAGCACCAGCACTATTATAAATGCTATAATCAAAACTCCCCACATAATTTGGCAAACACTATTCAAATCCATCCCCAAGGTATTTTGTCGCCAGTAAAGGCGCTGCCCATGATTATAGACAGGGCTTGCCAAACGGCGGCGAGCCCTGCTCACCAGCCGCATGGTTTGGCACTCTGCGCATGCGCTGACCACGCAGCGCGGCTGTGCCGGCTTGTAATCTACTTGCCAGGGGCGAGTAGATTACACTAATTGTCGAGCCTTGATTATAGATTTGACCTCTACTGCCTGGTTGAGTGCCGCAGAGTGGGTTGGCATGGTCTGCGGTGTTCCTTATCTGTGTGTACCTCAGACAGCCAAACCTGATATGTCTTTGGGCATCGGCCACCAGCTCCTCGATCTCTGCCTGCAGGGCCAGCAGACCCTCTTCTAGGTACTTACTTTCGCCATGCCACACTTCAAAGTAGGAATAAGATCCTCCGGAAAAGGGCTTTTTTTCCGGAGGATCGGGGCCAGTGTAGACGCTCTTTTCCGGCTTTTCTAAAAGCCGGAAAAAAGTGGCGGACATTTTTATTTAAATGCCGCGGGGGATATTTAAATCCCCCGCGGATTTCCCTATTACGATCTCTGAAATTAACATGCCCCTTTTGGAAAAGGGGCCAGTGTAGACGTAGCCCCTGACTACGGTTATCCAGCCAATTATGCACCCACGTTATCGTGGCCCTATCTAAGTTATATTTTCCTAGTTTATCAATAAGAATATCATGCGAGACCGTATCAAATGCCTTACTAAAGTCTAGGTATATGACATCCACTGCTTCTCCCTTATCCACAAGGCTCGTTATCCTATCAAAGAAAGCTATCAGATTAGTTTGGCATGACTTGTTCTTCACAAACCCATGCTGGCTATTCCCTATCACTTTATTACCTTCCAAGTGTTTGCATATGATTTCCTTAATTACCTGCTCCATTATCTTCCCTGGGACAGACGTTAAACTGACCGGTCTGTAGTTTCCTGGGTTGTTCTTATTCCCCTTTTTATAGATGGGCACAATATTTGCCCTTTTCCAGTCTTCTGGAATCTCCCCTGTCTGCCATGATTTTTCAAAAAATCATAGCTAAAGGCTCAGATACCTCCTCTATCAGCTCCTTGAGTATCCTGGGATGCATTTCATCAGGACCTGGTGACTTGCTGACATCTAACTTTCCTAAGTGATTTTTAACTTGTTCTTTGTGTATCCTATCTTCTAAACTTACCCTCTCTCTGCTTGTATTCACTACGTTAGGCACACCTCCAGACTTCTCGGTGAAGACCGAAACAAAGATGTCATTGAGCATCTCTGCCATTTCCAAGTTTCCTGTTACTGCTTCTCCCTCCTCACTAAGCAGTGGGCCTACCCTGTCCTTGGTCTTCCTCTTTTAATGTATTTATAAAAGGTCTTCTTGTTTCCCTTTATGCCTGTAGCTAGTTTGATCTCATTTTGTGCCTTTGCCTTTCTAATCTTGCCCCTGCATTCCCGTGTTGCTTGCCTATATTCATCCTTTGTTATTTGTCCTAGTTTCCATTTTTTATATGACTCCTTTTTTATTTTGAGATCATGCAAGATCTCCTTGTTAAGCCAAGCTGGTCTTTTGCCATATTTTCTATCTTTCCTACACAGCGGAATTGTTTGCTTTTGGGCCCTTAACAACATCCCTTTGAAATACTTCCAACTCTCCGCAGTTGTTTTTCCCTTCGGTCTTGCTTCCCATGGGACCTTACCTACAAGTTCTCTGAGCTTATCAAAATCTGCCTTCCTGAAATCCATTACCTCAATTGTGCTGGTCTCCCTTCTAACTTTCCTTAAGATCATGAACTCTATTATTTCATGATCACTGTCCCCTATACTGTCTTCCACTTTCTAGTTCTTAACCAGTTCCTCCCTATTTGTTAAAACCAAATCCAGAACAGCTTCTCCTCTGGTAGCTTTTTCAACCTTCTGAAACAGAAAGTTGTCTCCAATGCAGTCCAGAAACTTATTGGATAGCCTGTGCCCCGCTGTGTTAGTTTCCCAACATACCGTATATACTCGAGTATAAGCCGACCCGAATATAAGCCGAGGCACCTAATTTTACCACAAAGAACTGGGAAAAAATATTGACTCAAGTATAAGCCTAGGGTAGGAAATGAGGCAGCTACTGGTAAATGTAAAAAATGAAGATAGATACCAATAAAATTACATGAATATTTATTTCAAAGAAAAACAATAACCTAGCTCTGTAAGTGGAAAAGGGGGTCAACGAAAACAATATGGTTCTGCAGGCACGGCCACAGCTCAGCCCCCGCCACCCCCGCCCCGCAGCCCCCACGTTCCGGCCCCCTCGCCTGCCAACGAGCCCCCTCTAAACGAGCCAGCGGGGGGGGGGGGGTTGTGCGAGACCCGGACCGGGCGTCGATGGGCCAATGAGCCAGCGGGAGGGGGAGGCTGTGCGAGACCCGGGCTGGGCGTCGATGGGCCAGTGAGCCAGCGGGGGGAGCGGGTGCCGGTGCTGGCTGGATTTTGCCACGGGAGGGGAGGGGGAGCAGGGAGCAGCGGCTGGTCCTTGTGCACCTGCCCCAGAATCGGGCCCAAGCTTGTGATCAGGGCTCCCGGGCACTTCCAGAACAGACGCCCACGGTGCGGAGTCGGCTCCTGGCCCAGCTGTTCCCGAGCTCAGCGCTGCACCCGAGCGTCATGGCGAACGGCCCCAAACGCCCTTCCTCCCACGCGGCAAGGGCCCATGGTGCTGGGCAGGCAGGGGCTGGGGGGCCAGGAGAGCCAGGAGGGCAGGGGCTGGGGGGCCGAGGGGGCAGGGACTGGGTGGGCCAGGAGGGCAGGGGCTCAGGGGGACAAGGGGACAGGGGGGCCGGGAGGGCCAGGAGGGCAGGGGCTGGGGGGGACGAGGAGACAGGGGCTGGGGGGGACAAGGGGACGGGGGCTGAGAGGGTCAGGAGGGCAGGGGCTGGGGGGCCGGAGCTCCGGGCTCACGCGTCTAGACCCGGCCGGCGGCAGAGACGCGCTGAGCCCGCCCGCGAGCAGGAGGCTGACTCGAGTATAAGCCGAGGGGGGCATTTTTCAGCACAAAAACTGTGCTGAAAAACTCGGCTTATACTCGAGTATATACGGTATGTCTGGATAGTTGAAGTCCCCCATCACCACCAAATCTTGGGCTTTGGATAGTTTTGTTAATTGTTTAAAAAAGGCCTCATCCACCTCTTCCACCTGGCTAGGTGGCCTGTAGTAGACTCCTAGCATGATATCACCCTCATAAGTGTTGCTGACAGAGATTCCAGGCCCAAACCAATCTGCGATGGTATCTGCTAAGCCCCATTGTTGCCTAATCATTTGCTTGCTAATTCGATTAGCCAGTCTATACCCTCTAGAGCGACGTGGACCACTGGTCTATTATTTCTAGCCTTGGTTCTGAGACAGGGGTCTGTTCGGGGCATGATGCACAATTGGGAGGGTCTATTTTGTCCTTGTGGACCTGGTTGATAATATACAAATGAGGGCAAGGTAGCGATGGCCATTGGTTAACAAAAATTGCCATGCCTCAAGGGTTACCTTTGTTTGGGCTTTAAGTGGTAAGCACCAGTGGGAGTCAGTAGGTCCAACTTCAGTGGCCTGATGTTCGTGTTTAGCTTCTTTCCCACAGTATTCCATACAAACTTTAACACAGAGGACTGTGTATATTTTTGTCCTCATAGTGTTCGTGTTGTTACAATAAGCAAAATAATTATGTATGAATGAGGGGTGGCCCAAGGCTGTGTATTTCCCATCGCTATTAGTGTGTATTTCTTCTATGTATGTGACTTGAAGGCTGGTTGCATTGACTAGAGTCACTGTTTCTCATATGGGGGAACATCATGGTTCTAGGATGTTTTAATTATTAATGGGAACCCATGTAATTCCACGATTCTTGAAGCCTTTTAAGGCGTCAGGCTCCAATGAGTAGCAGGGCAAGTGGCTATTATTGCAATGGTGGGGTTACTAGTTTCTCCATTGTTGTGGGCATTGATGTTGTGGGCATTTTTACTTAAATATGCTGATGTTCCACTTGCCTGTGTTGTTTCATTTACAGCTTTCTTATTATCTTTGTTCAAACCACTTTTATGGTTGGTGTGCAAGTTGCAAAGCTAAATATTTCTTTAGTGTGGCCATTAAAGCAAAGCCAATCCGGTGCGGAGGGGGCTGGTACCCCACTCCCGGTCCTTCTGTTCACGTGGCACACTCTTTGCTTCCTTCCAGTTCATTTTTGTTCACCTGTGGAGATATTGTTAACGTTCTCCTAGCCTAAACAATTACTACACTATTATCTTTTCACTAAATTTTAAAGTTGCCAATTGACTAAGTTTAGAGTTACCAATTGATTGGACCCAATTATTAATTTTGTTTGTTTAAACTTATTCTTCTGCTTTACTCAAAATAATCCTTTCATTAAAAAAACAATTTTCTACACACAAGAACATTTGCAATACGTATCACAATTAAAACACAAAACAACAACAACAAATCACAAATAACATTATGTCATGACAGAGAGAACCATGGTTTTTCTTTTCTTCAGCTGGCACCAGAGCTTTCTGATCTTCTGAAAGACAAAGAAAACATTTCTACCCCCATCGGGGTGGCACATTATACTTTAGAATACTTTTCTTTTATAGATGTTCCTTGTTAATTTTTTTGAACAGCCTGCTGTTACCCAATGGTACGCTTTTATTTTGCACACCAACTTCAGAGGGTTTGAGTGGATTACTTCATTGTTCAATTATTAAGTTAAAGGTGACATGCCTCAATTTCCCTCTTGTACCACAGATCAGTGTGAAGCTATAAAGCTTTTCCTCAGCACAAGGCCAGTTACCATTCCAGCAAGCAAAAAGCTTTTCTTTTCCTGAAAAGAATCATATTCAACTTTACAGGTTTACTTATTAGCACTATGTTAATAATAGGAGCAGCATTACATTTGCAAATAGGTGTTTATGAATATCTTGTTTGTTTTTAGAAAGTTTACTTCAGGGACAGTGGATTTTATATTTCTGTGAAATAGTCAGGCAGTGTGTATTCACATGCAACTTTGGATCTGAAAGCAAGCCAAAAGTGTTATCAACTCAGCCTTGAACAGAGACACCATGAAGTTCCCGAGCTTGGATTCTTAAAATAATTTGTTTTATTACAAAGTAAATTTAACCCTAAGGGTGCAGCTTACAAATTTACAATGTATAGGTTTCATTCTTTTATGCATTTAACCAATTAAGTGTCAATAGAATTCCTTCTTTCCCCTTTGCAGATTTAATAAAGTGTCTGTAGCCAAATGTTTGAATTTGATTGTTTCTTTGCCTGGATTATTAAAAAGGCTACAAGAGAAATAATTTTTAAAGCAGGTTTCCTTCTCATACATTATGACAATTGCTTAATTCCTTCCACTCTCCTACGGAGTCACTTTTCACCTTCACGTACCCTTAATCACTTGCTTTGCCCCTCATATGAAACTTTCCTCATTCCTATTAATTTAACTTTCGAATGACTGTACTACTGCTTTCCTTATTCCTTCTACTTTGCCCATCGAGCTCCAAACCTCTTACCCTCATTTCACATGCTTTTTCCTTCTTATGGCCTTTTTTGATTCTTGCTAAATGGCTTTATTCAAATATTTGCAAAAGCGGCGAGGAGTACTGTGGCACCTTATAGACTAACCGAAGTATTGGAGCAAAAGCTTTCGTGGGCAAAGACCCACTTCGTCAGATGCATGCAGATCCTTGCCACTTTGCAGATTCAGACTAACATGGCTACCCCTCTGATACTTCAAATATTTATTATTGAAGTCAGCTAATAGTAACTTTTAAACTTCTTAGTACAGGGGTTTTCATAACAGCCAAGGTGCAGCAGGGTTGATCTGTGCTGCTGACTCTGGGGTGAATGTGTCTCCTTGTTAGGGCAGATTTAGCTTCAAATTCAATTTCTACTGGTTGACTTTAAGGTGGCTTTTAATTTACCTCCTCCCACACCCTCAAGCCAAATATAATGGCGTGTGAGGGGAAGGTTTTGGCTGTTTATTAATATTTTTTTGTGGACGGCCCCCGCCAGGGCCGGCCTTAAGCCGATTCTGCCGAATCGGGCCCCGCGCCTGAGGGGGCCCTGCATCCGGAAGTCGGTTACTCCCCCTTACCTGTGCATGCTGCCGGCTGCTGCTGCCATGCGCGTGCGTTTGCAGGTGGGCGGAGTGACGCCCGGGCGTGACATGATGTCATCATGGCCCGGGATTTTTAAACTGAAAAGTGCAGGCAGCTCGGACTCGGAGTCCAGCTCCACATTGTAGAAGACAGAAAGTAAGGGAGGGTAAAAACTAGAGGGGAGGGGTAGAGTGGGAGGCGCAGTCAGCTCTCAGCCACCTGCAGCCCGGGGAGTGGCGACTTGCCCTGAGCACATGGAGCCGGAGTGCAGAGCAGCGTCGTGGGGTGCGGTCAAAGCAGGCGGGGTCACGCTTCCCCTGTGGGGCCCCGGGCTGCTTGCAGAGATGGTCCCGGCCTCTGGCTGCCGTCTCTTACTTGAGGGGCCCCAGCACCAGGCTCTGCAGGCTGAGGCCACGCGCAGAACTGGCCACTAGCACGGCCACCACCTGTGGCAGCTTGAGCAGCAGCAGCGTGCTCCAGCCTCCAGTTGGCCAGGCCAGCACCAGCCGCGCCTCCTTTGTGCGTGCTGCCCGTCCCGGTGCAGCCCGTCTCTTCCGCTGGCAGCCGCTGGTCCAGCCTGAGCTCGGCTGGGTGGGGAGGCGGGCTGTGCAAAAACGGGAGCGCTGGGGGAGCGGGGGACACTGGCGGTGGGGAGCCTTGGTTCCCAGCCCGACAGGGATGTGATATGGGGGGGGGGCAGAGGCATAGTGAAGGGAGTGCAGGGGGGGCAATTGCCCCCGGGCGCCACGCTAGGGGGGCACTGGGCCGGGGTGAGAGCGAGCGCACGCTGCGCAGGCTCACCTGGCATGGGTGGCGAGTTATATGGCCGTCCCCCCCTGGCCCCGGGCTGTCCCTACCGTGCGCAGCGTTCAGTCGGCTCCCCCTTGCCTGCGCACACTGCGCAGCGTTTCCAGATGACTGGGGAGATGCCCGGGCATGACGTAACGTCATGGCCCGGGACTTTAAAAGTGTTCAGTGCCGCGTTGTGCCAGCCTAGCTTCCAGTTCAGAGTCCAGGGACTTTTGGGCGCAGACTCTGGCCCTGCAAGTAGAAGGCAGAAGGTATGGTAGGGCAGGGCACGGGAAAAACTAGGGGGAAGGGGTGGGAGAGGAAGGGGCTTGTGTAGAGGAGAGGGGGGAGGGAAGAGGTGGAGCTTGGGCGGAGATGGAGGGGAGAGGGAAGATACAAATGCCAGAGGGCCAAGTGCAGACGATGAGGAAAAGGGCAGGAGGGGAGGTGTCAATGTGAGGGGGGACAGGGTGATGCTGGGAGAGAAGAGGAGAGGGGAAGGGCATTAGGGTCTGGAGGGGAGGGGGATGGCTCGGAGAAGGCTTGAAAGGAGGGGTGGGTATGAGAAAGGTGGGGATTGAGCAAGTCATGTGAGGGCACAGGGGCATGAGGGGAATGGGGCAGAGACTGGTGAGTGGGTGGGCATCAGGAAAAAAGAGGGCAAAGGGGGCAGGAGCAGTGAGGGAAGAGGATCCCTGCTGATCCTCTCCTAAGGCTTTCAATTAGCCAAGGGATTGTAGGTCGCAGGCATCCACCGCCGTCTCCTATTCTGTAAAGTATACCCCTTTTGTGTATGGGACCTTTCTATCTATCTTTTTTCTGGGATAGATAGATAGGTGGGTTCATTGCAGTTGCTTGTTGTCGTGTAACTTAAACTTTCAAATACATGGTTTGGCCCTAAACCTTGTCTGGCCTGATTTGTGATTCTCAGTCCAGCAGTGATAGATAGGTAACACCAGGTCGAATTTGGCTTCTGTGGGGGGATAGGCTTTGATTAATTGCTTAGGCTCCACAGCAATTGCTTACCTAAGTCGTCTTTTTTTTTTTTGTTCAACAAAAAAAATTCTGGGGGCCCGCCAAAACGGTTCGAATTGGGCCCCGCACTTCCTAAAGCCAGGCCTGGCCCCCACTCGTGTGTTGTGAAACTCCACGAGGCATAAGGGATCGGTCGGTAAAGGCTTCCCCAGCCGACTGGTCCCCTTCTAGACTACCGTGCTGTGCCGGATAAGCTGATCGTCGACACAGCATGGCGGCTATGTTTATTTTAATGAAGCGGGGATTATTTAAATCCCCGCTTCTTTGCCTGTGCCAGGTAGCCTAATCTACATGTCTGTCGCCAGAGGCATGTAGTCTAGACATACCCAGAGAGGAGTAGAGGGGGTAATGTTGTGCCAAATTCCCCCCAAGCTTGGGAGAGGCAGTGCAGTTGGTACGGGCGCACTGGCTGAGAAATCCTTTCCTCTCACTCCTAGTGCATTCTTTTGGCACAGAGGCGCTGCTGTTTGTAAGTTACATTTCTCACTGTAGGGAGGATTTTTGCTTTTCTGAGCTTCAGTCTCATCCCTCAGGGCTTTAATTTCTTTCTCTTTTAGTGCAAGGGTTTTTAGCAATGTTATTACTATTTCCTAGGTATTTTCCACTTTTTTTTTCCAGTTCCCCACTTGATCAAATCCTTCTCTGCCAATCTGTCAAATGCTTACAGATCCTTGGACCATGATGCACATACATGTAGTACGCAGGAGTGCCTTTCGGTTGTGTGGGGGTATGTTTAGACTGACCACCCCCCATCTTAGTCACCATGGGGAGTATAGCGTAGTGTGTACTCCCTGTTCATTCAGCGGCTTATAAGGAAACTAACTCTACACACTCCAAAGAAGGGGTCTGCTGGGTCTAGAGTGTCAGACCTTATCAGCAGCTCATGAAATAAGGGATGTCGTCATTCTCTCACATATCCGCTGGGTCTCGAGGTTCGGCTGACCCCCCCTTGCTTTCAGAACCCCCTCGTAAGAGAGCCCTGGTGCGGCTGGAATCAGCTTACTTCTCAGAGACCTGGGCAGCGACATTCACACTCCACTCATTACATTCATGTTCATCATGTTTTTTCAAAGGCACCTTTTTTTTTTTTTTTTTCAGTTTTCTACATTTTCCACATTGAGATGCATCTCTTTCTATGGACCTCGTCCATATTTGGGGCGGCAACCAACACTGTTCCCCGCAGGGGTGGCAAACAACACGTTTCCCCCCAGAACCACAGCAGTTCCTCAGGGCTGCATAAACCTCAGGTGCCTTATGTCCGGACGCAATACAACTTTCTTCCTGTACTCGGGGTGGCACCACCAATAACCACAACAACTAACTCTACTTGGGGGCTGCAAAACAAACTCCCTAGAACCACTTTGCATCTGACCTTGTTGCAGATTCAAGAAGTTCGGATGGTGAAGCAGACGACCCCATGGGCAGTCCTCCTCCACACCACAGTAGAGATTTCAAAAGGTCTTTTACCTCTCATTTGGCTCCCTGGGAGTGAAGGGGGATGGTCCACAGCCACTGTTGCTGTCTTCAATCGGGCGTTGCCATCCGAGTCATGGCACCAAATTGTGGAACAAAACATTGTCCTCACTCTGCGTTTGTAAGCAACAAGTAGCCAGAGGCAGTTTTATTACGAGCTGCAGCAAGGGAAAAACTGATTCGGGAGGGGGGGGAACCTCCCCCCCCCCCCCCCGAGGCAGATCTTCAAATACAAGCAATTATGAAGCAGTTTATATACTGTCCATTAGATATAATAACAATATCAATTAGTCTCCTTCCCATTACGAATACCAATGGCTAACAGTTATTTTAGTTCCACCCAGATGCTCCTTATCTCAAGATCCCTGCCAGAGTCAGCATTCTATCCTTATCTCCGTATGAAGGCGAGAGGCAAAGGCAGTGTCTTATCACAGCTCTCCCGTTGTCAAGAGTCAGAATTAGCCTTACTCTCTTGCTAACAAGACCAGAATGGCTGCACATAAATTCCCTTATTCCCTTTTTCCTGCCTCCACAATAGCATTGAAGCTAAGTGAAGTCTCTGCTTCTGTCTTCACAGCTGAATATATTGAGGAGATTCCCAAACTTGAGCCATTCTTTTTAGGTGACAAATGTGAGGAATTGTCGTAGATTGAGGTGTCATTAGGGGAGGTTTTAGAACAAATTGATAAACTTAACAATAACAAGTCACCGGGACCAGATGGCATTCACCCAAGAGTTCTGAAAGATCTCAAATGGGAAATTGCGGAACTATTAACTGTGTTTTGTAACCTACCCTTTAAATCAGCTTCAGCACCTAATGACTGGAAGATAGCTAACACGATGCCAATATTTAAAAAGGGCTTTTTGTCGCCATTGCAGAGCAGCTGAAGGGTCAGGCGGTCTCAGTGCAGAGGATCTCCTCATGGATCACATCCTGTATCAGGGAGTGCTATGGGCTGGCTGGGGTTTCAGCCCCTCCCCTCATGGCCCACTCTACTAGAACCCAGGCCGCTTTTGTGGCCCGGGTACCCATCCTGGCCATCTGTAGGGCTGCCACGTTGTCTTCAGTTCATACCTTTTCCAACCATTATGCTCTGGGGCACCAGGCAAGGGAGGATGCTGCCCTGAGTAGGGCTGTCCTTCTTTCCGTTAAAGCTTAGAACTCCAATCCCTCCTCCTGGGGGTGCTGCTTCGGAGTAACCCACATGGAATGGATATGAGCAAGCACTCGAAGAAGAAAGAACGGTTACTTACCTTGTAACTGTTGTTCTTTGAGATTTGTTGCTCATGTCCATTCCAAATCCCACCCGCCTCCCCTTCTTCAGAGTAGTCCAGTAAGAAGGAACTAAGGGAGTGGAGGGCCAGCAGGGGTATATATTGACCGGCTTCACTCCAGGGGGCTCCCCTGCTGGCCCAATGGGTGCAGCTAAGGGAAATATTTCCAATGATGTGTGCAAGCTGTGTGCACACACCTACATGGAATGGACATGAGTAACACATTTCGAAGAACAACAGTTACAAGGTAAGTAACCATTCTTTTTCACCTTAGGAGACTAAGGGGGGATATGATAGAGGTCTATAAAATCATGGTTGGTATGGAAAAAGTAAATAATGAAAAGTTATTTACTTGTTCCAGTAATATAAGAACTAGGGGTCACCAAATGAAATTAATATGTAGCAGGTTTAAAACAAAGAAAAGGCCGTTTTTCTTCATGCAGTACACAGTCAACCTGTGGAATTCCTTGCCACAGGATGTTGTGAAGACTAGAACTTCAACAGTGTTCAAAAAAGTGCTAGATAAATTCATGGAGGCTAGGTTCATCAATGGCTATTAGCCAGAATGGTAATGGTGTCCGTAGCCTCTGTCTGTCGGGAAATGGATGACAGGAGAGGGATCACATGAAGATTTCCTGTTGTGTTTATTCCCTCTGGGGAACCTGATATTGGCCACTGTAGACAGACAGGATATTGGGCTAGATGAACCTTTGGTCTGACCCAATATGGCATTATGTTCTTATGAAGTATTAGCAGCGCAGTTGCATCAGAGAAGAGTGCCAATTATAATAATTCTTGCTGTGTCCCTGGAGCTCAGAAGATTTGGTGGTGGAATGTTGGGCATCAGCATGGAAAATAAAACTATAGGGTGTCAGATGATATAGATAATATGCTGCTTCTAGCATACATGGAAGCGGTTGATGACAGAGTTACATATATTAAGGTGATTGAAGTAATAAATCAGGCTGCCTGGTCTGGTCACTGAACACGGAACTGGGAGCCTGAAATCCATAGATTTTAAGACCAAAATAGATGATGGTGATCATTTATGCCACTGGTTCTCAATATATTACCATTGTGGGCTTCTTATGCAGCTCTCTGTGTGTTATATGGGTGGCATTTGTGTAATCAAAAATATATAAAATGTATTGCTTGTATGGCCCTGAGGCTATCACATGGGCTGCAGCTGTGTGCTGATTGGTCTGCAAACAGGCTGCCTGTTAACAAGCATTGATCTAGGCTGACTGCCTGCATAACACAGTCCAAAAAATTTAACCCAAGAATTCTTCCATTAAGCTAATATTTCAAGGTTAGGTAGAGCACGGATTCCTAGAGAAAGATCTGGTATTGATTTAAAGACTTTCAAATGCCGTCAACTTGACCCCATCTTGTGGCAAGTTGTTCCAGTGGTTAATTACACTCACTGGGGCTTGGCTTATCTATATGAACAGTTGGTAAATTTATAGCCCAGTAGTTGCCATGAATTAGCTGGCTGTGTGGATCCTGATACCATAGATTTGAAAACTTTGATCTACTCCCATTTCAGAGTGCACTATGGAACTTTTGGTCCATATAGCAAGTTAGCACTGTAGCCTGACAGGCACTATAAGCTTATACTCCACCTTGCCATATACTAACTGCTCATATAGAGAAGCCCACTGTTAAAAATCAGCACATTATTTCCAGTGTGAATTCATCTAGCTCCAATTTGCAATATTATCTCTTTAATTTAGCAGACAAACAGACTTCTACTATCAGAAATAGTCTCCTCCATGCACAAATGCCAGGATTATAAACAGCTCTCTTCCACCCTCTATCTTTAGAGCACCTGCTGTGGTGTACAGGAATTGTGCAGGTAACAAATTTGGCGGAGAATGTGGGCACCAATCCCACTGCTGCTTGCATAAGAACATAAAAACGGCTGTACTGGGTCAGACCAAAGGTCCATCTAGCCCAGTAGCCTGTCTGCCGACAGCGGCCAACACCAGGTACCCCAGAGAGGGTGGACCGAAGACAATGATCAAGCGATTTGTCTCTTGCCATCCTTCTCCAGCCTCTAACAAACAGAGGCCAGGAACACCATTTCTATCCCCTGGCTAATAGCCTTTTATGGACCTAATCTCCATGAAATTATCTAGCTTCTCTTTAAACTCTGTTATAGTCCTAGCCTTCACAGCCTCTTCTGGCAAGGACTTCCACAGGTTGACTACATGCTGTGTGAAGAAGAACTTTCTTTTATTAGTTTTAAACCTGCTACTCATTAACTTCATTTGGTGTCCTCTAGTTCTTCTATAATGTGAACTAATAAATAACTTTTCTTTATTGGCTCTCTCCACACCACTCATGATTTTATAGACCTCTATCATATCCCCCCTCAGTCTCCTCTTTTCTAAACTGAAAAGTCCCAGTCACTTTAACCTCTCCTCATATGGGACCCGTTCCAAACCCCTAAACATTTTAGTTGCCCTTTTCTGAACCCTTTCCAAGGCCAAAATAACTTTTTTGAGGTGAGGAGACCACATCTGTACACAGTATTCAAGATGTGGGCGTACCATAGTTTTATACAGGGGCAGTAAGATATTCTGGGTCTTATTTTCTATCCCTTTCTTAATAATTCCTAGCATCCTATTTGTCTTTTTGACCGCCGCTGCACACTGTGTGGAAGTTTTCAGGGAACTATCTATGATAACTCTAAGATATCAGTCTGCTTCTTCTTCGAGTGGCCCCGTGGGTGCTCCACTCCAGGTGTCGGGTTCCGTCCCGGCGCCGCGAATCGGAGAGCTATCAGAGCCGTGGTCCGCCGGACCGCGCATGCATGGCTGCCCGAGGCGGCGTTCGCGCCTTTGATGTGTTGTGCGCGGTCCGGCTTGCTCAGTTCCTCTCAGCCGCCCTTGGTCTTGGACGAGAGCTCCTACTTGTCAGTTTCACTTCGCAACAGCTTTTCAAAGAAGCCTTCACATTTGTAAATAGTTCAGAGCCTGATTAGTTAATTAGTTCTTGTTGGTTTTTACTTAAAAAAAAAAAAAAAAAAGAAGAGGAGGAGAAACGGACTGGATCTCACAGCCAGTTGAGGGGACAAGTGGAGGAGAGTACTCAATTTCTCCCTCCTCCTTAATTCACTATGCTGGGATCCCCCGGTTTTAAAAAATGCTCCGTCTGCCGGGACCCTATGCCGATATCGGACGGTCATGATTCTTGTGTGAGGTGCCTGGGTGAGACGCATGTCCCCCAGAAGTGCACTCACTGTAGCAAGTTAACGGCAAGGGCTCGTAAGGACCGAGACTTGCGCCTCAAACTTATTCTTTATGGCAAGGCGCTGGAGTCCGATGCCATACCTGCCTCTGGCATAGCAGCCCAGAAACGGCGGGCAACGTCTCCCGGGACAGCCGTTACAAAAAAGACTAAGGCGTCCCCAGCTCGATCATTGCCAGACACCACTAAAACGAGATGCCCTGACGAGGCATCTGGGTCAGCAGTCCCAGGGCAGAAACGGGCTCCTGGACAGACGAGACCGGCACCGGCTCCAAAAACCGCGCAGAAGCCAGCATCGGCAGGAGCGCGAAAGCCGGTACCGCCAACTGCCGCCCAAGCGGCGCCGGCGGCGGAGATTTTAAACCCCTCGGTGCCGAGCTGCCAAGTCTCTCAGGCGGCACCGCGGGCTGATCTGCTGGCACCGGGCTCTTCGTCGGCACGGTCAACGCTGCCCCCATGTGGCGATACAGAGGCATTACAGCCGCGTGCGGCACCGAGCTCTCCACCAGCAGAAGAAATTGACAAGGCTTCACTGCCTTGCAAAGCCGCAGAGAAAGAAACTTACAGGGTGCTTTCCCCATCGCCTACCTTCTCTCCAGGACCGTCTCCTTCTCCACCCAGGTACCGAAGGCACCGGGACTATAGTCTTTCTCCATCTTATCAAGTGCTTAGAGGACCTTCCCCTGGGGACACGGTCTATATAGAAACAAGACGCCCCCCATCACATTCTCGCTCCCCAAGGGGTTCGTCAAGGCATAGATCACCTAGGCGGTCGCCACGACGGATCTACTACATCCGCAGTTCAGGATCCTCCAGATACTCCTCACCAGCACGTTCTGACCGTTACTATGGTCGCTACCATAGGGCTGAATATGATCACCCCCACCCTGGTTGCGCTACCCTATCTTATAGGAGTTCTTCACGTACCTGTCTATCACCCAGTGCGCAGCACTTACCAGAGCGTCCACAAAGATTGTTTTCATCACCTCCATCAGAAAACTTAACCATCCATCAGGATCACTCAGAACCAGAAGAGGGCCAACTGTCCGAGACAGAAGATCCTCGGCCACACATTTCTCCAACTGACTGTCCCTCGTCATCACCGGATGAAGCAATGATTCCAGATGATGCCTCTCCCTTGGATGACCTGAAGCACTTCCAGGACCTATTCAAAAGGGTTGCAAACACACAGGAATACAGTTAACAGACGTTCCCATGAAGAAACATCGTCTCTTGAAGAATTTGCGACAGCAACAACGGGCAAGAATTGCCCTCCCTATCGATGAGGCCATCATGGAAGTGGCAGACGAAATATGGCAAACCCCTACATCGGCTGCCCCAACTAGTAAGAGGGTTGATAGAAAGTATTTCGTACCTGCTAAAGGACTGGATTTCCTTTTCAACCACCCTCAACCCAACTCTCTTGTAGTTGATGCGGTACAGCGGAGGGCTAAGGCTTCTCAATATAAGAATACATTCCAAGACAAGGATAATAAAAAATTGGATGTGTTTGGAAGAAAGGTTTACTCTTCGGCTACGTTATTGTTACGAATCGCAAATTATACAGCCCACTTTTCTAACCACAATTTTGATAACTACTCAAAGCTTACAGAGCTACTACAATATCTACCTGATGCCAAGAAACCCTTACTGAAAGCCATAGACCAAGAAGGATATATAGCCTGTAATACTACTTTGCAGATGGCCATGGATGTGGCCGACACAGCTGCACGGGCCACAGCTACGGGGGTCGCAATGAGGCGGTCTTCCTGGTTATCATCTGCCGGAACTCCACGGGAGCTTCAGAATAAAGTAGAAGATCTACCCTTTGATAAACAGAAACTTTTCGCTAGTAACACCGACGAAGTTCTTCATTCTGGCAAAGACTCCCGTACCACTTTACGTACCTTGGGAATGTACACACCTCCCTATAAACGTAAACGTTACTATCCTTACCAACGGTGGTACGATTATGCATTCAATAAGAATCAATCACGTCCCCAAAACAATCAGCGCTTCCGGCAGCGTCCTCAACGTAAAAGATCTCAAACGAACCGTTCATCCAATCAACCTGCACCTAAGCAGCAAATTTGACTTTCCCGTCGAGGACGCAAGCACGACCCCCACGTTCAACGTACCACAGGACTCTTTACACATGTTTCACCATCGATTAAAACAGTACCTCCATCACTGGTCCAGTATCACCACGGACAGGTGGGTTCTGGAGGTGGTACAATTTGGTCTCTCCATCCCCTTTCTATCCATTCCCCCCACCACCCCTCCTACCCCGTCCCTTTTCAGGGACCCCTCTCACAAACATTTGCTGAAACAGGAAGTTCGGCGCCTACTGAATATCGGTGCTATAGAGAGGGTACCAAGTCAGTTCCAGGGAAAAGGGTTTTATTCCCGGTACTTCCTTACCCCAAAGAAGACAGGAGGGTGGAGACCCATTTTGGACCTTCGCAAGCTAAACCGCTACCTCAGGAAACATCGCTTCAAGATGGTGACCCTAAATGCCATCATTCCGTCGTTGAACAAGGGAGACTGGTTTGCAGTCCTCGACCTGCAAGACGCCTACTTCCACATAGCGATCCATGTGGCACACAGGCGTTTTCTCCGCTTCCAGCTAAGTCAAGAACATTTCCAGTACAAAGTACTACCCTTCGGCTTGGCATGTGCACCCAGAGTTTTCACCAAAACTTTAGCGGTAGTGGCTGCCCACTTGCGCAGGCTGGGAGTGACAATTTTCCCATACTTGGACGATTGCCTCCTAAGAGGTCAAACATATTCAGAGGCCAAACACATGGTGACAACAGCCTCTCAGGTTTTTCACTCTCTGGGTCTACTCATAAACATGCAGAAATCCTCGCCAGAACCTACACAAGATCTGGTCTTCATAGGAGCGAGGCTCGATTCGAGAACAGCGCACGCTTATTTACCTGCCGAACGTTTTGCCGCCATTCAAGATCTTGTTCACACCCTGACGTATGCTCCAACGATCCCCGTCAGAGTACTGTTACAACTACTGGGACACATGGCCGCCTCAACAACTATTGTTCAAAACGCAAGGTTACATTTTCGCTGCCTTCAACACTGGCTGAGTACAGTATACGCTCCGATGAAGGACAGCATTCACAAGGTGGTGGCGATACCATCACATGTACAACAATCCCTACAGTGGTGGACCAAGCCGACCAATGTTATGGCAGGCATTCCTTTTCACAGTCCACAACCGTCGAAGCAAATAACAACAGATGCGTCCCTTACTGGCTGGGGAGCGCACATGGACGACATGACGGTTCAAGGTCGCTGGTCTCCGCAGGAGATGCTCTTACATATCAACATTCTCGAGTTACGAGCAATACGTCATGCATGTCAGCATTTTCAGTGCCATATAAGGAACACGACTGTCAGAATCCTTACGGACAATATTGCCACCATGTATTATGTAAACAGACAGGGAGGGGCTCGATCCCAATCTCTCTGTATAGAAGCGATGCACTTGTGGAACTGGTGTACCCGCATCAATACCATCCTAACAGCCTCCTATTTGCCGGGTGTCCAGAATACTATTGCGGACTCACTCAGCAGGCTGTTTCCCCACAACCACGAGTGGGAACTTCGCACGGACATTCTACACGGTATTTTCGCCCAATGGGGGTTTCCCTCAATAGATCTGTTCGCTACTGCTGCCAATGCCAAGTGCCCCTATTATTGCTCCAGGGCAGGGATCGGACATCGCTCCTTGGGAGACGCTTTTCTCCACAATTGGGGAACGTCACTGCTATACGCCTTTCCCCCGATCATCCTAGTTCCCAGGATCCTGGAAAAGATCACTGTAGAAAGGGCTCGAGTAATTCTCATAGCCCCAGCGTGGCCACGGCAACCTTGGTATTCAGTACTCCACCAGATGTCCATCAGGACACCGTATACCCTTCCTCTGCTTCCGGATCTCTTGACTCAGGACAACGGCTCCCTTTCCCATCCGAAACCCGAAACATTACACCTCACGGCGTGGATGCTCGCTGGTTCAATCCAGTCGAATGCTCATGTTCGCAGAGAGTCAAGCAAGTATTAGTACACAGCAGAAAAGACTCCACTCGAAAGACCTACCTTGCCAAGTGGGCCAGATTTGAAACGTGGTGTAGCAGTGATGGTAGGGATGCTTACGTCGCAGGAATATCCCAGATACTTGATTACATTTTACACCTCCACGACACGGGCCTTGCAATAGCCTCGCTGCGAGTGCATCTAGCAGCAATTAGTGCTTTTCATCAAGGTCAGGATGGGTTTTCTGTATTTGCTCATCCCATCACAAGGAGGTTCCTAAAAGGACTTACAAATCTCAACCCATCACGGCGACCACCACCACCTTCCTGGAATTTAGACTTTGTTCTGGATTCCTTGACACGCCCCCCCTTTGAACCCTTGGCTACGATACCGTTGCAACTTCTAACCACTAAGTTGCTTTTTCTGCTTGCCATTACATCAGCTCGCAGAGTGAGTGAAATAGCGGCATTCATGTAATCACCGCCTTACACGGTGTTTACTAAAGAGTCGGTAACGTTGAGATCTCATCCAGCTTTTGTTCCAAAAATTTGTTAGGATTTTCACATCAACGAGCCAGTTGTTCTCCCCTGTTTCTATCCCAAGCCTCATACTTCAAGGGAAGATGCACTGTTGCACACGCTCGATGTGAGGAGGACATTAGCCTTTTATATCGAAAGAACGCGACACTTTAGGAAATCGGACCGTCTAATAGTGTCGTTAGCGGATCAAACCAAGGGACAACCCATCACTTCCCAACGGATTGCGAGGTTAATAGTGTCGTGTATTACAACCTGCTACTCCATACATAACAAACCTCTTGTGGGTGCTCCTAAGGCCCATTCTACGAGAGCAGTAGCCACGACTACAGCTTTTCTTAGAGGTGTTCCTTTCCGAGACATTTGTCGAGCAGCAACATGGTCATCTCATTCTACCTTTATGAGGCATTACGCTGTAGTAAACCAATTTGCTGCCGATTCCTCTGTGGCTACGGCAGTACTTTCGCATGGCCATAAACCTTAATCCCGGAGCGCTCAAGTGTTCGAGTACTGCTCCGAAGTCACCTGGAGTGGAGCACCCACGGGGCCACTCGAAGAAGAAGAAGAAGTTACTCACCCTGTGAGATGTGCCCCGTGGGTGCTCCACGACCCGCCCTTCCTCCCCGCTCCGGTATTTTTCATTTTCTCATTTCAGGGAGCGGCTGAGAGGAATTGAGCAAGCCGGACCGCGCACAATACATCAAAGGCGCGAACGCCGCCTCGGGCAGCCACGCATGCGCGGTCCGGCGGACCACGGCTCTGATAGCTCTCTGATTCGCGGCGCCGGGACGGGACCCGACACCTGGAGTGGAGCACCCACGGGGCACATCTCGAAGAACAATCGTTACTTCACAGGGTGAGTAACTTCTTCTTATGTCTTGACTATCCTAAACAGTTTGGTATCATCTGCAAACTTTACCACCTCACTGCTTACCCCTTTCTCCAGATCTGTTTGTTCCAAAACCTCCTCTAATGACACTTCAATCTGGGACAGTTCCTTAGATTCATCACCCAGAAAGGACGGTTCAGATTTGGGAATCTCTCTAACATCCTCAGCCGTGAAGACTGAAGCAAAGAAATCATTTAGTTTCTCCGCAATGGCTTTATTGTCCTTGATTGCTCCTTTTATATCTCGATCATCTAGGGGACCCACAGGTTTTTTAGCAGGCTTCCTGCTTCTAAAAAAAAGGTGAGGTAGGAAAAAAGAAGCAGAGGGTATGGAAATATCAAAGGAAAAACCAGGAAGGCAGAACTGGTAATCAGTAAGCACCTGGGCTACGTCTACATTGGCCCCTTTTCCGGAAGGGGCATGTTAATTTCACGAGTCGTAAAAGGGAAATCCGCGGGGGATTTAAATATCCCCCGCGTCATTTAAATAAAAATGTCCGCCGCTTTTTTCCGGCTTTTAGAAAAGCCGGAAAAGAGCGTCTACACTGGCCCCGATCCTCCGGAAAAAGCGCCCTTTTCCGGAGGATCTTATTCCTACTTCAAAGTACTTGGCTTCCTATTCCGAACGACCGGTACACCTCGTGGAACGAGGTGTACCGGTCGTTCGGAATAGGAAGCCTAGTCCGAACTACCTAGTTCGAGCCCCGTGTAGCCGCGCTGCACGGGGTTCGAACCAGCGGGGTTTTAAAAATGGCGGCTCCCAGCTTATGCAAATGAAGCCCGGGAAATTCAAATCCCGGGCTTCATTTGCAAGTGCGGTATGCCTACATTACCCCACTAGTTCGAACTAGCGGGGTAGTATAGACATGCCCTCAGGTAGTTACCCCCTGAGCCCTAGGAACTGGGTAAGGGTGGGTGTTTAAATTAGCAGGGTTGCACCTTGATTCCTAGGAATTGGGTTAAGGTTTGTGTCCCTGAAGTGGGGAAGGAATAGAGAAATTTGTGTGGGTAACAGAATGGGACCCTTATTTATAATGTCTCATATGGTGTTGTGAAATTGTTTATCATTTTATCTAAAGCAATTGAGATCCTCTCTTGGAAAGCATTAGAGATGTGTAAAGTATTATTGAATCTTCTCTACCAAAATTAACTCTTTTGGTTTAAGTTCAAGATTTCCAGTCACCGACTGCCGGACTCTGAAAATCCTGCCTATGGTGTTCACTAAAGCTGTTTTCTGTTGCAGATATTTTAGCTATCCATTCAGACTACAGAGCCTCTATTATTAACCGCATAACCTCCAGGTGAGCCTTTTACATTATGTCACTAGCAGAAACCAACAGACTTTGATATAATGTGGGAATGAGCTCAGCACAAGCAGTTGGCAGAGATCATAGAATCACAATACTAGAAGGGACCTCAAAAGATCATCTAGTCCAGCCCCCTGCATTCACAGCAGGACTAAGCCTTATCTGAACCATCCCTGACAGGTATTGGTCTAATCAGTTCTTAACAATCATCAGAATATAAGAATGGCCATACTGGGTCAGACCAAAGGACCATCTAGCCCAGTAACCTGACAGTAGCCAATGACAGGTGCCCCAGAGGAAATGAACAGAACAGATAATCATTAAGTGATCCCTCCCCTGGCACCCATTCCCAGCATCTGAAAAAGAAGCTACGGGCACCATTCCTACCTATACTGGCTAATAGCCATTGATAAACCTATCCTCCATGAACTTGAGTTCTTTTTTTAACCCTTTTAAGCTCCTGGTCTTCACAACATCACCTGGCAAGGAGTTCCACAGGTTGACTGTTGTGTGAAGAAATATTTCCTTTTGTTTGTTTTAAACCAGTTACTTAATAATTTCATTTGATGACCCCCTAGTTCCTGTGTTATGGGAACAAGTAAATAATTTTTCCTTATCTACTTTCTCCACACTGGTCATGATTTTATAGACCTCTTATCATATTCCCCCTTAGATGTCTCTTTTCCAACATGAAAAGTCCCAGTCTTATTAATCTCTCATATGACAACCATTCCAAATCCCTAATAATTTTTGTTGCTCTTTTCTGAACTTTTCTAAATACTAAAAGTATCTTTTTTGAGATGAGACAACCACTTCTGCATGTAGTATTTAAGATATGGGCTGACCATGGATTTATATGGAGGAATAAAATACTCTCTATTTTAGGCCATTTTTAGGCTGCAAAGAGAAATTGGAAAAAGATATGCAAATTGTGAACCACTTCTTTTTCCACTTTTCTTTCGAAAGAGGATTTTCCGAAATTTGGTGCATCAACATGGTGCCAAATTTCTGAAAAACCTGCTCTTTCGAGCCATCCCTTCTTCCTCATAAAATGAGGTTTAAAGGAATAGCAAAAGAATGCATCTGCTTTTTTGGAATTTCTTCCGAAAAAGTGGATGTGTTCCTTAAATGCGACATTGCTTTTCCAGGATATCTAGACCTTTACTCATTTTTGTTGCTGTTCTCTGGACTTTCTACAATTTGTCTATATCTGTCCCAAAATGTGGGACTGAGAACTGGGCACAGTATTCCAGTTGATGCCTAATCACATTATAGTAGGGCAGAAGAATAACTTCTTGTATCTTGCTGGCAGCACTGCTGTAAATTAATCCCAGTTTTATTTTGTGTGCATCAGTGTTAAATATCAGTGGTGACTGATATTTAGCTTGGTTACTGTGAGACTGGTAGCAGTCATGATGGTGAAACTTCCTTCTCCAAATTCACCCAGCAGATTATCCTGTTGTCTGTCACAATGGCTCCTAGCTAAATGATTATTGTATTTTGCTAAAATGAACCAATTTGAACAAACTTAAGTTATTTCAATTATAAACATTTCATTACATTTTTTTAAATCTTTTATCTAATTTTTGTGTAGCTCCATGCACTTCCAGGGACTTGGGGACCTCTTGTTCTACTTTTTAAACTCAAACAATCCAGTGTGTCTCCAAATTTTGCTTTCTTTCATAAAAACAATATTGTATAATGCACTGAATTGATTTCAGTTCCTCTTCCTTCTAATTTGATACTGATAACTAGTCATTTCTATGTGTGGATCCCTCTCAAGGACTCAAAGAGGAATGAACGGTTTTTTTCATTAACAAAATATTTCTAAGAACCACTGTAATGTGATCCCACGATCTATCCTCCATCCCTATTTCTGAGTCCTGTCCTAATAAGGTATCTGAATCTGGGAACTGAAAGGCAGTTGGAGATGCACCAAGATATGCAAGGTACAGGCACTCCCCTGATAGAACTATGGGTTCAGAAATTCTGATCTCTCATTCATGAGATGCATGCGTACCTTTGGAAGGATCTACACAGATAAAACATCTATAATCACAGTTGTTGTAAGGTAAGCAGTTGCTCTTTTCATGAGCAACTTTTACTCTGTTATGTGTGCATAACAACAGCCAACGTCAAAATATCACATTCATTATCATGTATAACATGAATCATTATATTCAAATAATAGCAGAGCCACTGCCTATTCCTTCCACACAACAAACACAGATAAATACAAATAAATAAAAGGAAGTGTGACAAATGGGAGATATGATACTGTTCACTATACAGTCAAGTGGTGACAAATTCTTAGAAGTGGGGGGCCCACAAGGCCCCTCACTCTGTGGTTCAGCCTTTGCCCTTTTTCTTTCCCCCAAGGCCCTGTCCCCCCAACCAAGTTAGAACTTGGCAGAGGTCCTGGGCCCCTCCCCTGTCTGGGATGAGGGGAGCTGAGAGCAACCCTTTGCCCATGTCCCCACCCTGTGTGGCCCCCACACAAGGCAAGTGGAGGGTCCACAGTTCCCCATAGCTGCCTGCATGACTCTTACCCCAACCCAGCTCCAGCTTCCGAGCTGGCCTGGGGATGGGACCTCGAGTTGAAGAGCAATAGCTGGGTCATAAGAGATGTCTGGGCAGCTGTGAGGAGCTGTGGATCCTCCATCTGGATGCTGGGGACAGGGCATGGATTGGGGACTGCTCTTGGGCCCCACTACTCTAGGCTAGTGGAGGTTCAACAGCTTCCCACAGCTATCTGGACTCCCCAGGCCACTCTTACCCAGGCCAGGCTCCAACTTTGAGCCTGGCCAGAAGCTGGGGCCATGGAGCAAAGAGAAGGGGCAGGGTCCAGGCCTGTGATGAAAAGTGGAAAGGCCAGACTCATCCACTTTCAAAAATGGGGAAGACCATAGTGCCTTCACTCTTCCTATTCCAGTACTTCTGATTCAGTTGCCCAAAAGATCATTACTATGACATTGAAATGTGATTGTAAATGATTTTATTTTTGTAATAAAGGGTGTGTTTTTTTAATTGAACTTGCCTTTAAAATAATAAAACATGTTTTTATATATTTGTTTCTATCAGTTTATGCCTATCATAAATTACTAACAAAGGTATTTTGCTCTTATTTCTTTGCTTAATTTTCTATTAATGACATGGACACATTTTTTTCTGTGTTAGTAAATAGCTAGGTTGGAGACCTCACAATAATCTAGCTATTTGAGCATGACATTGTATTTCTGGGTCATAATCCATTCCTTGGGAGTGAAATCTGAGGTTAGGATTTACTTACATGAGATTCCCAAACTGAGATACAGAGTTTTGCAGTGAAAATGGGCATTGGGAGCTGCAAGTTTGATTCTTGCCTTTCAGACGGCGAATGACAATTGAGGAAATGTTACCCTCCTCTACTCCCCCTCATGCCTTGGACCTTCTAAAGAGACTCTTAGTATTTAACCCCAATAAGCGGCTGACAGCAGAAGAGGCCTTGCAACATCCCTATGTGAAAAGGTAAGGGAAATGCCATTGTGCAATTTCTAATTCTCTTCGCCCACCCCTCCCCCCCAACAGCCTCTTGTGTGGCTGCTACCAGCACAAGTTTCTCCACCGACATGTGTAACCGAGGGTAACGATACTTTTCATTCCTCTTCCTCTTCTTCATGTGAAAAGGTAAGGCCACCTTTTTATCTATCTATATTTTAGAGTGTATTTGTCTGTCTGTCTGCAAGTCCGTTTGTTCAAGAACTCCTCCAAAATAGTAAGAGCTAGGGCCACCAAATTTGGTATACCATTTCCTCTTCTAACATAAAGCAAGTTCAGGCTTTGGTTGTTCCAGGACAACCAGAAGCCCCAGGAAAAAGACAGTTTTCCCTAACAGGCAAAGGGCGGGGCTGCTGGGTTGCTACCACAATAGGAATGTTGCATTTTCTGATGTCTAACCTAGTCAGCAGACTGTAACCTTCCCTTTAAATGCTCTAAAGGACATTCTACCACCAATTTGCACTTTCTCAGCCTGTAGTTGAGCTGCTCCTTTCTGTTGTCCAGGCTGCCCGTGTATGGCTTCATAAGCCATGGAAACAAGGGGTAGGCTGGGTCTCCAAGGATCACTGTTGTCATTTCATAGAATCATAGAACTGGAAGGGACCTCAAGAGGTCATTGAGTCCAGTCCCCTGCCCTCATGACAGGACAAAGCACTGTCTAGACCATCCCTGACAAGTGTTCGTCTATCCTGCTCTTAAATATCTCCAGTGGTGGAGATTCCACAACCCCCTTAGGCAATTTATTCCATTGTTTAACCACTCTGACAGTTAGGAAGTTTTTCTAATGTCCAACCTAAACTTCCCTTGCTGCAATTTAAGCCCATTGCTTCTTGTCTTATCCCCAGAAGCCAAGGAGAATAATTTTTCTCCCTCCTTGTTGTAACACACTTTTAGATACTTGAAAACTGCTATCATGTCCCCTCTCAATCTTCTCATTTCTAAACTAAACAAGCCCAGTTCTTTCAGTCTTTCCTCATAGGTCATGTTTTCTAGACCTTTAATCATTTTTGTTTCTCTTCTCTGGACCTTCTCCAGTTTTTCCACATCTTTCTTGAAACGTGGTGCCCAGAACTGGACACAATATTCCAATTGAGGCCTAATCAGAGTAGAGTGGAAGAATGGCTTCTCGTGTCTTGCTCACAACGTTCCTGTTAATGCATCCCAGAATCAAGTTTGCTGCCTTTTTTTGCAACAGTGTCTCACTGTTGACTCATGTTTAACTTTAATTTCAAAATCTCTGACTGTAATTTTCAGGGCTGCGGGAAAAGTTTCAGTGTGTAGCTTGCCAAACTGGCAGGAATTCATAAAGATGAGCATATCATGTATTTTTCCCGACCATCCTATGTTGATGTCCATAAAACATCCCTTGTGATCCACTAGCCTTTGCAGCACTATTGAGAAGTAATGCTTGCAGTTTATAGACTCTTTGGCAAAATGATTGAGTGCCAAGATGGGAATGTACATTCCATCTGTCACTCCACCACAGATAAGGTACCCCAGCTAAGCAAAGCCCTCCACTATGTCCTCCACATTTCCCATAGTCTCTGCCGTCCATAGCAGAATGGTATTGATTGGCTTGGCTACTTGGATCACAACAGCCTCCACTGTAGATTTCCCCACTCCAAATTGATTCCTAACTGATCAGTAGCTGTCTGGCATTGCACGCTTCCATAGGGCTATTGCCACTCATTTCTCCACTGTCAGAGCAGATCTCTGGTATTCTTTAAACAAAGACTCTAATTATCTCACCCATTACAAAGATAGCTTCCCCAATTATCACCCCTAATGTCATTACCTCACGGAAACTTCCCCTATTATCACCCCTATGTCATTACCTCACAGACATTAACCTTCTCTCCTCACCCCCACTCTGTTCTAAAATTTGATTTGTCAATTTCACATGCGTTCATTTTTTTGATTGTATCACTTTGGTATATATGGTTGTGCCGATTTTCTTCCACATATTGATCTGAGGAAGTGGGTCTGGCCCACAAAAGCTCATCACCTAATAAACCATCTTGTTAGTCTTTAAAGTGCTACATAGTTCTGTCTTTTGTTTCAGCTAGGCCAGACTAACACGGCTGTATCTCTATCACTATGTCTTGAATATGTCTCTCTCTTTCTTAGTGTTGTAGCTCAGCGTTTTTTTATTTGTATAACCTTTTCAGGTTTAATGGGAATATAATTAATACTGGTCAACCTGGCGTTATGAAAAATAGGTCTCATCAAACAAGAGCTGATTTTTTTAATGAGATTACATGTTTGGTTGATAAAGATAATTATGCAGATGAAAGATACTTAGGCCTGAATGCACAAGAGGAGTTCAGTGCATTCAGATCCTGGTTTCAGTGGCACTGTAATGTACCCTTGCCCTCTCCCCCCACTAAACTCTGCAGGTGCCTAAATTTATTCAAGCGTCTAAATTTTTCAAGTAAAAATTCTTGGTGCATATGTTTCTGCCTTTGGGTGTGTGTACTGCTGGCTCCCTCCAATCATGTAGATGCTTCTTAGCTGAGACACAGAGCACTTTACAGACCGGAGGAAGATAAGTGTTTGGCTATTTAAGTTCTGTGCAGGACCTGATTCAGTAGGTATGGTTAGAGGCTGCCTACTGGATCAAGTCTCTCAGGTGAGTTCACACAAACTGTATTGGGGTGGGGGAAGATGAGTAATATTTACCTCCCAACTTCTAGCCCAGTGGTTAGGATACTCACTGTGGATGAGGGAGACTTCAGGTTCAAGTCTTCTCCTCTTCCCCCCCCACCAGGGGAGAAAAGATTTGACATTGGATCAATGATAGTCAATATTTTTATCAAAGATCAGGAAGTAAATGTAAAATAATTGCTGATTAAAATTTTTAGCTGATATAAAGATTAACAGTGTGATAAATAATGATAAATAAATAATGACCAATAGAGCTTTCAAATCTGCACTCATTCAAATACAATGTTTTAATAAAGCCAAATGAAAGATTATAGATCTAAAAACAAAGAACTCAGGCAGTACTTACAGAATGTAGGACTGTATCCTGGACAAAAATGCTTCTGAATAGTATTTAGGAGCCATAGTGAACAAGCAACTCAACCTAAGCTTCCATTGAAAAGATGTGGCAAAAAGGACTAATGTGCTCCTTTCATGCATAAATGAGAACAAGAGTAAGGAGGTGATTTTCCCTTGAATATATAGTATTGGTAAGATTAATACCGGAAATGTCCAGTTTTCGAGTCCTCTTTCAAAAAAGGATGCCAAAAAATTGGGAAGGGTGCAGAGAGGAGATTAAAAGTTATTTGAGGGGTGGAAAAATACTTTTCAGTGAGAGACTTAGGGAGCTCCGTCCATTTGATTTATCAAAAATATGAAAATTGACTTAATTATGGTGTATAAGTACTTTTTAGAGCAGAAATGATTGGGTTCTAAAGACTTCTTTAATATAGCAATTAACTGTTGGCACAAACTCCTAGGCATAGTAGTGGGTTCTGTCTCTTGAAGTCTTCAGATCACCTGATACCTATTTGGATGATGTACTTTGCTCAAAAACAAGTTTATTGGGCACAATAGAGGGATAACCACATGAAATCCTATAGCCTGTATTATACCGGAAGT
Source organism: Pelodiscus sinensis (assembly GCF_052426305.1). Taxonomy (NCBI): domain Eukaryota; kingdom Metazoa; phylum Chordata; order Testudines; family Trionychidae; genus Pelodiscus; species Pelodiscus sinensis. Next base: position 118,979 of record NC_143053.1, read on the forward strand.
CAGATTAGATGATCTAATGCTTCATTCTAGACTTAACATCTAGTGCCTCTCCTGTTGTGTTTTGTGAATGTGTTTGCGTGCGCATTGTTCACTCTGAGGTTTTATCACATTATTTGTTATCTTCTTGGTAGATTCCACTGCCCTGCCAAAGAGCCCTTTCTGGACTACGATGTGATTCTTCCTTTAGATGATGATATCCAGCTCTCTGTGGCAGAATATCGGAATAAACTGTATGAGGTAGTTCCTCTTATTCTACTTCCCATAACATTACTCCTTCAGATTACCTGCTACCCTTTCCACACACATTCAGTCCTGCCTTTGTTTTCCTCTCATTCATTTTCTATCTACCCTTAGTCCTGCACTTATACCTGACCTTGCTCATCATACTGTCCCATGCTGCTATATTTTGGGGGCAAATATCTTGAAACCCACATTCTCAGTTCGAGGGAGATATATGTAGAGAAGGAATGCCTGAGAGAGACTGAGGATTGATGGTGGAAAGTAAATTAGACTTGAATTTGAAGTTCAGTAGGATACTAAAAATGCTAACGAAATTCTTGGCTCGGCATACAAAGAAATATGCCACTAAGCAATGACATAATTTGCAGGGAGGATCAGTGGAAAGATTCAGAGAGGAGCTGATGAGATCAAAACAGTGGCCAAAGAAAATTATCTTAGCAAAATTATTTTGTATGGCCTAAAATGGGGTGATGTGGATGTTGGGAAGAATAAAGAGAAGAATGACTCCATAATCAAGACAAGAACTTAAGAATGGCCACAGTGGATTAAACCAATGGCGCATCTAGCTCAGTATCCTGTTTTGTGAGAGTGGCCTATGCAAGCTGCTTCAGAGGGAACAGAACAGAGCAATCAAAAAGTGATCCATCCCATAAACCTGTCCCAACTTCTGGCAAACAGACGCTAAGGACACTTCAGAGCATGGTTTTGCATCTGTGCCCATTCTGGCTAATAGCCATTGATGGGACCTGTCATCCATGAACTTATCTAGCTGTTTTTTGAACCCTGCTATAGTTTTGGCTTTCACAACATCCTCTGGCAGAGTTCTGCAGGTTGATTGTGCATTGTGTGAAGAAGTACTTCATTTTGTTTGGTTTAAACCTGCTTCCTATTAATTTAATTTGGTAACCCCTAGTTCTTGTGATATGAGAAGGGGTAAATCAGTGGCTCTCAATCAGAGTACATGTACCCTGGAGGGTATGCAGAGGTCTTCTGGGGTCATCAGTTCATCTAGATACTTGCTTAGAGTAACAACAGGCCAGGGACAGATGACCGTTTTGCGGGGCCCCAGGCAGCATGATTCCACGGGGACCCCCCTTTGCCACGGCACATGCGCAGTGACGCCATGCGCATGCGCAGCGGCGCCACGGCGCATGCGCGGGGCTTTCTGAAGCGCGGGGCCCGGGGCGGCCGCCCCGTTCGCCCTGCCCTATATCCGCCCCTGCAACAGGCTATATATAAAGCTCTACTAATGTCAGTAGAAACTACAATTTCACACTTAAATTTAAGTACACTATTTATATTCCAGTTGATTTATAATTATATGGTACAAAAAAGGAAGTAAGCACATTTTGAATAATATTGTGCTGTGTCACTTTGGGGTGTGTGTGTGTTTGGTCTGATTTTGTAAGCAAGTAATTTTTACATGAGGGGAATCAGAGAGTATGCAAGACAAATAAGACTCCAGAAAGGGGGGTACAGTTTGTAAATTATCCGCAGTTTGCCACTTCGCTATTTATCTCTTTTTCCAGATCATTTTTGTATCAAGATTGAGAGCCTGAATGAGACCTTTACTTGCGCATATAAAAGAAAAAAATTGACTTAGAGACAGTTTGGATGTTCAGAATCAGGCCAAGAGAAGCATCTTAAAAAAAAATATTTACAGTCTTAAGTGATATGGTAATGGAGAATGGGGAAAATTAGGACAGCTTTAAAGGGAAAATAAGGAAGCTGATTTTGGCCATGATAAGTTTAAGTTCACACTGAGACAGCCACAAAGAGATGACCAAAACAGACTGTGGACCTGGGTAGGATAGAAGAACACTAGTCAGGAGTGGAGAGAGATTTATGAGTAATCATCACAGAGATGATACCTGAAATAATGTAACAGGATTAAATTATCCAAAGTGAAGAGGAGACTGTCCCAAGAAACTCTCATAACTAGTGGGAGGGAGAATAAGCAAACGAAAGAGGTATTTGAAATAGTGGTGAATGAAGTAGGAGCAGAACCAAGATAGGAAGGTAAGGGCAGGCCCTCTCAGAGGGTGTGTCTAGACTACATGCCTCCGTCGACGGAGGCATGTAGATTAGCCAGATCGGCAGAGGGAAATGAAGCCGCGATTAAAATAATCGCGGCTTCATTTAAATTTAAATGGCTGCCCCGCTCTGCTGATCAGCTGTTTGTCGGCAGATCGGGGCAGTCTGGATGCGACGCGCCGACAAAGAAGCCTTTCTTGATCGGCACAGGTATGCCTCGTGAAACCAGGTTTACCTGTGCCGATCAAGAAAGGCTTCTTTGTCGGCGCGTCGCGTCCAGACTGCCCCGATCTGCCGACAAACAGCTGATCAGCAGAGCGGGGCAGCCATTTAAATTTAAATGAAGCCGCGATTATTTTAATCGCGGCTTCATTTCCCTCTGCCGATCTGGCTAATCTACATGCTTCCGTCGACGGAGGCATGTAGTTTAGACGTACCCAGAGAATGACAGAGGCCCGGGCCACTTTGAGTTTAGAGGCTCCAGCTTGGCCCCTGATATATCTAACTTTTCATCCACAGGGTCTTACTAAATCCAAAAGAATATATGAAAATGAACATGAGACATTTATTTATTAACGATTAAGTCATTATACCAATAGCATGTTTATTAAAAATGTAACTTTAATTGTGTTTCTGCTGCAAGCAAAACTCTTAATTTTAGGAATGCTTTTCTGGCTTAGTTGTGTGCAAACTCATTTGTAATTGAAGAAAAATCTAATTTTACATACAACATGACTGTTAATGTTAAGCGTTGCAAGCCCATTCAAATGTTCTTGTCCCATTGTAGAATGATGATAGTTCTTTACTTGTTTTAACACGTAGAATGTGCATTCACCTGAAGCCACTGACGCAGAGAGACTGACAAACATACATAAAGCAATTGTGATATTAGGAAATACAGTCAACAGGCCAAGATCCAATATTTTTTGAAGAAGTTATTTTGGCTTGCAGTCCAATTTAAAGTTGGTGGAATGTATACATTTCAGGAAGATGATCTTTCACAGAGATCTCTTCAGATTTTGTCCTTGTACTTTTGTTGAAACTGTTCAGCCTTTGAATATGGGCTGCGTCTAGACTGCAAGCTTCTTTTGAAATGAGCTTTTCTGGAAGAGATCTTCCGGAAAAGCTTATTTCGAAATAGCGCATCCACACACAAAAAGCGCGACAAAATAGCGATGTGCTATTTCGAAAGATAGCATCCACACTGATTGAATGCTATCTTGCATGTAAGGTCACCTGGAACCAGTTCAGGCAGGGCATTAGGTCAGCAGTTGCTTCCAGGTGCTGTTGCCTAAGGTTATCTGCGACACTTGCTTAAAGGGGCCCCCTGGACAACTGTTTCTCAGCTGCTTCTGCTTGCTTGCCTACCTCTCTGAGGGACTGCAAAGCATTTGCAGTGTGTGCCCTGGTTGCCCTGCCTTGGGATACCACTGCACTCCTTGCTATGGTTCTGGAGCTGCCTCTGTGCATATGATGGCCCTACACTGCCATGCTGCAGTTTCCCTTCATGGCCCTCCATGAGCTCGACCCAGAGCTCATCATTGAGACCCTTTGCCTGTGTGCAGGAGCAAGGCCCTTGCAACCAAACTCCACATGGAGAGACGATGGTGAGGGCCATAAACACCATCCAGCTGTGCGGGGTCATTTGCCTGGGAGACCTGAACCCCATCGTAGCCGGATTTGCCACCCTGGCTTCCCCAACTGCAGGGAAGTCATAGATGGAACCCACATCTCTATCCAGGCCCCAGAACACTGAGTAGCTCAGTACATTTACCAAAACGGCTATTTTTTATGGGCCTGCAGGCCATGGTTGACCACCCCGCGGACAGTTTTTGGACATTTTTGTCGGGTGGTCGGGGTGGACACACGACGCCCGCATCTTCAGAAACTCCAGCCTCTACCAGAAGCTAGAGGCTGGCATGTTCTTCCCCCAGCATGACTTCAGGTTCGGGGATGTGGAGATGCCACTGTGCATCGTGCGGGACTCGGCCTATCCCCTTGTGCTGAGCAGAGACCATTTCAATACCTGCCTGGTTAGGGTCCGCATCCAGGTGGAATGCGCCTTTGGCCACTTAAAGACACGGTTCAGGTGCCTTCTGACACACCTCAAAGTGGGGGAGCACAAAATCTTCCACATGGTCTCAGCCTGTTGTGTTCTCCACAACATGGTGGAGAGCATGGAGGAGGCCTTCTTACCAGAATGGGAGGCAGAGGCCGGCCGGCAGGGACAGGCCTTTGAGCAGCCGTGCACAGCTTCCGTCTGCCAGGTTCATCAGGTGCAGGTGTGCATCCAGGAGATCTTGAGGGAGAGTTTCTCTGAAGGAGCAGGAACCGGAGCAGGGACAGAAGCTGGGTAGGCTATTGTCTCCTGGATGGTGGCGTGCATGTTTCGGCCCTGCTACACCAGCTGGTCCACATTTGGGCCCACCATTATGTGTCATACTGGACCTCTGGGCCAGTGTCTGCTGCATGTCCTGGAGGACGGACACATGCTCCCGCAGGTCCACCTGGACCCTCTGACACCTTCAGCTCCCCCAGGGTCGGTCGGCTGACTCAGGTGCTGGTGATCACCCCACAGTCATGGCTGGCCCAGCTGGGGAGAATAAAGTCAGTGAGGTGATCAGTCATCCCTGGAGACACTGTCCTGGAGGCCTTGCCCTCATCAGCGAGTTGAGAGCAACAGTTCTCGGGGCAGAGAACGGTGATGTCCCGGGAGCAAGACCATGTGTGGCCTGGACAGCAGGCCCTGCTTCACAGGGGCCCAGCCCCCACCCTGTCCCGGGCAATGATGTTATTGGCTTTAAACTCTTAACTGCTGTTTCACTCTGCTGCTTTCGCTGTCTCTTCCTTGCACCACTTTCAAATCTTTGCTTCATTTCTATAAAGGGGTTCTTTTAAAACATAATAACACACAATAAATTAATTCACTACAGGCTATTGGTTCTACATAATTTTGTGTATATACTTTGCAATAAATATTATATAATAACGGCTTGGGGTGTTATTTACTACAGGCCTTAATTTCAAAGTCTTGAAATTTTGTCTGTTAACATGTTCCTGTTGTTAAATTCCTCTAGTAACTGGTGAATTATTATGAATATGAAAACAGGGGCTGCATCGAGACTGGCAAATTTTTCTGCAAAAGCAGTTGCTTTTGCGGAAAAACTTGCCAGCTGTCTATACTGGCCGCTTGAATTTCCACAAGAACACTGACGATCTCATGTAAGATTGTCAGTGTTCTTGCGGAAATGCTATGCTGCTCCCATTCGGGCAAAAGCCCTCTTGCGCAAATACTTCTGCGCAAGGGGGCCAGTGTAGACAACACAGTATTGTTTTGCGCAAAAAACCCCCATTGCGAAAATGGTGATCGGGGCTTTCTTGCGCAAAACTGCGTCTAGATTGGCACTGACACCTTTCTGCAAAAAGTGCTTTTGAGGAAAAGCGTCCGTGCCAATCTAGACGCTCTTTTCCACAAATGCTTTTAATGGAAAAACTTTTCCGTTAAAAGCATTTGCGGAAAATCATGCCAGTCTAGACGTAGCCAGGGAGATTGCCAGATTAGATACAAAGATTAATAAATAACAAACTTAAAAGTTTATGACCATAAAAATGTCTTTAAAGGTGCGTCTAAAACTGGACGAAGAGGTAGCTTACTGTTGAGCCTGATATGATTATTATATACAAACACACGTAAGGGGAAAAAAGGAATACGAAAATCTCCTGTGCAGAGATAAATATCCAATTTAAAGATTAAACTCAGACCAAGTAAAATCACTTTTCAGTAACAGAAGTAATTATGATTTTCAAAACCTCTAAACTATGAAAAGACTAAACAGTGTTTCATAACATAGAATCACTAATCATAGAAGCTACTCCAGTGTTCAGTGACACAGATGAAAACTCAGATGTGACTGAAAAATTGGCAAAGCCCGGAGCTCCCACAATGATTTAAATCAATTTTTTTGCAGGCATATGTAGCTTTGTTTGTTGTCTCTGTTGTAACTGCAACGTGTAGAATAAAGACTTAGTAGAAGCAGCAGAGGCAACACGTGGGATTCGAGCAGCAAGGCGTGCTGCTGCCACGGCTGGATTAAGGGGAGGGCTAGCTGGGCAGCTGTCCGGGGCACCAACCTATGAGGGGTGCCTGATTGAAGTGGTAAGGGGCGCCACACACCCGGGGGCAGGGCTGCGCATATACCGCGCGCCCAGGTGCGCAGCGCCCCTCACTGCTTCAATCAGGCGCCCCCCATAGGTTGGCATCCTGGGGCGGGGCCGCACATGCACTGTGCGCCCAGGGGCGCGGCACCCCTTCCCATGTCAATCAGTCACCGGGGGCGGAGCCGCGCATGCGCTGCGCGCCCGGGGTGGGGCTGTGCATGTGCCACGCATCCACTGTCGGGGCATAAGTATGACTCGGTCCAGCGCTGGCTGCTGCTTCCCCTCCAGCCCAGAGAGGAGATTTTTTGCGGGGGCGGGGGAGAGGGAGGGTAGAACCTGCCCCTGCTTGCTTCCACCTGTGCATGACCATTGTATTTAACCTACTAATAAACTCAAAGAAAAGAAAAGAGCTATTTAAGTTCAACAATGTTAGACCAAAACTAAAGGGGTATGTACTGACCATTAAACATTTTAAACTGGAAACTAGAAAAAGGTTTCTTCTTCGAGTGGTTGCTCATGTTCATTCGAAGTAGGTGTGCGCACCGCGTGTACCGCGTCTTCCGGAGCGTTTTCCCTAGCGGTACCCGTAGCGCCGGCAGGGCGCCCTTTGGAGTGGCGCCGCCATGGCGGGCATAAGTACCCCTGCCAGCGCTGCCCCACCTCAGTTCCTTCTTACCGCAGCGATGGTCGTTGGAGCGTCTCCATATCTCCCAGCCTACTTAGTTAATGGTTCCCGTTCTCACATTCGTTTGTAAATAGTTCTCACAGTTAGGGTGTGTCTACACTACAAAGTTAGTTCGAACTAACGGACGTTAGTTAGAACTAACTTTCATAGGCGCTACACTAGCGCTCCGTTAGTTCGAACTTAATTCGAACTAACGGAGCGCTTAGTTCGAACTAGGTAATCCTTATTCCACGAGGATTAAGCCTAGTTCGAACTTACTAGTTCGAATTAAGGGCTGTGTAGACCCTTAATTCGAACTAGTGGGAGGCTAGCCCTCCCCAGGTTTCCCTGGTGGCCACTCTGGCCAACACCAGGGAAACTCTATTGCCCCCCTCCCGGCCCTGGAGCCCTTAAAGGGGCACGGGCTGGCTACGGTGCCCGTGCCAGGTGCAAGCCTGCCAGCACCCAGCCAGCAGACCCTGCACCTGGCACGGATCAAGCCACCCACCCGATGCCCCCCAGCCCTCCCCCTCTTCCCGGGACCAGGCTGGCGGCTCCCGGGAGCTTGCCTGGGACCGCAAGAGGCAGGCACCCGCCTGGGCTAGTGCGGACATCGTGGACCTTGTCCACGATCTCCACACTAGGCACAGGAAAGTGGCCAACTAGGGCAGGAGAGCTGCCAGCCTGGCCACCCAGGAGCAGGTGTGCATGAAAATCAAGGTGGTCCACTGAGACCCCCGACCCTGAGCCCTGAGCTTACAATGGCCGTACTGGGTCAGACCAAAGGTCCACCTAGCCCAGTAGCCTGTCTGCCGACAGCGGCCAACCCTAGGAACCCTGGAGGGGATGGACCAAAGACAGTGACCAAGCCATTTGTCTCGTGCCATCCCTCTCCAGCCTTCCACAAACCTTGGGCAGGGACACCACTCCTACCCCCTGGCTAATAGCACTCCATGGACCCAACCTCCATGACTTGATTTCACGTCCCTTTAAACTTTGTTCTAGTTCTAGCCTTCACAGCCTCCTGCAGCAAGGAGTTCCACAGGTTGACTATTTGCTTTGTGAAGAACAACTTTCTGTTACTAGTTTGAAGCCTGCTACCCATTCCTTTCCTTTGGTGTCCTCTAGTCCTTCTTCATAGAATCATAGAATAATAGGACTGGAAGGGACCTCGAGAGGTCATCGTGTCCAGCCCCCCGCCCTCAAGGCAGGATCAAGCTCCGTCTACACCATCCCTGACAGATGTCTATCTAACCTGTTCTTAAATATCTCCAGAGAGGGAGATTCCACCACCTCCCTTGGCAATTTATTCCAATATTTGACCACCCTGACAGTTAGGAATTTTTTCCTAATGTCCAATCTAAACCTCCCCTGCTGCACTTTAAGCCCATTACTCCTTGTCCTGTCCTCAGAAACCAAGAGGAACAAATTTTCGCCTTCCTCCTTGTGACACCCTTTTAGATATTTGAAAACCGCTATCATGACCCCCCTTAATCTTCTTTTTTCCAAACTAAACAAGCCCAGTTCATGAAGCCTGGCTTCATAGGTCATGTTCTCTAGACCTTTAATCATTCTTGTCGCTCTTCTCTGTACCCTTTCCAATTTCTCCACATCTTTCTTGAAATGTGGTGCCCAGAACTGGACACAGTACTCCAGCTGAGGCCTAACTAGTGCAGAATAGAGCGGCAGAATGACTTCATGAGTTTTGCTTACAACACACCTGTTGATACAACCTAGAATCATATTTGCTTTTTTTGCAACAGCATCACACTGTTGACTCATATTCAACTTGTGGTCCACTATGACCCCTAGATCCCTTTCCGCCATGCTCCTTCCTAGACAGTCGCTTCCCATCTTGTATGTATGGAACTGATTGTTCCTTCCTAAGTGGAGCACTTTGCATTTCTCTTTATTAAACCTCATCCTGTTTACCTCTGACCATTTCTCTAACTTGCTAAGGTCATTTTGAATTATGTCCCTATCCTCCAAAGAAGTTGCAACCCCACCCAGTTTGGTATCATCTGCAAACTTAATAAGAGTACTCTCTATCCCAATATCTACATCATTGATGAAGATATTGAATAGTACGGGTCCCAAAACAGACCCTTGAGGAACTCCACTCGTTATCCCTTTCCAGCAGGATTTAGAACCGTTAACAACAACTCTCTGACTACGGTTATCCAGCCAATTATGCACCCACCTTATCGTGGCCCTATCTAAGTTATATTTGCCTAGTTTATCAATAAGAATATCATGGGAGACCGTATCAAATGCCTTACTAAAGTCTAGGTATATAACATCCACCGCTTCTCCCTTATCCACAAGGCTCGTTATCTTATCAAAATGGGAACTAATGAAGAACTTTTCTGTATGCACCCTCTCCACCCAACTCCTGCTTTTAGAGACCTCTATCCTGTTCCCCCTCCGCCTCCTCTTTTCTAAGCTGAAAAGTCCCAGTCTCTTTAGCCTCTCTTCATATGGGACCTGTTCCCAACCCCTGATCATTGTAGTTGCCCTCCCCTCTCCCACCCTCTCTCTTCCCCTCTCCCATCTCCTTTTCCCAGTCTTCCCCAGTTTTGTTCAATAAAAACAGATTCCATTTTTGAACACAATTGTCCTTTATTTTGTACATCAAGAAAAGGGGCTAGGGAAGGGTAAGTGGAAGGAGGTGAGGGAGGAATGGGGCACGAGCCCCCGATGGGGAGGACGGGGCTGGCTCTGTGGGCTTCTGGGTGTGGAAGCTCTCCTGCAGGCCCCCCAATTGCCCTCTCTCCCCAGATGGCAGCCTGCGGCAAGTGCAACCGGGCTGATGGCTGAGTGGTATGATGTGCCCAGTATGGGTACTCCGGGCACTCCAAGCCAGGACTGCTTTGCAAGCGGGTCACCCCTGAGAACTGTCTGTCCGGGGTGGGAGTCGGGACCCTTTAAGCGCAGCCCTCGGCTAGCCTGAGACAGCATCTCCACGCTCTAAGTCCTCCTCTGATGCCCTGCTGGCACTGCTTCCGGCCATCCTTAAGCCCAGTTCAGGGTCCACTTAATGTGGACATGCTAGTTCGAATTAGCAAAACGCTACTTTGAACTAGTTTTTAGTTCTAGACGCGTTAGTTCGAATTAGCTTAGTTCGAATTAACTAATTCGAACTAAGTTAGTTCGAATTAGCGCTATAGTGTAGACGTACCCTAAGGGGTTAACCTTACCTAAGTCAGGTAGATTCAGCCAACAGGAATGTAGGTAGGAATTTCAAACTGGGACAAAGGAATTTTTGGTTTTTCCCTCTTTTGCCCTGGGCAGTTTTCTCTCCAGCTACTGATGGAGTCAGACAGAATGTCTCCCTCCAAGAATATACTCTTCACTCTTCTGTAAGTAGGGTAAAGTTTAGATAAATCCATTAGGTTTTATTGTTTTATGGTTTGGGAAATGGGATCTGATGTCTGTGCACTTTTTAAAAATGTTTTTGCTTTCCTTTGTAACTAAGTTCTAGGCCCATGGTAGAGTTTCCCCATGAGTATTAATTGTGACTTTTCCATCTAGTCATTATGCTTGCAACAGAAATATTGTGATGATAATAAAAGTTATTTTTTTTTATGAACCTGGTATTGGTTAATTTTTGTGTCCTAGATTGTACTTTAGGGATGAGATTTCCCAAGTAGTTTCTCCCTGGTTTCTTTATCATTACTTGGGTGGTGGCAGCGGAGTTTTATCCCCAAAATCCAGATTGCCTTAGCATCCAGATTGCCTCAGTGCTCTCTTTCGAAAAAGCGGATCGCTTTTTCAAAAAGTTGTGGCTGTCTAGACCAGTGTTTCCTAAATGGTGTTCTGCGGAACCCTGGGGTTCCATGAAAAAATTCTGCTCCCCCGCCCCCTGCAGAACCCGTAGGCAGCTCCCATTGGGGCTTTGCCAGTGAGGATGGGCTTCTGGGGGCACGGAGCTTTGGCTGCTCCACCACCCACTGCAGCTGCCCCACCACCATTCATGGCGCGGCCCCTCCTCACCCTGCAGGACTGCCCTGTTCTGGTGCCTTGCAGTCTCCTTCTCGTGTGCAGGCAGTAGCTTTTACAGCTCTGCTGCCCCCCCTCCCGGGGCATGCTCAGGCTCTGCTGCCCTCCACCCTGGGGCATTCTTGGGCTCTGCTGCCCCCTCTGTGGGGCACACTTGGGCTCTGCTGCCCCCCATGTGCTGCTGCTCTCTCTCCCCTGTGCCCCTTCCCAGCCTGCTGGGGAAGTGGAAGAGTTTGATATGGCGGGGAAGGTGGGAGTTTCTGTTCCCCCCACCCCCTCCGCCCTACCATTGGGAAACATGACCTGGTGCTGCAGCTGCGCTGGGTTCCCCGCTACATGGGGGTGGAGGGGAGGGAGAACAAGAGCATGCTGCCTGGAGGCTTTTCCTGCTGCAGCAGGGTGCCAAGCCAGGTAAGCGTCACCCCTCATGCTCAGATCCTGTACCCATATCCCCCTCATTCCCCTCTTCCCCGCCAAGAACCCGCATTCCCAGCTTGATCTGACACCCTGCCCCAAGTCCCCTCTTGTACCCTCCCTCCTAGCCAGACAGCCTGCCCCAAGACTTTTCTGTACCCTCCCTCCTGGCCAGACAACTCTGCCCCAAGCTTTCTCCTGTACTCTTCTTCCTGGCCAGCACATTGCAGATCATCTTTGTGATTTATACACAAACATCATGAAGTATTTTCCAACCATAAATGACAACAATAACTGGATTAGAAATCCATTAAGTATAACTGGAAAGCCAGTCAGTTTTTCTATGCAAGATTATGAAAACTTAATCGAAATCACTTCAGATGGCCAATTAATACGCAAATTTAAAGAAGTTTCTCTGATTATGTTTTGGGGTGGCTTATGTCAAGAATATTCAGCTTTATCAAGATGTGCAATTCATCAGTTGTTAACATTCACCGGTACATACTTGTGTGAAATCGGGTTCTTGAATTATGCAGCAACAAAAACAAAATACAGAAATAGACTTAATGCAGCACCAGATAAGCATTAACTTTTTAGTATTAAACAAAATATAAAAAGAATTTGTCAACAAAAGAAAAACCACTGTTTACATTGAAAACTGCCAATATAATTCATATTAGTTTTTGAGTTTTATTTTTTGTACACCTTAAATATTATTTTTGTTTTTAAATATGTGCAATTAAACTAAATGTTGATCTCATAACCTTATTTAGCATTTGTTCATTATCATTATACTTTACTTATTTGTGGTCTACAAATTTTTTGCTCGACAAATTTTCCCTAGGGGTTCCTCAAAATTCTTCCGAGTTTAAAAGGGGTCCATGGCCAAATAACATTGGGAAACACTGGTCTAGACAGTCTCTTTCGAAAGAAGCATGTAGTCTAGACGTACCCATAGAACTATAGAATACTAGAACTGGAAGGGACCTTGAAAGGTCATCAAGTCCAGTCTCCTGCCCTCACAGCACGACCAAGCACCATCAAGATCATCCCTGACAGATGCCCATCTAACCTGCTGTTAAATATCTCCAGAGATGGAGATTCCACAAATCCCCAGTAATTTATTCCAGTATTTAACCACCCTGACAGTTAGGAAGTTTTTCTAATGTCCAGCCTAAATCTCCCTTGCTGCAATTTAAGACCACTGCATCTTGTCATATCATCAGAGGTCAAGAAGAACAATTTTTCTCCTTCCTCCTTGTAACACCATTTTAAGTATTTGAAAACTGCGATCATGTTCCCTCTCAGTCTTTTCTAAATTAAACAAAGCTAGTTCTTTCAGTCTTCCCTCACAGGTCATGTTTTCCTAGACCTTTAATCATTTTTGTTGCTCTTCTGTGGACCTTCTCCAGCTTCTCCACATCTTTCTTAAAATGTGGTGCCCAGACCTGGACACAATACTCCAAGAGTATGCTCGAACTAGGGTGGTTAATGTAGGCAACCGAAGTTGCAAATGAAGCCCGGGATTTAAATATCCCGGGCTTCATTTGCATCTTGCCGGGCGCCGCCATTTTTAAAGCCCCGGTAGTTCGCACTCCGTGCCCGCGGCTACACAATGAGTAACGGTAGTTTGGATTAGAGAGCCTACTACCTACTCCGTGCCGCGTGTAGCCACGGGCACGGAGTCCGAACTACCCGGGCTTCATTTGCAACTTCGGTTGCCTACATTAACCACCCTAGTTCGAACTAGGGTGGTAGTATAGACATACCCCAACTGAGGCCTAATGAGCACAGAACAGAGCGGAAGTATTAATGCTCATGTCTTGTTCTGTTAATACACCCCAGAATCATATTTGTGGGTGTTTTTTTGCAAGTGTCACACTGTTGACTCATATTTAGCTTGTGATCCACTAGGATCCATAGATCTCTTTCTGCAGTATTCCTTCCTAGATGATCATTTCCCATTCTGCATGTGTGAAATTGATTGTTCCTCCCTAAGTGGAGTATTTTGCATTTGTCCTTATTGAACTTCATCCTATTTAATTCAGGCCATTTCTCCAGTTTGTCCAGATAATATTGAATTATGATCCTATCCTCCAAAGAACTTACAACCACTTCTAGTTTTGTATCATCCGCAAACTTAATAAGTGTACTTTAAATCGTTGGTGAAGATATTGAACAGAACCGGTCCCAAAACTGACCCCTGTGGAACCCCATTTGTTATGCCCTTTCAGTATCATTGTGAACCATTGATAACTATTTTCAGAGGGTATGTCTACACTACAAAGTTAATTCGAACTAACAAATGTTAGTTCGAATTAACTTTGATAGGCGCTACACATGCAAACCGCTAGTTCGAACTTAATTCGAACTAGCGGTGCGCTTAATTCGAACTAGGTAAACCTCATTCTACGAGGACTAACGCCTAGTTCGAATTAACTAGTTCGAATTAAGGGCTGTGTAGCCACTTAATTCGAACTAGTGGGAGGCTAGCCCTCCCCTGCTTTCCCTGGTGGCCACTCTGGGCACCACCAGGGAAACTCTTCTGCCCCCCTCCCGGCCCCGGAGCCCTTAAAGGGGCACAGGCTGGCTACGGTGCCCGTGCCAGGTGCAAGCCTACCAGCACCCAGCCAGCAGACCCTGCACCTGGCATGGCTCGAGCCAGCCACCCGCTGCCACCCAGCCCTCCGCCTCTTCCTGGGACCAGGGTGGCGGCTCCTAGGAGCATGCCCAGGTCCGCAAGAGGCGGGCGCCCGCCTGGTCTAGTGCAGACATCGTGGACCTCATCCATGACCTCCGCACTAGGCACAGGAAAGTGGCCGTCTAGGGCAGGAGAGCTGCCAGCCTAGCCACCCTGGAGCAGGTTGGCATGAAAATCAAGGTGGTCCACTGAGACCCCCGACCCTGAGCCCTGAGCTTACAATGGCCGTACTGGGTCAGACCAAAGGTCCATCTAGCCCAGTAGCCTGTCTGCCGACAGCGGCCAACACTAGATACTCTGGAGGGGATGGACCGAAGACAATGACCAAGCCATTTGTCTCGTGCCATCCCTCTCCAGCCTTCCACAAACCTTAGGCAGGGACACCACTCCTACCCCCTGGCTAATAGCACTCCATGGACCCAACCTCCATGACTTGATTTCACGTCCCTTTAAACTCTGTTCTAGTTCTAGCCTTCACAGCCTCCTGCAGCAAGGAGTTCCACAGGTTGACTATTTGCTTTGTGAAGAAGAACTTTCTGTTGTTAGTTTGAAGCCTGCTACCCATTCATTTCATTTGGTGTCCTCTAGTCCTTCTATTATGGGAACTAATGAAGAGTTTTCTTTATGCACCCTCTCCACACCACTCGTGCTTTTATAGACCTCTATCATATCCCCCCTCAGTCTCCTCTTTTCTAAGCTGAGAAGTCCCAGTCTCTTCATATGGAACCTGTTACAAACCCCTGATCATTTTAGTTGCCCTCCCCTCTCCCACCCTCTCTCTTCCCCTCTCCCACCTTCTTTTCCCAGTCTCCCCGAGTTTTGTTCAATAAAAAGAGTTTCTATTTTTGAACACACGTGTCCTTTATTTTGAACATCAAGAAGGGGGGCTAGGGAGGGGTAAGTGGAAGGAGGTGAGGGAGGAATGGGGTATGAGCCCCCGATGGGGAGGACTGGGCTGGCTCTGTGGGCTTCTGGGGGTGGAAGCTCTCCTGCAGCCCCCCAATTGCCCCCTCTCCCCAGATGGCAGCCTGCGGCAAGTGCAGCCGGTCTGATGGCCGAGTGCTGTGATGTGCCGAGTGTGGGCACTCAGGGCACTCCAAGCCAGGACTGCTTTGCAAGCGGGGAACCCCTGAGAACTGTCTGTCCGGGGGTCAGGTCCCTTTAAGCACAGCCCTCGGCTAGCCTGAGGCAGCAGCTCCACACTCTAAGTCCTAATCTGATGCCCTGCCAGCACCGCTTCCGGTCATCCTTAACCTCAGTTCAGGTTCCAATCAGTGTGGACATGCTAGTTCGAATTAGCAAAACGCTAATTCGAACTAGTTTTTAAGTCTAGATGCACTAATTCGAATTAGCTTAGTTCGAATTAGTGCTGTAGTGTAGATATACCCGGAGAGAAGTTATCCAGCCAGTTATGCACCCACCTTATAGTAGCCCTATTCTAGGTTGTATTTCCCTAGTTTATTGATAAGAAGGTCATGCAACACTGTATCAAATGCTTTACTGAAGCTTTGCTATACCATATCCACCACTTCTTCATTATCCACAAGACTTGTTATCCTATCAAAGAAAGCTATCAGAATGGTTTTACATGATTTGTTCTTTACAAATCCATGTTGGCAGTTACCTGTCACATTATCTTCCACATGTTCCACAGGTATTCCTTAATTATTTGCTCCATTATTTTTCCTGGCACAGAAGTTAAGAAGACTGTTGTATGGTTTCCTGGGTTGTTCTTATTTCCCTTTTTATAGATGGGAACATAACCCTTACCTCCCTCCCTGCACACACACATGTTCAAACAAATTAAACTTTTGCAAGAGTAAAAATAATACAGGCTGAAGTGCAGCAACAGAATGGAAACTGTCCATTTTTTTGCACTGAATATGGAATGTATGATTACACTGGAACAAAGCATCCTGATTTGCAGTAAGAAAAGCAGATATGGTAGGTGACCAGATTGGCTCACCAGGGAAATGCTTGGTGAGCTTACACACAAAAAGGAAGCCTATAAGAAGTGGAAACTTGGTCAGATGACTAGGGAGGAGTATAAATATATTGCTCGAGAATGCAGGGGATTAATCAGGAAGGTGAAAGCACAATTGGAACTGTAGCTAGAAAGGGATGTGAAGGAAAACAAGAAAGGTTTCTATGGGTATGTTAGCAATAAGTGTGATCAGGGAGCGTGTGGGACCCTTATTGGATGAGGGAGGTAACCTAGTGATAGATGATGTGGGAAAAGCTGAAGTACTCAATGCTTTTTTTTGCCTCTGTCTTCACAGACAAAGTAAGCTTCCAGACTACGGCAGTAGGTAACTCAGTATGGGAAGGAGGTGAGCTGCCCTCGGTGGACAAAGAACTGGTTAGGAACTGTTTAGAAAAGCTAAACATACACAAATCCATGGGTCTGGATTTAATGCATCCAAAGGTACTGGGGGAGTTGGTAGATGTCATTGCAGAGCCGTTAGTCATTATCTTTGAAAACTCCTGGAGATTGAGAGAGGTCCCAGACGGTCCAGGGAACTATAGACCAGTAAGCCTTTCCTTAGTCCCCAGAAAAATCATGGAGGGGATCCTTAAGGAATCCATTTTGAAGCACTTGGAAGAGAGGAAAGTGATCAGGAATAGTCCACATGGATTCATCAATCTCAAATCATGCCTGACCAATCTGATTAGCTTCTGTGATGAGGAAACTGGGTCTGTGGTCATGGAGGAGTCAGTGGATGTGATATACCTGGACTTTCGATACAGTGTCCCACAACATTCTTGCCAGAAAGTTAAGGAAGTATGGATTGGATATGTGTACTGTAAGGTGGATAGAAAGCTGGCTGGATTGTCAGGTTAACTGTGTAGTGATCAACACAGTAGGTTAGATAAATGCCTATCAGAGATGGTCTAGACAGTATTTGGTCCTGCCATGAGGGCAGGGGACTGGACTCGATGACCTCTCAAGGTCCCTTCCAGTCCTAGTATTCTATAATTCTATGATTAACAGCTCGATGTCTGGTTGGCTGTCGGTTTCAAGTAGAGTGCCCCAAGGATCGTTTCTAGGGCAGGTTTTGTTCAACATCTTTATTAATGACCTGGTTGAGGGGATGGATTGCACCCTCAGCAAGTTTGTGGATGACTCTTAAGCTGGGGGAGAGGTAGATACGCTGGAGGGCAGGGAGAGGGTCCAGAGTGACCTAGACGAATTGGAGTATTGGGCCCAAAGAAATCTGATGAGTTTCAATAAGGACAAGTATAGAGTCCTGCGCTTGGGACACAAGAATCCCAAGTATTGTTACAGGCTGGGGACTGAATGGCTAAGTAGCAGTTCTTCTTTGAGTAGTGTCCCCATGGGTGTTCCACCAAAGGTGTCAGGCTTGTCCCAGTGCTGCAGTTTGGAGAGTTTTCTATAGCAGTAGCCTCTGGTGGACTGTGCATGCACAGAAGCCGTCTTGCGCTGTTCACACCTTTTCTGCATTGTGCAGTTCATACCGACAGTTCCTCCTAACCATCCACAGTCGCAGATGGAGTTGGGACGAGCGCCTACCTCCGCCTTGAGGAGAAATGTAGAGTAGCAATTAGATTATCTTTTTCGTCCCAGTTCAGCCCCTACCCCTTAGTTATAGTTAGAATTACAGTTCTAGTTAGCTTATTTTAAAAAAAACAAGCAAGTTCTCTCAGGGTATGTCTACACTACCCCGCTAGTTCGAACTAGCGGGGGTAATGTAGTCATCCGCAGTTGCAAATGAAGCCCGGGATTTGAACGTGTGTAGCCGCGCGGCACGGGGTTCGAACTAGCCGGCATTTAAAAATGGCGCCGGCTGGCTTCATGCAAATGAAGCCCGGGAAATTCAAATCCCGGGCTTCATTTGCAACTGCGGATGACTACATTACCCCCGCTAGTTCGAACTAGCGGGGTAGTGTAGACATACCCTCATTGTACATAGTTGTTGGTCAGCTGACCAACCCTCCTTTTTAGCCTTTCTCAGTCATCATGCCTGGCTCCCCCGGGTTCAAGAAGTGTGCCTCATGCGGGGACACCATGCCAGTGTCAGACGGCTATTCCTGCTGTATAAGGTGCTTGGGGGAAGGCTATATCCCCCAAAAGTGCACTTATTGCTCAAAGTTAACCGCCCGCGCCAGACAGGACAGGGAAATGCGGCTGAAGATGCTGCTGTTCAATAAAGCACATCATCCTCCATCTACAGGACATACAACAGACACTCCGGGTGTGTGTAAGTCCCACGACGGAAAGAGCTCCGCTCCATCGAGGAGTGTAAGTGCGGGAGACGCACCGGGCTCATCGGCTCTGCTGCCAAGGAACGCTGCGGCAAAACCATCTAAAGCCCGAAGCACTTCGGCACCTACCCCCGTGATTTCCTCTGCGCCAGTGTCAAAGTCATGCACGGCACTGTGCCCGGAATCCGCACCGTATGCAGTGGCACGGGCTCTGGCGTCACTGAGAGCCAAAGCGGCACCGTCACCGACCCCGAAGGGCAAAGCGGCACTGTTACTGGTGCCAAGGGCCGAAGCGGCGCCGAGGGCTGAAGCGGCACCAAGATTGGCTTCTGCGGCACCGAAGCCTGGCATCTTACTATCCATGCCCCACTGCTTAGTGAGGAGGGAGAAACAGTAACAGGAAACTTGGAAATGGCAGAGATGCTCAATGACATCTTTGTTTCGGTCTTCACCGAGAAGTCTGGAGGTGAGCCTAACGTAGTAAATACAAGCAGAGAGAGGGTAAGTTTAGAAGATAGGATACACAAAGAACAAGTTAAAAATCACTTAGGAAAGTTAGATGTCAGCAAGTCACCAGGTCCTGATGAAATGCATCCCAGGATACTCAAGGAGCTGATAGAGGAGGTATCTGAGCCTTTAGCTATGATTTTTGAAAAATCATGGCAGACAGGGGAGATTCCAGAAGACTGGAAAAGGGCAAATATTGTGCCCATCTATAAAAAGGGGAATAAGAACAACCCAGGAAACTACAGACTGGTCAGTTTAACGTCTGTCCCAGGGAAGATAATGGAGCAGGTAATTAAGGAAATCATATGCAAACACTTGGAAGGTAATAAAGTGATAGGGAATAGCCAGCATGGGTTTGTGAAGAACAAGTCATGCCAAACTAATCTGATAGCTTTCTTTGACAGGATAACGAGCCTTGTGGATAAGGGAGAAGCGGTGGATGTCATATACCTAGACTTTAGTAAGGCATTTGATACGGTCTCGCATGATATTCTTATTGATAAACTAGGCAAATATAACTTAGATAGGGCCACGATAAGGTGGGTGCATAATTGGCTGGATAACCATAGTCAGAGAGTTGTTGTTAACGGTTCTAAATCCTGCTGGAAAGGGATAACGAGTGGAGTTCCTCAAGGGTCTGTTTTGGGACCCGTACTGTTCAATATCTTCATCAATGATGTAGATATTGGGATAGAGAGTACGCTTATTAAGTTTGCAGATGCTACCAAACTGGGTGGGGTTGCAACTTCTTTGGAGGATAGGGACATAATTCAAAATGACCTTAGCAAGTTAGAGAAATGGTCAGAGGTAAACAGGATGAGGTTTAATAAAGAGAAATGCAAAGTGCTCCACTTAGGAAGGAACAATCAGTTCCATACATACAAGATGGGAAGCGACTGTCTAGGAAGGAGCATGGCGGAAAGGGATCTAGGGGTCATAGTGGACCATAAGTTGAATATGAGTCAACAGTGTGATGCTGTTGCAAAAAAAGCAAATATGATTCTAGGTTGTATCAACAGGTGTGTTGTAAGCAAAACTCGTGAAGTCATTCTGCCGCTCTACTCTGCACTAGTTAGGCCTCAGCTGGAGTACTGTGTCCAGTTCTGGGCGCCACATTTCAAGAAAGATGTGGAGAAATTGGAAAGGGTACAGAGAAGAGCGACAAGAATGATTAAAGGTTTAGAGAACATGACCTATGAAGCCAGGCTTCATGAACTGGGCTTGTTTAGTTTGGAGAAAAGAAGATTAAGGGGGGACATGATAGCGGTTTTCAAATATCTAAAAGGGTGTCACAAGGAGGAAGGAGAAAATTTGTTCCTCTTGGTTTCTGAGGACAGGACAAGGAGTAATGGGCTTAAAGTGCAGCAGAGCAGGTTTAGATTGGACATTAGGAAAAAATTCCTAACTGTCAGGGTGGTCAAATATTGGAATAAATTGCCAAGGGAGGTGGTGGAATCTCCCTCTCTGGAGATATTTAAGAACAGGTTAGATAGACATCTGTCAGGGATGGTGTAGACGGAGCTTGGTCCTGCCTTGAGGGCGGGGGGCTGGACTCGATGACCTCTTGAGGTCCCTTCCAGTCCTATTATTCTATGATTCTATGCCCCCAGCCTTGTTGCCGGCATCGACATCACCAACGCCGGCGTCACCATCCAGCACTCAAGAGCTCTTGGAACCATATTCTCTCATCTCCACACCTACTAGTCCACTACCTACAGTGCCTCCTCCAGCAAGGACTTCCACGCTACCAACCAAAGCTCAGAGGAAGGCTCGGCACTTGCACACATCAACGCCCAGCCCTGACAGGGCTGTTTTCCTGGAGCCTTCCACTTTACTGCACCGTCGCTCGCACAGACCATGGATGTATTCGATCACCTTCAAGGCACTATTGGAGATCCCCACATCAATCTCCAACACCTTCACGTTATCACCAGTTATGTCGCTCTCGCTCACCATCACGCTACACAATGCGATCAAGATCTCCAGGGTCCCCAGCTCCCCAGATCCCCTACTCCTGTTACAGGAGTGCAAGTTCCTATTCTCCTGGGCATTCCCTGCATGCTCATCATCATTGTAGTCTCTACACCTATTACCACTGTGAACGCCCACACTCCAGCAGCATATTTCGTTCACCATACGTATCACCAGAGCGTGTTCGGTCACAGTCTCCACATATCTCAACCCAGGACACCCTACCTCCTGCACAGGCTCCTCCAATGCCCACAGGTGATACGCCCTTGACTTCCACCCAACACGTAGGGGATAATAATCAGTCTCCCACCTCTGAGGAGCAGCATATGGATTCTCCGACTGATCAATTGTCCTCTTCTCCAGACGACGCAGTCTTCCAAGGCGACTCTTCTCCTGTAGATGATTATAAACAGTTTCAGGAGCTTTTTAAAAGAGTAGCTCACTCTCAGGATCTAGGCCGACGTACCACAAAAGCAACACGCTCTCCTGAGAAATCTACAGCAGTCACAGAAATCAATATTGGCTCTCCCCTTTGATGAAGCCATTCTCAAAATAGCCAATGATATATGGCAAAGCCCAGCTTCCGTGCCACCTACAAATAAGTGTACCGACAAGAAATACTTCATTGCAGCCAAGGATGCAGAGTCCCTATTTACGCATCCCCAACCCAACTCCATTGTTATGGATGCCACACAACAAAAATCAAAGACGACACATGGCAGGAATACTGCTCCTGACAAGGAAGCAAAACGCCTGGATTTGCTGGGTAGAAAAGTCTATTCTTTGGCCACAGCAACACTCAGGATGGCTAATTACTCGGCACAACTCGCAAATCATGACTTTTACAATTATTCAAACTGGCCCCCCTCATGGAATACTTACCTGAACCTAAGAAACAAGTCCTGAAGGCTGTAGTACAGAAGGGTTACACAGCAGCACATGTAGCACTCCAAATTGCACTTGATATCACCGACACAGCCTCCCGGACCACAGCAACTTCGGTGGTCATGCGCTATGCTTCGTGGCTTCACTTGGCTTCCGTACCAAAGGACCTCCAGCCTTTTGATTGCCAGTCCTTATTTGCGCAGAACACAGATGAGGTCTTGATTCCAACAAAGACTCTCGCACAACCCTGAGAATGCTCGGAATGTACACTCCACCCTTCAGGCGAAAGAGGTTCGGTTTTTACAACAGACAGAGGCCATTATCGTATGCTGCACCACGCTTTCGACCTTATGATCAGCTGAAACAAATACAATGACCTCAGTGGCGTCATCAACAACCCAGCAAGACTTCCAACCAACAACAATCCACCTCATCATCTCTAGCCTGATTCTGGCTTGTATATTTATATCTGCCTCTGGAAATTTCCACTACATGCATCTGATGAAGTGGGTCTTTGCCCACGAAAGCTTATGCGCCAACACTTCGGTTAGTCTATAAGGTGCCACAGGACTCCTCGCCGCTTTTGCAGATTCAGACTAACACGGCTACCCCTCAGACACATATCACAGTTAGTAGTTCTGCAGTTTCATATATGAGTTCCTTCAGAACTCTTGGGAAAATAACATCTGGTCCCAGTGATTTATTACTGTTTATTTGTTCCAAAACCTCCTCTACAAACACTTCATTCTACAACCGTTCTACAGATCTGTCATCTAAAAAGAGTGACTGAAGTAGAGGAATTTCCCTCACACTATCTGCAGCAAAGACCAACACAAAATTCATTTAGCTACTTACTCCACAAGTGTTCCTTTAGTATCTTGATTCTCCTAGTGGTCCCGCTGACGGGGAAGGAGGGGGTTTCCTACTCCTGAAATACTTTAAAATAACGTATGTCTTTTTCTAGTTGCTTTTTTGGCCTGCCTAATTATACTTTTACACTTTATTTGCTAGAGTTTATGTTTCTTTCCTTTGTTCCTCAGTAAAATTTGATTTCCAATTTTTGAAAGGTGTATTTTTGCCTCTAACTGCCTCTCTTACTCCACTGTTTAGCCAGAGGCACTGTTTATTCCTCAGTTATTTTTTTTATTTTGGGTGTGCACAACTTGAGCCTATATTATGGTGTATTTTAAAAGTTTTCACACAAATTTAGATGTTTTACCCTTGTGACATTTCCATTTAACTAGCCTCCTCATTTTCATATAGCTCCCCATATTAAGTGAAAAGCTACATGGTGTATTTCTTTGGCATTTTTCCCCTCCAATGTGTTAAATTTAATTACATTCTGATTGCTATTATCAAGTGGTTCTGCTGTATTCACTTCTGGACCAGATCCTGTATGCTACTAAGAATTAAATCAAGACTTACCTCTCCCTTTCTGGGTTTCAGAACTAACTGATCTAAGAAGTTGTCGTTACTGGTATCTAGACATTTTAACTCTGCATCCCATCCTGACATTACATGTTCCCAATCATAGAGCTGGAAGAGACCTCAGAAAGTCATCAAGTCCAGCCCCCAGCCCAAGGTAGGACTAATCCCAACTAAATCAACTCAGCCAGGGTTTTGTCAAGGTGGGACTTCTGGACCCTCTCTAGTGCATCCATATCCTTTTTGTAGTGGTGGCCCCAGAACTGGACACAGTACTCCAAATGTGGCCTCACCAGAGCTGAATAAAGGGGAATAATCACATCTCTGGATCTGCTGGCAATGCTCCTCCTAATGCAACCTAATATGCCATTAGCCTTCTTGGCTACAAAGGCACACTGTTGACTCATATCCAGCTTCTCATCCACTGTAATCCCCAGGTCCTTCTCTGCAGAACTACTACTTAGCCAGCCTGTAACAATGCTTGGGATTCTTCTGTCCCAAGTGCAGAACTCTGCACTTGTCCTTGTTGAACCTCATCATATTTCTTGTGGCCCAGTCCTCCAATTTGTCTAAGTCACTCTGGACCCAATCTCTGCCCCCGAGTGTATCTACCTCTCCCCTTAGCTTACTGTCATCTGCAAACTTCCTGAGGGTGTAATCCAGTGGTCCCCAATGTGGTGCCTGCAGGCACCATGACACCCGCTGGGCCATTTCTGTGCGCCCGCCGAGTGATCGGGGCCAGCCCCGCCCCCTGGTACGTGGTGCATGGGCGGTGCCGGCTCCTGGGCACGCAGCGTATGGGTGGCCACTGGTGTAATCCATCCCCTCATCCAGGTCATTAATAAAGATATTGAACAAAACCGGTCTTAGAACGGAACCTTGTGGCACTCCGCTAGAAACCGACCGCCATCCTGACATTGAGCCGTTGATCATTACCAGCTGGGTCAAACTTTCTAGCCAGCTTTCTATCCATCTTACCATCCATTTATCCAATCCACATTCCCTTAACTTGCTGGCAAGAATATTGTGGGAGACTATATCAAAAGCCTTGCTAAAGTCGAGGTATATCACATCCACTGACTTCCCCATGTCTACAGAGCCAGTTACCTCATCATAGAAGCTAATCAGATTGGTCAGGCACGACTTGCCCTTCGTGAAACCATGCTGACTATTCCTGATTACTTTCCCCTCTTCCAAGTGCCTCAAAATGGATTTGTTAAGGATCCTTTCCATGTTTTTTCCAGGGTCTCAGGAAAGACTGACCAGCCTAGAGTTCCCTGGATCGTCCTTCCCTTTTTTGAAGATGGGTACTACATTTGCCTTTTTCCAGTCATCCGGGATCTCTCGCTATCTCCATGACTTTTCAAAGATAATGGCCAAAGGCTACTCAATGATATTTGCCAACTCCCTCAGTACCCTCGGATGTATTAAGTCTGGACTCATGGATTTATGTATGTTTTGCTTTTCTAAATAGTTCATAACCTGTTCTTTACCCACCAAAGGCTGTCCATCTTCATCCCATCTTGTGTTACTTAGCACATTAGTCTGGGAGCTGACCTTGTCTATGAAGACAGAGGCAAAGAAAGCATTGAGTATTTCAGCTTTCCCCACATCATCTGCCACTAGGTCACCTCCTTCATCCAGAAGGGGTCCCACACCCTCTCTGATCACCTTCTTCTTGCTAACATGCCTGTAGAAACCTTTCTTGTTATTCTTCACATCCTTTGCCAGCCGCAATTCCAATTGCACTTTTGCCTTCCTGATAACCCCCCGGGCATTCTCGAGCTATACATTTATATCCCTTCCTGGTCATTTGTCCATGTTTCCACTTTTTGTAAACTCCCTTTTTGTGCTTAAGTTCACCAAGGTTTTCCTCTGTAAACCAATCCGGTCTCCTACCATATTTGCTTCTCTTGCTACGCATCGGGATGGTTTCTTTCTGTGCCTTCAATAAGGCTTCTTTAAAATACTGCCAGCTCTCCTGGACTCCTTTCCCCTTCATGTAAGCATCCCAGGGAATCCTGCCCATCAGGTCTCTGAGGGAGTCAAAGTCTGCTTTTCTGAAGTCCAAAGTGTGTATTTTACTACTCTCTTTTCTTCCTGTGGTCAGGATCCTGAAATCTACCATCTCATGATCACTGCTTCCGAGGTTGTCACCCACCTGTACTTCCCCATTAGTTCCTCCTTGTTTGTGAGCAGAAGGTCAAGCTGCGCACAGCCCCTGGTTGGATCCTTCAGCACTTGTACCAAGAAGTTATCCCCAGTAATCTCCAACAACTTCCTGGATTGCCTGTGTACTGCCGTATTGGTCTCCCAACAGATGTCAGGGTGATTAAAGTCCCCCATGAGAACCTGAACAGTTTATACCCATCCATGACAGCATTCCAGTCATGCGAGTAATCCAACCAAGTCTCTGTTATCCCAATTAAATCATATTTCTTGGACTGGGTCAGGGCCTCCAATTCTTCCTGTTTGTTACCCAGGCTTCTCGCATTGGTGTACAAACACCTCAGATAACCAGTTGGTCGCCTTACCCTCTGCATTCTAATCAGGGGTCCTCCTTTGTTGCTCGTTCCTCTTTTCATTTCTTCCCAGTATCCGACTTTCCCACTCCTCTCAGGGTTTTGGTCACCGTCCCCCAACGAACCTAGTTTAAAGCCCTCCTCACTAGGTTTGCAAGCCTGCCCGCGAAGATGCTCCTTCCTCTCTTTGTTAGGTGGATCCCATCTCTTCCTAACAATCCTTGTGCCCGGAACAGAGTCTCATGGTCGAAGAAACCAAAGCCCTCTCTCCGACACCACCTGCGCAACCTCGCATTTACTGCCTCACGTCGACGATCCCTGCCCAGTCCTTTCCCTTCAACAAGAAGGATGGATGAGAACACCACTTGCACTCCGAATTCTTTGATCCTTCTTCCAGTGCTACATAATCTGCAGTAACCCGCTCAAGGTCATTCTTGTCCGTATCATAAGTTCCCACATGGAGAAGCAGGAAGGGGTAGTGATCCAAAGGTTTGATCAGTTTTGTAATCCTTTCAGTCACATCCTGAATTCGAGCTCCTGGTAAGCAGCACACCTCTCAAGATTTCAGGTCCGAACGGCAGATGGATGGCTCAGTCTGTCTTAGGAGGGAGTCCCCGACCACCGCCACCCGCCTTCTTCTTTTGGGGGTGGGTGGTCTTGGAATCCCCATCCCTAGGACTATGCATCCCATGCCTTCCAGTAGATGGTGTTCCCTTCTGGTTTCTTCCTTGTGAGGTCCCTTCCAAAGCATTCACCACCGCAAGGCCTGTGGAGAGAGCCTGAAAGCGATTACTTACCTCTATAGCATTGAGGGATTCCTGTGCTGGCCTTTTTCCCCTTCTAGAAGTTACATGCTGCCAGCTCTCTTCTTGGTCCTGTTCTGCCCTCTCTGGTTCCTCTGCCTGCCGTGCTTGCAGGATTAAACGCCTCCTTCTATCGAGGAAGTCTTCATCCTCTCTGATCAAGCATAGGGTCGACACTTGGGCCTCCAGTCTTCTTATTTTTTCTTCCAAAATGGTGACCAGCTTGCACTTAGTGCAGATGAAATCCGTTCTTTCTTCCGGGAGGAAGACAAACATGGCACATGCTGTGCAGGTAACAACAGCAGACCTATCACCATCCATACCTGCTGCATGAAAGTCATCAAGTGAGGCCTCAGTGTCTGAGTCAGGGGTGGCCAACCCATTCAGCACAAAGAGCCAAAATAGCAGTGGATATAGCGCAAAGAGCCGGGGCAAAGTTGTTGAACAACAACAACAAAAAAGGGCTGCCCCTTTAAGAAACGCATTTAAAGGCTTTTTGTCCACATCAGGCTCCTGCCGGCCACTGCCATCTTGAAGATGTCATTTTGAATGGCTGCGCCGGACGGGTCCCCTGCTCTGGTGAGCACAGGGAGCTGCGGGCCATTTTCAAGGATGCAAGGGAAGCTTCACAAGACACGGGGGCGGCTTCATGAGCTGCACTTTCAGGAGGAGGAAGAGCCACCTGCGGCTTGCGAGCTGCGGGTTGGCCACCCCTGGTCTGGGCAGTCAAATAAAAATAGCCTTTTGTCCTTAAGGCTTAGTACTGGTTGGCAGGGAGTGACCAGGTGTACATTCCCCCTTTTGTTGTTAAAGGTGACTTACCCGTATCTGGACTGGGAGAGATGCTGTTTAACATTTTTGTAAATGATTGGGAAAAGAGACAAACAGTGATATGGCAAAGTTTGCAGATGATATAAGATTACTCAAGATAGGTAAGTCCAAAACTGTTGTGACAAGTTACAAAGAGATCTCACAATACTGTGTGATTAGGCAATACAGTGGTAGATGAAATTTAGTACTGATAAATGCAAAGTAATATACATTGGAAAACATGATCCCAATTCTATATACAAAATGAAGGGGTCAAAATTCTCTGTTACCACTAAGGAAAGAGATCTTGGAGTCCTTTTGGATGTTTCTCTGAAAATATCTGCACAGTATGCAGAGACAGTAAAAAAGGACAGGCACTTAGGGACTAACAAGAAAATAATTTACTATAAGCTGGGGACTTATCAGTTGGAAGTGACAAAAGAGGCGAAATACCTAGGTATATTGGTTGCTAACAAGATGACTATGTGGCC
Organism: Pelodiscus sinensis; assembly: GCF_052426305.1. Taxonomy (NCBI): domain Eukaryota; kingdom Metazoa; phylum Chordata; order Testudines; family Trionychidae; genus Pelodiscus; species Pelodiscus sinensis. The sequence goes on from NC_143053.1 coordinate 146,827, forward strand.
AATATGTTGCAGACAGGAAAAACGGTGAGTGTAGTGCTAGAATGCAACAGGCAAGGTATTTCCAGTCGAGACAGAAGTGTTGGTACACTTATACAAGAAATAGTTGCGGCTTTATTTGGAATACAATGTGCAATTTTGGTCTCCCATGTTTAAAAAAGGTAAATTCAAACTGGAACAGATGCAGAGAGGGACTTCTAAGTATTTCTGTCCTTCTTCCTACTACACTAGGATCATAAGAGGAATGGAAAACTTACCTTATGAGAGGAAACTCAAAGAGGTTGGCATGTTAACCTAACCAAAAGAAGACTGAGTGGAGATTCAATCACTCTCTCTAAATACATCAGAAGGTTAAATACCAGAGAGGGAGAGGAGTTATTTAAGTTAATCACCAATGGGTACACAAGAAGAAAATGATATAAAAGATAAAAGTTTCTAGACATCAGAGAAGTAAAGTTTTGGAATAGCCTTTCAAGGAGAGCAGTGGGGACAAAACATGGAGGGGATGGTGTGACGGTGCATCAGGGACCTCCCCTCTCCCCCCGATCCTGCACCCCCCTAGCAGCAAGATGAGACTCCGCCAGTCAGTAGAATAGAGAAGATTTATTGCTTCTTCAGGATACAGCACAACATAGATGAGATGTGGTTTCATGAGTCAGGGCCAGGCAGCCTCAGATCCCTTCAGGTAAGGGTTTACCGCTCCCTTCAACTCCCAGTACTCGGCTTAGTCTCTTCTCTCCATGTTTTTCCAGACAAGACTGACCAGCTCCAAAGCCCTGCCCCCCCAGCCAGGTGGCCGTCTCCGCCTCCCTTCCTTTGTCTCTCCTTCAGGGAAGAGGCCTGTTATCTGCTCAGGCTGGGACTAGGTGTCTGGGCCAATACACATGTGGGTGAGTCAGTGGGAATCACACATCACAGTGTAGGGGAACCCCAAGTTACAAAGCAGACAGCACCCCCACTACATCACGCCATGGTACGATGAGCCCACCTACAATGACATGTAGCTGATTTGCAACTACTTACAGCAAATCTCTCTGATGGCTGGGGATGGGACACTAGATGGGAAAGGCTCCGAATTACTTCAGTGAATTTTCCCCAGGTGTCTTGCTGCTGGGTCTTGCCTACATGCTGAGGGTCTAACTGATCACTATATTTGGGGTTGGGAAGGAATTTTCCCTGAAGCAGGTTGGCAGAGATCCTGATGAAGTGAGGGGTGTTGGTCTTCCTCTGCAGCACAGATCATAACATAAAAATGTCCATACTGGGTGATACCAAAGATCAGTCTCACTCAGTACCCTGTCTTCCGACACTGGCCGTTGACAGGTGCCCCAGAGACAATGAACAGAACAAATAATCGTTGTTATTTATCCCCTGTCGCCCATTCCCAGCTTCTGGTAAACAGAGGCTAGGGACACAATCCCTGCCCATCCTAGCTAATAGGCTAGGAGTGGCCAAGACGTGGCTTGCGAGCCACATGCAATTCTTCCCTCCTGAAAGTGTGGCTTGTGATGCCACCCCTGAATCTCGCGAACTGCCCCTGAGCTCCTGAAAACAGCCTCCGTTACCCAGTGCTGACCAGGGCAGGAGAGACATCCGGCGCGGCCATTCAAAATGGCATCTTCAAGGTGGCTGGTGGGAGCCTGATGTGGCCAACAAGCCTTTAAATGTGTTTCTTAAGGGGCAGTCCCCCCCTTTTTTTCCCCTCAAAAATTTTGCCCCGGCTCTTTGTGCTGTATTCACTGCTATTTTGGCTATTTGTCTAGAACGGGTTGGCCACCCCGTAGTAGGCATTGATGGACCTATTTTCCATGAACTTTTTTGAACCCTGGTATAGTCTTGGTCTTCACAATGTCCTCTGGCAAAGAGTTCCACAGGTTGACTGTGTATTATATGAAAAAATACTTTGTTTTAAACCTGCTGCCTATTAATTTCATTTGATGACCCCTGTTTCTTGTTATAAGAAGGAATACATAAGACTTCCTTATTTACTTTGTCTACACTAGCCATGATTTTATAGATCTCTATCATATTCCCCACCCTTAGTTGTCTCTTTTCCAAACTGAAAAGTCTCAGTCCTATTAGTCTCTCCTCACATGGAAGCTGTATCTATCCCTTTCTTAATGATTCCCAACATTCTGTTTGTTTTCTTGACTGCCGCTGCATATTGAGTAAAGGTTTTCATAGAACTATCCACAATTACTCCAAGATCTGTCTTGAGTGGTAATATTAATTTAGACCCTATCATTGTATATGTATAGTTGGGATTATGTTTTCTAAAAACATGGGTCTCTTGCAGATTTAAACTAGTGTAAATGTCTGAGTCCCTGTAACCTGAAGTCTTTAAATCATGATTCGAAGACTCAACTAGAGGTTATGGTCTGTTACAGAAGTGTGGGGCGTGGTTTTGGGGCTTGCAATGTGCAGGAAGTCAGACTAGATTATCATGATGGTTCATTCTGGCTTTCAAGCCTATAAATCTATTAATCTAAAGTGAAAAGAATATTAGGAATCACTGGTAAAGAGATAGATAGTAAGACAGAAATTTTCCATAATGCTGCTGTATGCTGGCATCTGGTAAGCACACACCTTGAATTCTACATGAAGTTCTAGTCACCCAAACTAAAAAAAAAAAAAAAAAAATTGGGAAAAATACAGCGAAGGGCAACAAAAATGATTAGTGGGATTGAACAGCTTCCATGTGAAGAGAGATTAAAAAGATTGGGACTGTTCATATTAGAAAAGAGATGACAGGGTGTGTGTGAGGAGATGTTGGGATGATAGAGCTCTATGAAATCATGAATGATGTGGAGAAAGTGAAGAAGGGAGTATTATTTAGCCCTTCAAATAAAACACAAACCAGGGGTCATGCAATGAATAGGCAGTAGGTTTAAAACAAGCATAAGGAGAACCGCTTCATAAAATTCCCAGTCAACATAGGGAATTCTATGGCAGATGATTGTGTGAAGGTCAAGACTATACTAGAGTTTAAAAAAACTAGATAAGTTCATGGAGGATATATCAATTGTTGTTTGCCAAGATTATCAGAGAAGGAATTTAATGTTCTGGGTGTCCCTAAACCTCTGACTTGCAGAAACTGGGACTGAATGACAGGGGATGGATTACTTGATAAATGTCCCTGTTTTGTTCATACCCTCTGAAATGTGTCAATGGCCATTTTGGAAGATGGCTACTGGGGTAGATAGACCATTGATTTGACCCAATTTGGCGATCTTTATGTTCTTAGTCATGTTTGTAGGTTTTAAATCTAACCAGCTTCTTGTTCCTGCAGATGATTCTGGAAAGGAAGGCAAATAACCAGCAACAGAAACAAATCCAGAGAGAGAATCTTCAACCAAGTCAATCTCACTTCAGTCCATCTCTTCCAAACACCAACTCTGAACCTTTATCTACCATCAGGGTTCAGAGAGACCCAAAACCTACCCTTATGAAAAGTTTACATGAGCCTGCAGGATCTACAGTGCATTGTGAAGTTTCTAGCCAGAGACAGGATTTAGCAGGAACTCTCTGCCAGAGACCTAAAATCAACATGGTTTACAACCCCATAACACACACCAATGTTCAGAGTAAGTGCCAGTCTCCTGAATTAGAATGTGTTGCACATAATAGCTAAGGACAGGGAAAGAAAAAAAGGAAGGAGATTAAGGAAGGTGAAAGAAACAAGTGAAATTTATAGGGGCAACATGAGAGGGTGAGTGTAGAAGGAGAAGGAAAGTTGCACCAAAAAGACATAGAGAATATCAAGACAAAAGAATATCCAATCAGGTATTGTGGAGAAGTACTGGGTGTTGAAATTCCCTACTCATATATTTGGAATATCAGATACTCATTTGAGTATCAGAGGGGTAGCTGTGTTAGTCTGGATCTGCAAAAGCAACAAGGAGTCCTGTGGCACCTTATAGACTAACAGATGTATTGGAGCATAAGCTTTCGTGGGCAAAGACCCACTTTGTCAGATGCAATGCTCATTTGATAATTCGTTTGGCTGCTAAACAATTTCTTTCCTCCTCAAAGTCCTTTCTATTATTTCCATTCTCAAAGCATATACCAGTAGAATGTGCTACACAACTGGCCTGAGATCTACATTAGAGCCTTGCTTTCTTCCTATGACATATGCCACAACTGAAGTCGAAACCCCATCAGTATAAAAAAAGGAACAAAAGGGAGAGCATTCTTTTTTGGGTTCCTGGAACTCCTTCCTCTGGGCTGTAACAGCCCTTATTTGCTATCTGTCAGGGTATAATGCAAGTCCTGCCTTCTTGCCATTATTCATAAGAAGTTGGATGTTGGTTAGACGTGTGTTCAGTTGCATAAGTTATGTAACCATAACTGTGCGCGGTTGCATACGTTATGTTCCTGAGGTGGGAAGAACACCTCAGCAATCCAGCACCTTGACATTTAATTTAAAAAGGAATTACACAAAAATGAGGAGGTTAGTTAAACAGAAATTAAAAGGACACAGTGACTAGAGCCAAATCCCTGAAAGCTGCATGGAAACTTTTTAAAGACACCATAATAGAGGCCCAACTTAAACGTATACCCCAAATTAAAAAACATAGTAAGAGACCTAAAAAAGAGTCACCGTGGCTTAACCACCATGTAAAAGAAGCAGTGAGGGACAAAAAGGTATCTTTTAAGAAGTGGAAGTCCAATCCTAGTGAGATAAATAGAAAAGAACATAAACACTGTCAACTCAAGTGTAAAAATGTAATAAGAAAAGCAAAAAAAGATTTTGAGGAACAGCTAGCCAAAAACTCAAAAAGAAATAAAATGTTTTTAAAGTACATTAGAAGCAGGAAGCCTGCTAAAAAACCTGTGGGTCCCCTAGATGATCGAGCTATAAAAGGAGCAATCATGGACGATAAAGCCATTGCGGAGAAACTAAATGATTTCTTTGCTTCAGTCTTCACGGCTGAGGACGTTGGGGAGATTCCTGAATCTGCACCGTCCTTTGTGGGTGATGAATCTGAGGAACTGTCCCGGATTGAAGTGTCATTAGAGGAGGTTTTGGAACAAATAGAAAAACTTAATGTTAACAAATCTCCGGGACCGGATGGCATTCATCCAAGGGTTCTAAAAGAACTCAAATGGGAAATTGCTGAGCTATTATCTGTCGTTTGTAACCTATCCTTTAAATCGGCTTCCGTACCTAATGACTGGAAGGTAGCCAACGTGACACCAATATTTTAAAAGGGCTGTAGAGGCGATCCTGGCAATTACAGACCGGTAAGTCTAACTTCAGTACCGGCCAAATTAGTCGAAACAATAGTAAAGAATAAAATTGTGAAGCATGTAAAAGAACATAATTTGTTGGACAAAAGTCAACATGGTTTCTGTAAAGGGAAATCCTGTCTTACTAATCTGTTAGAGTTCTTTGAAGGGGTTAACAAACATGCGGACAAGGGGGATCCAGTAGATATAGTATACTTGGATTTTCAGAAAGCCTTTGACAAGGTCCCTCACCAAAGGCTCTTGTGTAAATTACATGACCATGGGATAAGAGGGTAGGGCCTTTCTTGGATTGAGAACTGGTTAAAAGACAAGAAACAAAGGGTAGGAATAAATGGTAAATTTTCAGATTGGAGAGGGGTAACTAGTGGTGTCCCCCAAGGATCAGTCCTGGGACCAATCCTTTTCAACTTATTCATAAATGATCTGGAGAAAGGGGTAAGCAGTGAGGTAGTAAAGTTTGCAGATGATACAAAACTCTTTAGGATAGTCAAGACAGAAGCAGACTGTGAGGGACTCCAAGAAGATCTCACCAAACTGAGTGATTGGGCAACAAAATGGCAAATGAAATTTCATGTGGATAAGTGTAAAGTAATGCACATCGGGAACAATAACCCCAACTATAGGTACAATATGATGAGGGCTAATTTGGCTACGACAAATCAGGAAAGAGATCTTGGAGTTATCGTGGACAGTTCTCTGAAAACTTCCACACAGTGTGCAGCGGCGGTCAAAAAGGCAAATAGGATGCTAGGAATTATTAGGAAAGGGATAGAAAATAAGACCCAGAATATCTTACTGCCCCTGTATAAAACTATGGTACGCCCACATCTTGAATACTGTGTACAGATGTGGTCTCCTCACCTCAAAAAAGTTATTTTGGCCTTGGAAAGGGTTCAGAAAAGGGCAACTAAAATGTTTAGGGGTTTGGAACGGGTCCCATATGAGGAGAGGTTAAAGTGACTGGGACTTTTCAGTTTAGAAAAGAGGAGACTGAGGGGGGATATGATAGAGGTCTATAAAATCATGAGTGGTGTGGAGAGGGCCAATAAAGAAAAGTTATTTATTAGTTCCCTAAATAGAAGAACTAGAGGACACCAAATGAAATTAAAGGGGAGCAGGTTTAAAACTAATAAAAGAAAGTTCTTCTTCACACAGCGTGTAGTCAGCCTGTGGAACTCCTTGCCAGAGGAGGCTGGGAAGGCTTGGACTATAATAGAGTTTAAAGAGAAGCTAGATAATTTCATGGAGGTTAGGTCCATAAAAGGCTATTAGCCAGGGGATAAAATGGTGTCCTTGGCCTCTGTCTGTCAGAGGCTGGAGAGGGATGGCAGGAGACAAATCGCTTGATCATTGTCTTTGGTCCACCCTCTCTGGGGCACCTGGTGCTGGCCACTGTCGGTAGACAGGATACTGGGCTAGATGGACCTTTGGTCTGACCCAGTACAGCCGTTCTTATGTTCTTATGTAACCAAAGTCAAAGCAACTTAGATTGACTAACAGCAGCTAGTCTATGCCACATTATGTCAACAGGAGATGCTCTCCATTTAACATAGCTTTTGCCTGTCAGGAAAGTGGAGTACAGACATTGACAGAGAGTGTTCTGCCATCAACTTAGCATGTGTTCACCAGATCTGCTAAATCAACACTGCTATGTTGATCACAGCAGTTCCAGTTTAGCATGACGTGTAGACATGGCCTCAGACCCAGCCAGCCGCGTTCTGTTATAGAAGAACAAAGTTTCTGCAGCCCAGCATAGGGGCCATGCATAATTTAAAACTTTAAAACAAAGAGAATCCCACCCATACATTGTCCCGGCCTTGCGTGGTTTCTGATAGTTAATAACACTGTGCAACCAACCCCTCCTCAGCCCCCCCCAGTTCCTTCTCTGCTGCCCTCTACCTGAGACAGAGCACTTAGCAATGCCTCTGTTCTGAGGGAGGTAAACAGCAGATCTACTACCTGACATACCTGCTTGCACAAATGGAAGAAGTTCCAAACATGGTGCCAGAATAGACAAATTATGGCAACTTTCTTTCTTTCACCTATTGTACTGGACTATATACTGGAATTTAAAAAATCAAGTCTGTCCATTAGCTCAGTTAGAATACATCTCATATCAATCATGGCATTCCACCACAAAGTGGATGAGTTCTTGGTCTTTTCCCAGTCAACCATTAAACACTGACTCAGGGTCTTTGTAACCTCCACCTGAAAAATGAGCCCCTACCCCATCACAGTACCCCAATCTGATGCTGCAAATCAGTGTTCCCCCTAAGCTGCATGGCAGCACAGCCCTGCAGCTGCTTAATGGGTCCCGCCCAGTCAGGGGCTCAGTACACACACTGAACTGCCTGGTGGGAGGAAAGGCACTTCTCCCTCAGTGACAGCAGCAGCTTCCTGCTGAGGACAGAGCTGTGAGTCTCTCCCAGCCGGTAGGAACATATCCCCTTCCTACCACCTGGGAGTGACTCGTTGCTCTATCCTCAGCAGGGAGCTGCTGCTGTCACTGAGGGAGAAGTACCTCTCCCCCCACCCAGGCAGCTCCATAGATGAGTCCTGAGCCCCTGGTTGAGCAGAGCTCGTTAAGCAGCTGCGGGGCTGTGCTGCTGTAACCCACACACCTAGGCTATGTCTACACTGGCAGCTTCTCGCGCAAGAACAGCTGTTCTTGTGCAAAAACTTGCCTGCTGTCTATACTGCACGAGCGTTCTTGTGTAAGTAAATTTACAGTATAGCGTTGTAAAACAGGGCTTCTTCTGGAAGAGATATTCCTCTCCCCACAAGGAATAAGCCCTTTTGCGCAAGAGCTCTTCCACAAGAGGGCAGTGTAGACAGGCAACATGAATTTCTTGCACAAGAAGCTTCTATGATTAAAATGGCCATCAGAGCTTTCTTGCGCAAGAAAGCGTCCACGCTGCCATGGATGCTTTTGCGCAAAAGCACATGGCAGTGTGGATGTGCTCTTGTGGAAGACTTTTTGCACAAGAACTCTTCTGCAAAAGAGTTCTTGCGCAAGAAGCCACCAGTGTAGATGTAGCCCTAGTGTGGTTACTGAGCAATGCAAGTGGTACCTAGACCACAACAATAGTTAAGACCAAGAGACCTCTACAGCACAGGCTGGGAGCCACCTGGCTTTTAGCTCAGAGGGTAGAGGCTCCTATACTCCGCTTCAGAGGTCCTGCGTTCAAATCTACTTGGTGACGTCTACAAGTGGGGGGCTCATCCGGGATCTCAACTGGGTCTCTGAAGCTTGGGACGTGCTCCCTCACCTAGGGGAAGTATGTAACCCATATGCAAAGACTACATCTACATTGCAGGCTTCTTGCACAAGAACTGCTTTACACAAGAGTTCTTGTGCAAAAAGTCTTCCACAAGAGCTTGTCCATACTACCATGTGCTTTTGCGCAAGAGTGTCCATGGCAGTGTGGATGCTTTCTTGCGCAAGAAAGCTCTGATGGCCATTTTAGCCATAGGGGTTTCTTGTGCAAGAAATTCATGTTTCCTGTCTACACGGCCTTCTTGTGGAAGAGCTCTTGTGCAAGAGGGCTTATTCCTCATGAAAAGAGGAATAACTCTTCTGGAAGAAGCCCTGTTTTCTGATGCTGTACTGTTAATTTACTTGCACAAGAACACGCGTGCAGTGTAGATGCTCTGCAAGTTTTCGCGCAAGAACAGCCTTTCTTGTGCAAAAAGCCTGTTATGTAGACGTAGCCCTAGTGTGGTTACTGAGCAATGCAAGTGGTACCTAGACCACAGCAACAGTTAAGACCAAGAGACCTCTACAGCATGGGTTGGGAGCCAGCTGGCTTTTAGCGCAGAGAGTAGAGGCTCCTATATATTCTGTTTCAGAGGTCCCAGGTTCAAATCCGCCCAGTAGCAGTTACACTTCCACGCAGCTTGGAGGGACTTGCCATTTTATTATTCACCCTTTCAAGTATCTAAAAGGGTGTCATGAGGAGGGAGAAAAATTGTTCTCCTTGGCCTCTGAGGATAGGACAAAAAGCAATGGGTTTAAATTGCAGGAAGGGAGATTTAGGTTGAACATTAAGAAAAACTTCTTAACTGTCAGGCTACGTCTACACTGGCCCCTTTTACGAAAGGGGCATGCTAATTTTAAACTTCGTAATAGGGAAATCCGCGGGGGATTTAAATATCCCCCGTGGGATTTAAATAAAGATGTCCGCCACTTTTTCCGGCTTGGGGAAAAGCCGGAAAAAAGCGTCTAGACTGGCCCGATCCTCCGGAATAAAGCCCTTTTCCGGAGGATCTCTTATTCCTACTTTGAATAGGAAAGAAGAGTCTACTCAAAGAAGAGTCTACTCACCATGTGCAGTAACTGAGGTTCTTTGAGATAGTTATCCCTGTGAATGCTCCACTACCCTTCTTGCTTCTCTCTACACAAGAGTTTTCAAGCTAGAGGCTGCAGTAAAGAAGGAACCGAGGGGACTTTGGTTGCACAGTGCTATGTAACAACCAGAAATGGCACAAGATGAAGACAATATGTGTGCAACACAATTAGGCACTGCTACTAAAAATCTCCAATTACAAGCGCAGAGGTGCAGACTCACCTAAAGTACAACACCCAAAGGAATATCCATCTTGAAGAACTTCAGTTACTGCACAGAGTTATTCTAATTCACTATTTCCCTCTTTCCTTCTTCCCTCTCCCCCACTGCTATTTATCTTGGAACTGGATTTTTAATACTCCATTCATCTGAAGAAGTGGGTTGTACCCACGAAAGCTCATGATACCATCCACATGTTTTGTTAGTCTTTAAGGTGTGACTAGACTATTCATTGTTTTTTAAGTTTTTGCACAGAGTGAGTAATCCTTTCATTTGTTGATCAATCCCTTTTTTGATTCCTTTGTTTTTCTCTCTCTTTATTCAACACCCACTTTGTCTCTAATTGTTTGCTTCTTTACTATTCTGGCTCTCTCTGTTCCTTTCTCTTCTCAGCCCACTGTGTCTTTCACCTTTGCTCTTTCCCTCCCTGTAGAAAAGGGGGTATGAGACGCACCTTACCGTCTCCCTCTTACTATTTTTTCCTGTTTTTTCCTGTTTATGAGGTTCTATTTTGTTGTTGTTGTCCCTTTCATCCTCTCTGACCTGGCTCTAACTTTACCATCTGTGTTTCATCCTTCATTCTTCTCACACTAATTCTCTCCCCCGCACTTCTCTGTCTCATGTGTTCTTTCTTCCAACAGATAATCTGGGTTCTGTAGTAATGGCTAGGAACCTTTCAGCACCACTCCCTCAGCATCAGAGAACATCCTCCATCAACAGGAAAATTGGAAGACAAATCACATGGGTGAATATGAGTGCTCAACCACCTGCAACAAATGTACAGAATCCCTGTAATGTAAGTATCAGTCACACAGGACCAGTCTTACTGTTTGCAGGGATCTAAGTTGTTGTGACAGGAAATGAGTTTTCACTTGCCTTCTGCCTGATGTCACTGACAAGGGTAAGTCAGATTGGTCTGAATCTGTGATTTGTTCAGTTTGAAAGCAGTCAGTGGGTTTCTTGTGACTGAGGTAAGTACTGCAATTCCATTGGATATATGGACATAACCCATTGTGCCCACACAGAAGACTATTGTTTCCTTTGCTCATCCCCTGCTCCTAACCCTCCTATTGTGGCACTGGAGAGCCGTTATGCTGTTCTGGATATGGGAGATAAGGAATTACCCTCTACAGCAGAAGCTGAGAAGCCTCGTACCCCCAAGGCAGGGAAATCTGCTGCCACTATTTTTTTTTTTAATTAATGGAGATTGCCTATCTCCTAGAACTGGAAGGGATCTTGAAAGGTCATTGAGTCCAGTCCCCTGCCTTCATAGCAGGACCAAGTACCATCTGCTGACAAATTTTTGCCCCAAATCCTTAAATGGCCTCCACAAGGATTGAACTCACAACCCTGGGTTTAGCAGGCCAATGCTCAAACCACTGAGCTATCCCTCCCTCCTAAAGAGGAAATGTAGGGTAGTGGTGGTTGGAGACTTTCTTCTGAGGGAACGGAGGTACCCATCTGTCGCCCTGACATGTAATCTCAGGAGGTATGCTGCCTGCCAGAGGCCCATTTCCAAGACATTACAGAGGCATTATCGAGGATTATCCAGCCCTCTGACTACTATCCCATGCTACTCATCCATGTAGACACTAATGATACTGCAAGGCATCTCAAGCAGATCAAAAGTGACTACAGGGCTCTGGGGGTACGGGTGAAGGAGTTTGGAGCACATGTGATTTTTTCTTCAATCCTTCGTGTCAAAGGTAGGGGCTCAGGCAGAGACAGGTGCATCCTGGAGGTGAATGCCTGGTGGCAAAGATGGTGTTGTCAGGAGAGCTTTGGCTTCCTCGATCACAGGATGCTATTCCAAGAAGGACTGCTAAGCAGGGATGGAATTCACCTTTGGATGCAGACTTCCTAACCTAGTGAGGAAGGCTTTAAACTAGGTTCGACAGGGGCAGGTGACCAAAGCCCACAGGTAAGTAAAAAACATGGAGACCTGGGAGTTGGGTCGCAAATGGGAGGGAGCATAGGCTATAATAGCAGAAAAAAAAGAAGGGAGAAGGCAGAACCAGGAAGCAAAATCCAATCAGTATCTTAGGGTATGTCTACACAGCAAAGTTATTTCGAAATAATAGCCGTTATTTTGAAATAACTTTACCAGCGTCTACACAGCCAAACCGCTATTTCAAAATTAAATCGAAATAGCAGAGGGCTTATTTTGAAATTGGTAAATCTCATTCCACGAGGAATAGCACCAATTTCCTTTTGGTGTGAAAGGAGGGCCTGCTATCAACTGTACATACATGCCTTCAATTGCTGGGCCACATGGCAGCTACTACATATGTTGTCCAGTATGCGCGTCTCCATTTCCGCGCGATGCACCACTGGCTGACTTCCATCTACTAACCTTTCCGACATCCTATTGGGAAGCGAGATATCATTCTAGCACATGTGCTAGGCTACCTCAAATGGTGAACTTCACACCACAACCTCTTCACCGGAGTTCCCTTCCTACAGCCTGAACCATCAGTATAAATTACCACAGATGCCTCACTAATAAGATGGGGAGCACAAAGTTCAGGGAAGATGGTCATCACATGAAGCTATGTTACACATCAATCTCCTCAAGCTTTGAGCAGTCAAAAACATGTGCAGATACTTTGCTCCCGCCATTATGAACCACACTGTACTGATCCTAACGGACAACACAACTACTATGTTCTACATAAACAGGCAGGGCGGTGCTCATTCTCAATCCCTCTGTGTGGAAGCTATCCACCTCTGGAACTGGTGCATCTGGTGTGGGTATGTCCTCAAGGCATCTTACCTACCTGGAGTCAACAACATCACTGCAGACACTTTGAGTCGCAGTTTTACCACAAATGGGAACTATCTTCTGCAGCAATAGACCTTTTTGCAACCAGGGACAATTCCAAGTGTCGCCGATTTTGCTCTCAAGCAGGGCTTGGCGAGGAATCCATGGGCAATGCTTTCCTAATCATCTGGAACAAACTTCTGCACTATGCATTTTCCCCTGTCCCACTAATTCCCAGGATCCTGCGGAAAATTCAATCGGACACAGCTCGAGCCATCTTAATAGCTCCATCATGGTCCAGACAGACTTGGTTCCCATACCTTCAGCGCATGTCAGTCGAGCCATCTCTCCCACTACCAATTTGACACAGTCTTCTGTCTCAAAATGGGCAAACTACTTCATCCCTAACCTCACACTTTGCACCTTCACGCCTGGCTTCCTTGTGTTTCCTGGGCACCAAATCTCAATATTCAGAGCTAGTGACAACTGTCCTCCTTCATAGTAGGAGGCCATCCACTCGAAGGACCTAGCTGCACAAATGGAAACTATTTATGTCTTGGTGCCAGCAGTCACTCCAATTTCAACGCAGCGCATTTCCAAGCTGATAGTAGATTGTATACCACATTGTTACTCTCTTCGGAATAGACACTTGCCAGTTCCACCTAGAGCGCACTCCACACATGTTGCTGCAACGTCTACCACTTTCCTGAGCGGTGTCCCCCTCAAGGACATATACCGGGTGGCCTCATGGTCATCTGACCACTCCTTTGCTAGACATTATGCTATCATGCCTCAAATAGCAACTGATACAGCAGTGGCTACAGCGGCACTATCTTCCGCTGCTCACCAATAACTCCGAGACCCACTGTCCTCACGGAATACTGCTTTGTAGTCACCAACAGTGGAGCACCCACAGGGACAGCACCCGAAGAAAAAAAGGAAGTTACTCACCTTATGCATTAACGACTGTTCTTCGAGGTGTGTCTCTCCTCCCCCTCTCCCCCCCCCCCCCGCCGTGGGTGCTCCATGGCCTTCCCTTCCTCCCTTCTACTCGGAGTTTTCAGTAAGGGTATGTCTACACTTGCACCCTCTTTCAAGAGAGGAATGCAAATGAAGACATTTGAAATCGCAAATGAAGCTGGGATTTAAATATCCTGTGCTTCATTTGCATATTTGTGTTATGGCGCTATTTCGAAATAGCGCTATTTCAAAATAACAGATGCTGTTAAGACACAGATATTTTGAGAGAAAACCCTTCTCTTGAAATAACTGGTAAACTCATTGTATGAGGCGTAAGGGTTATTTCGAGAGAAGGTTTTTCTCTCGAATTAACCATGTCTTAACAGCGTCTGTTATTTCAAAATAGCGCTGTTTTGAAATAGCGCCATAACGTGAATATGCAAATGAAGTGCAGGATATTTTAATCCTGGCTTCATTTGCAGTTTCGAAGGTCTTCATTTGCATCCCTCTCTTGAAAGAGGGTGCAAGTGTAGACATACCCTAACTTGGGGATATATGAGGAGCTGAAGGGGGGGTGTCGGGCTGTGGCATGAGGTGTCAGCTGTCAGCGGCGCAAGGCACCTCCTGCACATGTGCAGCCCAACTGTCAACTGCTACAAAAAGCTCTGAACTGCGGCTCCAAGGATCACCCATCACCAACTGGAGCACCCACGGGGGGATACACCTCGACAGGGGTGGACTGGCAGTCAAAATAGACCCAGGAAATGGGTTGAGAATGGCCCTCCCCATGACAGCACCCCTGCCTGCCCCTCCCCCTTTCCCTGCATCCAGGGCAGGCTTTCGGTTTTTTGCTGCCCCAACCCAAAAAATTCCACCCCCCTTTTTTTGTCTGGGGAGGGTGCACATGTAAATGCACCTTGTGCAGCTTCCTGGGGGTGGGGCGCGCACTCCGTGGGGAGCCCAAGCCCCAGGGCATTTGTGTCTCATAGGAGAGTGCCAGGGACTCCCCACGTGAGGACAATGGGAGGACAGGTTCATCCACAGCACGTCAGTGAGGGTATGTCTACACTACAGCGTTAATTCGGGTTACCTAAATTCAAAATAGGTTAATTCGAATTAAGTTAATTCGAAATAACACATCTATACACAAAAACTATTTCGAAATAGCATTTTGCTCTTTTGAAATAGTGCATCCACACTGAGTGGACCCTGAACTGAAGTTAAGGCTGGCTGGAACCAATGCCGGCAGGGCATCAGGTTAGGACTTAGTGTGTGGGGCTGCTGCCTGAGGTTAACTGAGCTCCATGCTTAAAGGGACCCTACCCCCACCCTGGACAGACAGTTTTCAGGGTTCCCCGCTTGCTTGTCTACCTCGATTAGGGACAGCAAAGCAGTCCTGTCTTGGAGTGCCCTGAGTGCCCACACTCAGGACACCACAGCACTCAGCCACATGGATCTAGAGCTGCCCCTGGGCACATCGGTGTTTCTCGTAGGGTCGTTGCCATCAGCCCGGCTGCACTTGCTGCAGGCTGCCATCCAGGGGAGTCCATTGTGGGGCTGACAGGATCCAGGACAGCTCTATGGGAGAGCATCCACCCCAAGGAGCCCTCAGAGCCACCCCGGTCCTCCCTCACGTCCTTCCACTTACCCCTTCCTAGCCCCCCTTCCTGATGTCAAATAAAATAATTTTTTTTTTGAAAAATAGAAACTGGGCTTATTGAACAAAACTGCGGGGGTGGGGGGAGACCTCTGGGGAGACTGGGGAAAGGAGGTGGGAGACAGGAGGAGAGAGGGTGGGACAGGGGAGGGGGAAAACTGGGAGGAGGGAGCTGAAAGGGGGAAGCAAGGAGAGGAAGGGGGAGTGGAAGCTCAGCACTCAGGGGTGGAGGTCTCGTTGGGCCACATGTCTCCCAGAACGGCGGATGCGGGGGCCTCAGCATCCCCGGAGGGATAGGGAGGAGAGTGTGGAGGTTAAGGTGGGGGGTGTGGAGATTGAGGAAGGTGAAGAGGTTGAGGAGGGAGAGGCAGGAGGGGGAGAAGAAGTGGGAGGAGGAACGGTAGCTGGGGGGGGGGCAGCAGGCACTGGAGCAGCACAAGGCAGCATGCTCTGCACCAAAGTCTGCAGATGGTACAAATGGCACGACCCTGGGAAAGCAGCTTCCTCCAGAACTCCTGTTCTTCCTATGCCTGCTGCTCCATGATGCGGGTCAGGGCTCGCAGGTCCCCCAGCTGCTGCTCTCAGTATCCCTGCCGTGTTGCAGTCGTCCTGTGGAGCCCTCGGGTGCAGGAGCATGTCCCGGGTGGGGTGGTGCACCCTGCACATGCAGCTGATGCGGCTGTGGAGAAAGAAGAGAAGTGGTCAGTTCTCCCTGGGGACACAGTGGGTGAAGCCCAGCCCCCCTCTGTAAGGTGAGGATGACCATGCCCTGCACCGTCAGAGCCACTGTGCTTACACAGAGGCCATGGTCGGAATGTCCAGCTATCCCTGGGAGTGGGAGCTGCCCCGAGACTGCACCCATGCCCCTGTGCTGTGTATAGTGTGGGTGAGGTGGGAGGGAGATGTTAGAGAGGGCTTGTGAAGGAAGGGTGTCCTGCTGTGTTCCGCCCTAGGGTCAGAAGCATGTCAGGTCTCTTCACACATGCGTGGCTATCAGGCCACAGCCCGTGTGGCACGCAGGTGGAGCCACCTGCCCAGGGGTGGCACGGCACGTGCTCTCTCATGCACAGGTGTGCTGCATGATCTGTGGTAAGCAAGGCTCACACGTGCAGTCCCTGGTCTCCCTCCCCACTCCCCCCGGGAAGGGGACAGTGATGGCACTTACATGGTGTGGCCTCCCCAGATGACCCTGGTGACTCCGCTGCTGGGACAGCTCAGGGGTCCGGCCAAAGTGGCACCCTCCGTGGCGGCTCCTCTTCTGCGCCCTGGTCATGGCCCCCTGGTCCCAGCTCGCTGCCCTCCAGGGTGGCACAAACCGTCCTGCCCCCCAGGATGCGGTTCAGTGCCTCAAAGTAGGGGCAGGTGTCTGCCCCTGCTGAGGAGCTGCCCCGAGTGGCCCTGGCGTACCCCGGCCATGGTATGTGGAATGAGGAGTAACAGTTAATGTGAACTAAGGATTTAGTTTGGATTAACTTTAAACTGCCGCGTGTAGCCGCGGGCAGTTCGTTCGGACTAAGGAGGATTTAAAAATGGCAGCTGGACGGGAACATGCAAATAAAGCCTAGGATATTTAAATCCCGGGCGTCATTTGCAACCCTGGTTCCCTGATTTGCTTACCTAGATCGAATTAACGAGCTAGTGTAGACATACCCATAGTGACTTCACAAGAATTATATGTGACGTAACAGCAGTTCTTCTAGTGTCCATGAATGTATTCCTCTTGAGCAGAATGATCATTGTTTCACACTTTTAGGAAAAAGCTTTATGATTTTGAGTCCTTTCGTGCATGTAGAGTCCAGCTGGTGACTAAAATGATCTACCACAAGCTAGGCAAATGTGATGTTGCTACTGGTGTATTAGTTACCAAGTGCTACTTAACAGGATGTGTGTTTGGAGCATGTATATGTCCATTCCCCATCAAAGCTAGGAGAGAACTTGAACAGAAGCAACATAGTTTCTAAAAAATTATACCTTGTGGCTACGTCTACACTGGCCCCTTTTCCGGAAGGGGCATGTTAATTTCAGAGATCGTAATAGGGAAATCCGCGGGGGATTTAAATATCCCCCGCGGCATTTAAATAAAAATGTCCGCCGCTTTTTTCCGGCTTTTAGAAAAGCCGGAAAAGAGCGTCTACACTGGCCCCGATCCTCCGGAAAAAGCGCCCTTTTCCGGAGGATCTTATTCCTACTTCAAGGAATAAGATCCTCCGGAAAAGGGCGCTTTTTCCGGAGGATCGGGGCCAGTGTAGACGCTCTTTTCCGGCTTTTCTAAAAGCCGGAAAAAAGCGGCGGACATTTTTATTTAAATGCCGCGGGGGATATTTAAATCCCCCGCAGATTTCCCTATTACGACTCGTGAAATTAACATGCCCCTTCCGGAAAAGGGGCCAATGTAGACGTAGCCCAGGAGGGTGGTGAAGCACTGGAATGAGTTACCTAGGGAGGTGGTGGAATCTCCATCCCTAGAGGTTTTTAAATCTCGGTTTGACAAAGCCCTGGCTGGGTTGATTTAGTTGGGATTGGTCCTGCTTTGGTCAGGGGGCTGAACTTGATGACCTCCTGAGGTCTCTGCCAGCTCTATGATTCTATCTTTCTCCTCCAGGCTCAGCAAGTGTCAAAAGGTCGTGACTTTCAAGGTCAATCTGTATCAAACCTGAGATCATTTTCACTGTCCAGCCAGGCACAGGAAGCTGCTATCCATAACCACCTGACCAGGAAGGACTCTCCCATGATGGCTGAGGTGACTACAGCCGGTACCAGACTAGTGAGTATGGGTATTTGTCTTTCACTATTTCACGTGGCTGATTGGAGCTGCACAATCTACCCACAGCTGTATATCTTTCCCTTTAAACTCAGGCTCAGGTCAAATTGTCATTTATATGGGCTGTGTCTATACTGGGCCACTTATTCCGGAAAATCAGCCGCTTTTCCGGAATAAGCTGAGAGCTGTCTACACTGGCCCTTGAATTTCCGGAAAAGCAACGATGCTCTACTGTACAAAATCAGCCACTATTCCGGAAAAACTATTCTGCTCCCGCTCGGGCATAAGTCCTTATTCCGGAACACTGTTCCGGAAAAGGGCCAGTGTAGACAGCCCAGTAGTCTTTTTCGGAAAAAAGCCCCAATCGCAAAAATGGCGATCGGGGCTCTTTTCCAGAAAAGCGCGTCTACATTGGCCACAGACGCTTTTCCGGAAAAAGGGCTTTTCCGGAAAAGCAGCCTGCCAATGTAGACGCTCCTTTTCCAGAAAAACTGAAAATGGAATTGTATTCCGTTTTAAGCATTTCCGGAAATTCATGCCAGTGTAGACACAGCCATGGTGAGAGCATAGCCTGTGTCTCTTCATATCTTGTCTGATCCCCACTGTCTTCTCCTTGTTGTGGACTCAGCCTGTATCCCTCCTCCTTTACAACCTTCTCTTCTTCATCTTTTGGACATTCTTGTCCTATGTCCCTTCTCCTTCGCAGCCTGGGATTTGCCCTACTTCTCTTTATAGCCAGAATCTGTGCCACACCCCAGTCCATTCCATTTGCACACCTTTTGTTTCTGTATAAGGAGTTAATGTAAGGTGCCTGAGCTGTCTTGGATTTTCTTTCTCACACAGAATCCAAGAAATCCACAGTTTCACAACAGGGATGCTCACCCTCTTCTGAAGTCCAGTAAAAAGATGTTCCAGGTCACAGCAAATATGGGAGCTGCTGGAGATCCCAAAGCTTCAATGGGCAGTTACTCCCAATCCTATGGGACCATATGTAAATCTGCACTCCAGAATCTTCCAATATCAAATACCTGCCAACAGGCTCCAGCATTGAATACACACCATCATTGACTAAGATGAGTATAGCCATCCATCCACAGACCTTGAAGGGAACTAACAATTCCATTCTTAGGGATTTGGCAGGACCCCAGATGCTAGAGAAGTACTGCCTGCACTCACTGTACGGGGCACAGAACCACTTTCTCTGAGCAGGACAGAGTGGTCTGGCATTCTGATCCATTTAACTTGTCAAGCCTGTGCAGACACCCCAAGGAAAGCAGGGGATGCAGCATTGTTTCCATACAATGCTATAGGCATAGTTTATTTGTACATTCTAATTTTCATATTCAGTTATCACTGATAAGCACAGAAAGCTGCTTTATTCTGCTGCTGCTGGCTTGTGGTGTTAGATATATCCAGGCTGTTTTGTCCATCTGTATTGGCCTCAATTTGTGTTCAGTGAATCAAAATTTTGGAGAGGATCAGGTAACTAAGAATAGGCCATTCTCTAAAACCCAGGAAGATTAAATTTACTGGCTACGTCTAGACTGGCATAATTTTCCGCAAATGCTTTTAACGGAAAAGTTTTTCTTTTAAAAGCATTTGCAGAAAAGAGCATCTAGATTGGCACAGACGCTTTTCTGCAAAAGCACTTTTTGCAGAAAAGAGTCCGTGCCAATCTAGACGCGATTTTGCGCAAGAAAGCCCCAATCGCCATTTTCGCGATCGGGACTTTTTTGCACAAAACAATACCTCATTGTCTACACTGGCCCTCTTGCGCAAAAGCATTTGCGCAAGAGGGCTTTTGCCCAAACGGGAGCAGCATAGCATTTCCGCAAGAACACTGACAATCTTACATGAGATCGTCAGTGTTCTTGCGGAAATTCAAGTGGCCAGTGTAGACAGCGGGCAAGTTTTTCTGCAAAAGCAGCTGCTTTTGCGGACAAACTTGCCAGTCTAGACGCAGCCACTATGAATAACTTGAATTCCCTTCACTTTATATTCCCATTAGTTCCCATGTCCTTTTGGGATACAAAAACAGTTATTAAAATTTTCTCTCAATCCAATAAAATAGGAATTTGCTTTCTTCATGTATTTTTCTCCTATGTATTTAATACTATAATTTTCATGTGTGGATATACCCTTGTATGTATTGTAATAATAAACTGATTATATTTCACTGAGGGAAGTACCTTCCTTTCACAGCATGTTGTCTTCTGTGTGTGATTGTGACTGAGAGAAAATCATTAGGGAAGCACTTCTTTGTCTAATAGCTTATTCCCCTAGTCCACTCAAAAAATTACTCCACCTCCCCTTAAGCCGTATTTTAAGATTATATGTAAATTTCCTACAACGAGGCGGTAATACAGCGAGATAATCCCAAGCCTTGAGGGCTGTGTCTACACTGGCATGAATTTCCGGAACTGCTTAAACCGGAATACTATTCCATTTTCAGTTTTTCCGGAAAAGGAACATCTACATTGGCAGGCTGCTTTTCCGGAATAAGTGGCCCAGTGTAGACACAGCCCCGAGGTGTCAGGTCAGGTCTGGAATAAACACAGATATCAGAAACACTAGTTTGATACTTTGTATACTATTTTTAGTAGAGATAAGTAAAATCATCTTAGAACCCACTTACTTTCTCTAATACATACACTCTGGGGCTGTGTCTACACTGGCATGAATTTCCGGAAATGCTTAAAACGGAATACTATTCCGTTTTCAGTTTTTCCGGAAAAGGAGCGTCTACATTGGCAGGCTGCTTTTCCGGAAAAGCCCTTTTTCCGGAAAAGCGTCTGTGGCCAATGTAGACGCGCTTTTCCGGAAAAGAACCCCGATCGCCATTTTCGCGATCGGGGCTTTTTTCCGGAAAAGACTACTGGGCTGTCTACACTGGCCCTTTTCCGGAACAGTGTTCCGGAATAAGGACTTATGCCCGAGTGGGAGCAGAATAGTTTTTCCGGAATAGCGGCTGATTTTGTACAGTAGAGCGTCGTTGCTTTTCCGGAAATTCAAGGGCCAGTGTAGACAGCTCGCAGCTTATTCCGGAAAAGCGGCTGATTTTCCGGAATAAGTGGCCCAGTGTAGACACAACCTGGCAATTTAACAGTTACTAGCCCAAGTCCCATGAGCCCTAATAAATTGACATGGGCCAGCTATGGATGAATAATTGCAGTGTAGTCGTATGCTTTTATTTGAGGGAGTAGCTTTTGATGGTGTTAGTTACTTGGACTTACAATTTAATGTCTGAAGTGTGGATCAGTCTTCCCAACCCCCTTGAGGGGGAGGATTTAAAGCTATGAGAAGGTGGTATAGGAGCTGAAGTCATTGCATCATCTGGTGAGGATTGCAGCTAATAGAAGTAACAAGAGTATCATGTGGGAATACAATCAGTGCTATCTGGTTCTGCCTCTTGAGCCTCTTTATTCTCAAGTTGTTCTGTCTGTCTAATTCTCCAAGATAATCTACTTTATTTCGTGATCTAGACAAGAGTTAGCCACTAAAGGGGACCTAGGTCAGTGTTCCTCAACCAGTGGTACAAGTACCCTTAGAGGTACTCGAGAGAAGTCGGGGCGGGGGAGGGGGGGTCAAGACAACTGACATTTGAAGAAAACTGAATTTTTGTTTTAAGTTTTACAGCGCTTTATTATTTTTGTACTTTTTACACCCAAAAATTTCATCACCTGCCTAGCTACAGTTAAGTTGTTTTAACAAATGTTGCAATGGTAGAAAAAAAATTGTGTGTCTGAAAATTATAGGTACTGGGGAAACTTATAATTTTTTTTAAAAGGGGGTACTTTTTTTTTTTTTAAAGAGGTACTTTATAAAAAAAAAGGTTGAGAAACACTGACCTAGATTAGGAGGAGCAAGAGGAAAGCAACCCCTAGAGTCTACAAGAGAAACCACAAAATGCTAAGTAAGTTGGGGGGGGCAGGGAATTAAACATAAGAATGGCCAAAAATCCATCTAACCCAGTATCCTGTCTTCGGATAGTGGCTAATTCCAGGTGCTAGGGAACAAACAGAACAGTATTCATCAATTGACGTGTCCCCTGTCACCCATTATCCATTTCTAGCAAAGAGCAGTTAAGGACACCCTCTCTATTCATCCTGGCTAATAGCTAGTGATGGACCTATCCTTCATGAACCTTGTTACAGGCTTTGTAACTCTTCAGTCTTTGCTTTGGACTTAACTATCTTGGGTACTCTTGTATAATCCCTGGGTTAATTAGGATATCTTCACTGAGCTGCAA
This sequence comes from Pelodiscus sinensis, assembly GCF_052426305.1. Classification (NCBI taxonomy): domain Eukaryota; kingdom Metazoa; phylum Chordata; order Testudines; family Trionychidae; genus Pelodiscus; species Pelodiscus sinensis. The sequence goes on from NC_143053.1 coordinate 169,027, forward strand.
AGCAAAAAGGAGTCCTACAAAAAGTGGAAACTAGATCACATTACAAAGAATGAACACTAATATGTAGGGACAGAATTAAAAATGCCAAGATACAAAACAAGCTCAAACTAGCTAGAGACATAAAGGGCAAAAGAAAACAATCTACATTAGACGCAAGAGGGATAACAAGGACATGGTAGACCCATTACTCAGTGAAGAGGGAAAAACAAAAACAGAAAATATGGAAATGGGAGAGGTCCTTAATGACTTCTTTGCTTCAGTTTTTAACCTAGAATGTTAGTGGTGATTGAACACCTAACATAGTGAACACCAGTGAAAAGGGGGAGGTGCAGAAGTTAAAACAGAAAAAGAACAAGTTAAAAATTATGTGACAAATTACATGTTTTCATTGAAAGTCCTAGAATACTCGAGCTGAATAAGGAGATATCTAAGACCATAAGAATGGCCATACAGATCCAGATCAAAGGTTGATCTAGCCCAGTATCCTGTCTTCCAAAAGTGACCAAAGCCAGGTGCCCCAGCGGGAATGAACAGAATGGGTAATCTTCAAGTGATCCTTCCCCTTTCACCCATTCCCAGCATCTGATAAACAAGCTAGGGACACCATTCCTACCCATCCTGGCTAATAGCCATTGATGGATATCTCCATTAATTTATCTTATTCTTTATTGAACCCAGTTAAAGTCCTGATCTTCACAATGTACTCTGGCAAGGAATTCCATGGCTGTGTCTAGACTGGCAAGTTTTTCTGCAAAAGCACATGCTTTTGTTGAAAAACTTGCCTGCTATCTACACTGGCCGCTTGAATTTCCGCAAGAACACTGACAATCTCATGTAAGAAATCAGTGCTTCTTGCGGAAATGGTATGCTGCTCCCGTTCGGGCAAAAATCCTTTTGCGCAAAAGGGCCAGTGTAGACAGCGCAGATTTGTTTTGCGCAAAAAAGCCCCGATCACGAAAATGGCGATTGGGGCTTTTTTTGCGCAAAAGAGCGTCTAGATTGACTTTTTGAAAAAGTGCTTTTGCGGAAAAGCGTCCGTGCCAATCTAGATGCTCTGTTCCGCAAATGCTTTTAACGGAAAAGTTTTCCGTTAAAATCATTTGTGGAAAATCATGCCAGTCTAGACGTAGCCCATAGGTTTACAGTCCATTGTGTGAAGAAATACGTCCTTTTGGTTCTGTTAAACCTATTACCTATTAATTTAATTTGGTGACACCCAAGTTTTCGTGTTATGGGACCACATAAATACCTTTTCCTCATTTACTTTTTCCACACCAGTCATGATTTTATAGACATCTATTATATCCCCCTCTCCCCCGAGTCTCCTCTTTTCTAAGTGGAAAAGTTCCAGTTTTATTAATCTCCGTTTATATGGCAGCCATTTCAAACCCCTAATAATTTTTGCTGCCCTTTTCTGAACTGTTTCCAATGCCAAGATATATATTTTTGAGATGAGGTAACTACATTTGCACGCACTATTCAAGATGTGGGTGTACCATGGATTTATATAGATGTAATAAGATACTCTCTGTCTTACTCTCTATCACTTTTTAAATGATTCCTTATATTTTGTTTGCTTTTTTGACTGCTGCTGCATATTGAATGGATGTTTTCAGAGAACTATCCACTTTGACGCCAAGATATCTGTCTTGAGTGGCTGTAGCTAAATTAGTCCCCATCATTTTGTACCTATAGTTGGGATTATGTTTTTCAATATGCATTACTTTGCATGTATCTCCTCTCCTCTTGTGGGTTCCGAATGAGTTGCTCCACGAAGCAGTCCTTCTGATTAGGGATGTAAGCAAGTAGGCGAGTACTTGACTACCCAATAAGTCTAAGCAAAGGAGGAGGTCAGGGACAGGAGCTGGTGCAAGGGGGTCTGACATGGACAGGGGCTGCTGCTGGAACAATCCTGGCCTGCACTGGCCCCAGAGCCAGTGCAAGCTGCAGAGCATCTCCCTTTATTGACTAATCGTGTAGGCGATACAAATTGTAGCAACTACATGCTTAGCCAAGTACCCGCTCCTTACCATCCTTACTTCTAATATCTTTTGTACATTGGTATTCTTGTGTCCTCTTGATTATGCTTATTCCACCAAGTTTCTGGATGACTATTATATAAGTAGCCTCATTTAATACAAGGCATTCAAGTGCACCCATCTTACTATTTAGACTTCTGGGCTGCGTCTAGACTGGCAAGTTTTTCCGCAAAAGCAGGCGCTTTTGTGGAAAAACTTGCCAGCTGTCTACACTGGCTGCTTAAATTTGCGCAAGAACACTGATGATCTAATGTAAGATTATCAGTGTTCTTGTACAAATACTATGCGGCTCCCGCTCGGGCAAAAGCCCTCTTGTGCAAATGCTTTTGCGCAAGAGGGCCAGTGTAGACAGCTAAAAACTGTTTTGTGCAAAAAAAGTCCTGAGGGCGATCGGGGCTTTCTTGCGCAAAACCGCGTCTAGATTGGCACGGACACTTTTCTGCAAAAAGTGCTTTTGCGCAAAAGCGTCTGTGCCAATCTAGAAGCTCTTTTCCGCAAATGCTTTTAACGGAAAATCATGCCAGTCTAGACGTAGCCCTGGTATTTGTATATAATCACATTAGAAACTTGTCATTTTTTAGCTTTCTGCCATTATATGCTGTAATTGAATGGGAATCTTTTTCATTTGACTGTTTCTCATCAGATCCTACCAATATTTTATCATCTTCTATCCTCTCCTTCATACTAGGATTTGGAGAATCTCGATAAATAGATGCTTCCCTAAAGGCTGTCTCTGTCTGAACTAAGTGCTTTGCCACAACTGTTGGCTTTTTCCAGTCCTTAATTTATAAACTGCACTACAGCTGTTTTAAATTTTACATACCAGGACTCCAGTTCCATTGTGATTTAGTGGCGCCTATCCTTCCTGTGTAGGCTCTCCCTTTCTAAAAAAGGGATATAGCTAAGGAGCGGCTGAGGCCCAACAAAATGGCCTCCATGGCCATTTTCCTCCATGTAGGGGAAAAATTCAGGCATTCAGGTTGCAGGGATTGCTTTGAGGGGAAATCTGAGGAAAACTTCTGTTAGCATTGCTCAAGACAAATTAGTGGATTGGGCCAAAAGAAATTCATTTGAAAAGTCTTCATTCATGGATGATATGGTGTTTTTGTCTTTTATCATTTGAGCACAGAGTAGCATACTAGCAAATTGTGCACTCACTAGCCATGTGGACACTGTGGCCATACCCTAAAAGTTCCCTGATCCACTTTGCGCTTCTTAACTTTGAAATGGGAGTAAGTCAAAGTTCTCTAGGGAATTTTTGATGTATTGGCAACAAGATCCACATAGACTGCGTGTCCTTTGTTAGTCTATTGCAACTGTATACCCCAGATTACTGTTCATCTAGCCAAGCCCCCATGAATAACGTATAAAATCAGCAGGATACCTCCATGTGATGGAGCATCTGCCCCACACTGGCCCTTTGACAGGTAAAACCCAACACTGGGCGAGGGTTGGGGCAGTGGAGCAAGCAGATACTAGCCAACTAGGGTCCAGCTGAGGGCTGTATAAATAATGGCTCCTGGAGGGGAGGAAAGATTCAGACACACTCTTGGTCGAGCTGTGGCACAGGAGGGACCTGGCTGCTAGGGAAGCAGGAGGCTTCCTGAAACAGAGCAGAGCTGTGGCCTGACTTCACTCCCAGGCTGCAGGGCGTGAGGAAAGACCTGAGTGTACTAAGGCTGTTGGGCAGGGGTGGGAGATGGGCCTCCGTGGGACAGATGCGGCCCGCCAAGCGGGTGGATCTGGCCTGCCAAGCAGGTGGATCCGGCCCACAGAGGCCCTGCTGATCCCCCGTCCCCAGGCCATTTAGGGCTTTGAAGCACTACACGCTGCGCGCAGGAGGCACAGCTGTGGAGAATGCTTTGGCAGGGCCCTCTTAGGGAGGAAATCAGAAGGGAACACCATCTACCGGAAGGCATGGGATGCGTAGTCCTAGGGATGGGGGTTCCATGACCACACCCGCAAAAGAAGAAGACAGGTGGTGGTGGTGGTTGGGGACTCCCTCCTAAGAGGGACTGAGACAGCCATCTGCCATCCAGTCCTGCACTCTCAAGAAGGCTGTGTCCAGACTCAGGGTTTTTTTCGAAAAAAGTAGCCTTTTTTCGAAAACACTTCACCTGCGTCTAGACTGCAGCCGTGTTCGTTCGAAATTAAATCGAAAGAATGCGGCTTTTCTTTCGACGGTGGTAAACCTAATTCCACGAGGAAGAACGCCTTCTTTCGAAAGTGCTCTTTCGAAAGAAGGCGTTCTTAAAAGCAAACAGGCTTTTTAGAAAGAGAGCATCCAGACTCACTGGGTGCTTTCTTTCGAAAAAGCGGCTTGCTTTTTCGAAAGTTCCGCGTGCAGTCTAGACGCGCTCTTTCGAAAGAGGCTCTTTCGAAAGTATCTTTCGAAAGAGCCTCTTTCGAAAGAGGCTTGCAGTCTAGACATAGCCGAAGTGTGCGGCTTACCAGGAGCTTGCATTCAGTATGTGACCAAGACTCTTCCAAAAGGGAATAAACCTTCGGACAGCTACCCAGTCCTCCTGCTCCATGTAGGAACTAATGATACAGCCAAGACTGACCTTGAGCAGGTCACAGCAGATTATGTAGCACTGGGAAGAAAGATTAAGGAATTTTTGAAGCGCAAGTGATGATCTCATCCAGCCTTCTGGTTGAAGGAAAAGGTCCAGGTAGGGATCGTCGACTTGAGGAAGTAAATGCGTGGTTGTGCAGGTGGTGTCAGAGAGAGGGCTTTGGTTTCTTCAACCATAGTACTCTTTTCTGGTCACAAGGATTGTTAGGAAGAGATGGGATCCACCTAACCAAGAGCATCTTCATGGACAAGCGTGCAAGCCTAGGGTGGAGGGCTTTAAACTAGGTTAATTGGGGGATGGTGACCAAAGCCATGAGGAAGTAGGATATCGGGAAGAAAAACTAGGGGTATGTCTATACTCGTGGCTTCTTGCGCAAGTACGGCCGTTCTTGCGCAAGAATCTGCAGAGCGTCCACACTGCTCGACTGCTCTTGCGCAAGTAAGTTCACAGTACAGCATGGTAAGAGGGGGCTCCTTGCGCAAGAGCTACACTCTTTTTTGACAGGTGTAAGCCCTTTTGCGCAGCAGCTCTTGCGCAAGAGGGCAGTGTGGATGCTCAACAGGGATTTCTTGCGCAAGAAAGCCCTATGGCTAAAATGGCCATCAGAGCTTTCTTGCGCAAGAAATCATCCACACTGCCATGGGTGCTCTTGCGGAAAAGCACAGCTCGCGCATGGCAGTGTGGACGTTTTTTTGAGCAAGAGTTCTTGCACAAGAACACTTGCGCAAGATGTTCTTGCGCAAGAAGCCACGAGTGTAGACATAGCGCCCCTGAGGAGTCAGCACCAAAGGAGGACCCCCCTGACTCGAATGGAGAAGGTAAGGTGATCAACGGGCTATCTAAGGTGTTTGTACACAAATGCAAGAAGCTTGGGAAACAGGCAGAATTAGAAGCCCTGTCCCAGTCAAAGAACTATGATTTGATTTGCATAATAGTGATTTGGTGGGATGACTCACGCACTGTCATGGAAGGGTATAAACTGTTCAGAAAGAACATGCGGGGGAGAAAAGGAGGAGGAATAGCATTGTATGTAAGAGCGCCTTATGAGTGCTCGGCGCATCTGAGGCTACTGAGGGAGTTGGCAAATGTCAGTGTGGAGCCTTTGGCCAGTATCTGTGCAAACTCGTGGAGCTCGGGAGTGATCTCGGATGACTGGAAAAAGGTAAATGTAGTGCCCATCTTTTAAAACGGGAAGAAGGACAATCCAGGGAACTACAGACCAGCCAGCCTTACCTCAATCCCCAGAAAAATCATGGAGGGGCTCCTTAAGGAATCCATTTTGAAGCACTTTGAAGAGGGGAAAGTGATCAGGAATAGTCAACATGGATTCACGAAGGGCAAGTTGTGCCTGACCAATCTGATTAGCGTCTATGATGAGGTAACTGGCTCTGTGGATATGGGAAACTCAGTGGATGTGATATACCTTGACTTTAGCAAAGCTTTTGATATGGTCTCCCACAATATTCTTGCCAGCAAGTTGAGGGACTATGGATTGGATAAATGGACTATAAGATGGATAGAAAGCTGGCTAGACTGTTGGGCCCAATAGGTAGTGATTAACGGGGGAAGGAGAGGTCAGTGGTGTTACGGGGTCCACAGGCCCACCCTGCCCTGGGCAGCCCTGCTGCCCCGGTTGCCGTCCCGGACGGTCCCAGTCTCCGTGACACGGCGCCTGGTCGACCCTCCCTTCGGTTGCCCAGACGATCCCACGAGCAAGGAGGTGAGGGGGGGTCCGGGCCCTCCCTCTCTCCAGACCCCAGCCCAGGGTTCTAAGGTGGGGGAGATGCTCCTCTCTCCCCCAACCTGGCTGATGGGGCATGGAGCCGCAACGCCTCAGCCCTCGGGCTCCAGTACACCCACCCTGAGCTGCTTCCTCACACCCTCGCTCGTCCGCTCACCGGCCGGCTTGTCCTGCTGCCTCCTCGTGCCTCTCAGTCCCTTCCTCCGACGTCCTCCTCCTCGCCTCCCCCTCTTCCTCTGCTTCTGCTGGTTTTATACCTGGGGAGGGAGCCGCCCCCGCCCCTCCAGAGCACCCACACCTGCGTTCACCCACGGTTCTAGCTTCTCCTCCCCAGCTGTTTCCACTCACCCCCAGCATCCTCCTTGCTTCCAGCAGCAGTGGAGAATAGGGCTGGCTGGGGGCGTCTGCGGGGCCGCCCGCCCCGAGGCTGGTGGGGTGGCGTTCCTCCCCCGTTGTCCCTGCTGACCTTAGTGCGGGGGGTCCTTCTCCCGTGGTGCTCAGGACCGTGTCCGTGGAGCCGCCACCCAGGCGGCGCGTCCCGGCTACCCCGCCGACCGCGTTCCCGGCGGCAGCGGGACAAGCCGCGGTGCTCCTTTCTGCCCCACTGGGGGGGGCACCCTCGGTGTGGGGTTGCCTCACCCCGACACCCCCCCCTTGCTGCTCGGGGCCGCGCCGGCTAAACCGCCTGCTGAGCGGCGCGTTCCAGCTACCCCGCCGAACGCGTCCTCAGCAGCGGCCGCTTTTTTCATCCTCGCTGGGGGGGGGCCCTTTTAGTGCGGGGTTGCCTCACCCCGTCACAAGTGGTTTGAGCATTGGCCTGCTAAACCCAGGGTTGTGACTTCAATCCTTGCAGATACCATTTGGGGCAAAAATTCATCAGGGATGGTACTCGGTCCTGCTGTGAAGGCAGGGGACTGGACTTGATGACTTTTCAAGGTCCCGTCCAGTTCTAAGAGATAGGCAATCTCCATTATTAAAGCTGTCAGGTTGGTGGTGGGTTTCTAGTGGCGTACCCCAAGGATCTGTTTTTGGACTGGTTTTGTTCAACATCTTTATTAATGACCTGGTGAGGGGATGGATTGCACCCTCAGGAATTTCGCAGATGACACTAAGATAGGGGGGAAGGTAGATACACTGGGGGGCAAGGATAGGGTCCAGAGTGACCTAGACCGATTAGAGGATTGGGTCAAAAGAAATCTGATGAGGTTCAACAAGGACAAGTGTAGAGTCCTGCGCTTGGGACGGAAGAATTCCAAGCATTGTTACAGGCTGGGGAACGACTGGCTAAGTAGCAGTTCTACAGAAAAGGGCCTGGGGATTACAGTGGATGAGAAGCTGGATATGAGTCAACAGTGTGCCCTTGTAGCCAAGAAGGCTAATGGCATATTAGGCTGCATTAGGAGGAGCATTGCCAGCAGATCCAGACGTGATTATTCCTTTATTTGGGTCTGGTGATGCCACATCTGGAGTATCGTGTCCAGTTCTGGGTCCCCCCACTATAGAAAAGATATGGACACATTGGAGAGAGTCCAGCAGAGGGTGACCAAAATGATTAGAAGGCTGGAGCACATGACCTATGAAGAAAGACTGAGGGATTTGGGTTTGTTTAGTCTGCAGAAGAGAAGAGTGAGGGGGGATTTAATAGCAGCCGTCAACTTCCTGAAGGGAAGTTCCAAAGCGGATGGAGAGAGGCTATTCACAGTAGTGATGGATGGCAGAACAAGAAGCAATGGTCTCAAATTACAGTGGGGGAGGTAACTAGGTTGGATATTAGGAAAAACTATTTCACTAGGAGGGTGGTAAAGCACTGGAATGGGTTCCCTAGGGAGGTGGTGGAATCGCCATACCTAGAGGGTTTTTTTAGTCTCGGCTTGACAAAGCCCTGGCTGGGTTGATTTAGTTGGGGTTGGTCCTGCTTTGGGCAGGGGACTGGACTTGCTGACCTCCTGAGGTCTCTTCCAGCGCTATGATTCTATGATTCTAAGGTTTCGTGCGCTCCCCTGCCCCCAGGTCTTAATTGGCCTGGGGGTGTGGGAGCATGCAAAGCCTCCTCCTGCCCTGCCAGGAGCATGTGACTCGCAGGGTGGGGGGGGCATGGAAGAGGCTTCACACACTCCCCCGCCCCCAAGCCAATCAGGGCCTGGGGGGCGGGAGAGCTGTGTGAAGCTTCTGCAAGGAGCCTGCAGCACTTCAAAGTGCCGCACATTGCTGGCAGGGCAGGGGGGAGGGTTCCCGCGCTTTCCTGCCCCCAGACCCTGATTGACCTGAGGGTGTGGGAGTGTGCCAAGCCTCTTCCAAGTCATGGATACCTAATGAGAAAGAAGGGCAAAGGGGCTCATTATCCACTTATGGTCTGGGGCTGGCGTAGCCCCGCCCCTTCCTGTTTAGGCCCTGCCCCTTCCAGGGTGGCCTGGGGCTACTTCAAAAATTTTTGAAGTGGCCCCCGGGCAAAAATTGTCCACCCCTGCTGTAGGGAAGCAGCTAGGATAAAAAGGTAGCAAGGCCACACCCTCATGTCAATGATGAGTGGCTATTTCAGAATGCAGTTGGTCCCTGAGGCAGGGGGTCAGAGCGGGGTGGGCAATAACCTTTGGCGGGGCCAGAATGCTTCTGGGCTTCTCCAGCCCCAGACCATGATTGGGCTGGGGGTGGGGGAGCCCCTTTGCCCTCCTCTTCCCTCTAGGCATCCATGCCCCTGGCAGGGTGAGCAGAGACTTCACACGTTCCCCCACACCCCAGGCCAATCAGGGCTTGGGGAGCACATGAAGCCTCCTCCCGCCCTACACCTGCCAGGAGCACACAGCACTTCTGCACTCCTTGCAGGGCGGGAGGAGGCTTTGCATGCTTCCCCCCCCTCTCCCCGGCCAATCAGGGCTTGGTGGCAGGGGACCTGCGTGAAGCATTTTTCACCCTGCCCCCGCCCTGCGTGAGCATATGGCACTTTGAAGTGTTGCACACTCCTCTCAGAGCAGGGAGAGGGCGGAGTAAACGTCGCGCAGCTCCCCTGCCCCCAGGCCAATCAGGGCTTGGGGGGCAGGGGAGCGCATGACGGCTCCTCCCGCCCCGCGAGCAGCACATGGTGCGTCTATGTGCTGCGTGCTCCTAACAGGGCAGGAGGAAGCGTCGTGCGTTGCCCCCATGCCCAGGCCATAATTGGCCCTGGGGGCAGGGGAGCAGCACTCTGTCGGACAGATCAACCCACTTGTGGGCTAGATCCGGCCTGTGGAGGCCCTTTTGCCCACCCCTAGTCTAGATGATGACTGGCAGTGGGTCACTGAGGCAAGGTGGGTATAGGGGGATTGGAATCCCCTGAGAGTGAAGGACCCCAAAGTGCAGGGGCACTGATCTAGGACAGGCTGAGGAGGAAAGGGCACTGTGGCCAGAAAGGGACACAGAGCTGACCCAACAGAAGTCCTGCAACAGAGTCTGGGACACTGACCAGAACAGGGCACTATGAGGCAAGGGGGCTATTTTACAGACACATCATTGGGCCAAGCTGTCCTGAAACCAAGGGAGCTAATTTTTTAAAAACTCTGTGTTCTAGACCGTGCTACTCTGCGCCCAAGGGAGCTATCTTATGAACTCTGGCATTGGGACATGCTGCCCTGTGCCCAAGGGGGATATCTTACAGACGCTGGCCATGAGGCCACACTGAGAGACAGTAAGAATGCTTGTCCTGTGACAAGCAGTGTTGTATTTCAATTGCAGAACAAGGAAGGCACAGTTATGATTGGTAGTGGGATAGAGTGATGAAGGGTAGCATGAACATGGCAATGTAGAAGTGGCTGGGTAAATAATTTGGTGTAATTCATACAGTGCTGCTGTTTGTAATAACAAATACATTATCCAAATGCTTATATGTGGATATAAAAAATATGGGTTAGAGTCTCAGATGGTGTAAGTCAGTGTGGTAAAAGTTACTAGCGGTGTAGAACTTGGTGTAGAATGTGTCATGCTGGCTTTATTTTTATATTTTTTTTATATTAGCGATACTTTACTAAGGCTCTTTTCTTTTTAACAATCTTTTTTTTTTTTAATCTGGGGAGCCTGGCCTGTAAGTATTTTCCATCTGTAAGCTGTAACCCCCAGCTCACTGCTGGCCTGGCTTTGGCAATCTTGCCTTCCTCATCTCACCTACAGCATTTAGCTCACATGTGCCTCATTTAACCAATGTTGTGTGTGAAATCTGACTCCACTGAACTGTTCATGTTAGAAATGATGTATAATCGTGATGACTGGAGATTTCAGTCATTTGTGAAGCTTCCTGAACAGCTTATTCTTCAAATTGGGCAATCTAGCCACGCAAGACTTCATTTGACATTTCCTCCAGCATTGAACAAAATAACCAGCTTTTGTCGGTGAAAATGTAATTAATTTATTTAGTGCTGTTACCATGACAGCTAAGCATTTTGAAATGTTTAATTCTTTAAGACACAAATAAAGCTACATCTATCCACCTAGAGCTTGCAGCTCCAGCCCCGGTAGTTATTTATTAGGGCTTCAGCTTTATTTCAGCTTTTTTAAAATTAAAAAAAATCCCAGTTTTATTTTAAAAAAATGCCATCCTCCTTGCCTCACCAACTGGGCACGAGCCACCTCTAATAGCACTCTCCACGCAAGCGCTGCAACCCTATTCCAGGAATAGTGCAGAGGGAAAGCTGGAGACAGCCGTTATGGAGCAGGCAGGCCCACCCCAAAGTCACTCTGCAACTGGTTCCTTTGCCCACAAGAGTGGGTCTGGCACCCTGAGTTCATGCTGGGTTAGGTGCCCTGCACTCACTCACCAGTGGCAATTCTTGAGTCTCCTATATCCCATGACACTGGGCCCAGCATCCTGCTGCTGGCATTGCAACAGGGCACACTGGTTCACAGCATTGCTCAATTTGGCCCAACTGGTCTGCCATGACAGAGTATCAGCTGGCCAAATCTGAGAGGTTCTATGGACCAGTCCCCCAGGGAAAAAAGCCATTCACTGAAGTTTGCTCCCTCATCCTTCTCCCAGTCATGATGGAAGGTCAGGCAGGTCAAATGAGCAGCTTTGCAAACCATATCAGGCAGAGCAAGTAGTCACACACTCATGGGACAGCAATCATATAACCTTCTGCTGCAAGAGGAGTTGTGGACACAGACAAAAAGTCATGGACAAATAGGACAAGTATATTTGAGGGGTTGTTTTTTTTTCCTGTTGAGATAAACCTGTAGCCCTAGTTATCATGGAAGCGATATCAGCTATTTCTCAGTCTCACTCAGATTGACAGGAAAACCCAGAAGATAGTTTACAGTAAGGGAACTTGCTTCCTACCCACAATATATGTACCAGGTGAAACATGAGCTGGGCTGGAAAGTTGGAGAGATTCTTCAGCCGGGGAAAGAAAAGAAGATTCCTCACTACAGGAGAACACAAGGGCTGTGTCTAGACTGGCCAGTTTTTCCAGAAAATCATTCACTTTTCTGGAAAAACTTGCCAGCTGTTTACACTGGCCGCTTGAATTTCCGCAAAAGCACTGACTTCCTACTGTAAGAAATCAGTTCTTCTTGCGGAAATACTATGCTGCTCCCGTTCAGGCAAAAGTCCTTTTGTGCAAAACTTTTGCGCAAAAGGGCCATTGTAGACAGCTCAGATTTGTTTTCCGCAAAAAAGCTCCGATCGCGAAAATGGCGATCGGGGCTTTTTTGCGGAAAAGCATCCGTGCCAATCTACATGCTCTTTCCGAAAATGCTTTTAACGGAAAACATTTCCGTTAAAAGCATTTCTGGAAAATCATGCCAGTCTGGACGTAGCCAAGAGGAAGAGAGGGTCTGCCCAGTTGTTTAGAATAATTTGATCCTGTCTTGTAGATGTTGCTCTAATAGAGTTCTAAAAGGCAGTTCTCTGCTGCATTCCTTTTTGTTTATGCTTGACTTTCCACCTTGTTTGTTGTTGGGAGACGCAAGGAGCAGCTGGCATCCATGAGTTAGGCCTTGGTCCTTATATCTTTTGCCTCCACTTGTTAGAAACTCAGTCCAAAGGAGTAAGGCGACCACTTGTAATAAGAGTTCAGGGTCTCTTTCTTCAGTTACAGTTGTCACATAATGGCCTAGACTGCAGGTAAACTCCCAACCTCTAAGGCTGGGAGAGGAGCCACAATTGTAATGGGGAACTGAGCTTCATGTGGATAAGGGAAGGAGGCCAGAACTGATTTTCAAAAGTTTTGTTGCTTATTTTCAAAGGACTTGTCTCCCTTTCCACAGCCCAGGTGCCATAAGATAGTCTCCTATGCTGTCCTGCCAGCAAAGGATTGGTGTTTGCTGTGATTTTTTTTATGCATTTATTTTTTAACTTATCAGATGTGTGTATTTGTATCTCTAGGCACACAGATTAAAAATATAAGGTCTGATATAATTTCCAGCACTGTGATGCATTGCCACTGCTACATAGCCTAACAGTACCAGGCTACAAAAATAATAGACCCAAGGCAGCAAATCTTTTTTAAACCCCTCTTCTTCTTCTTCTTTTTTTTTTTTTTTTTTTTTTTTTTTTTGATACCCACCTCCCACCCACTGCCCTGCCAGACAATCCAATACCACAGTATGAACCATACAGACTGGTCTGGGCCAGGTCTGGTACCAAACACCGGAAAGAAATCTGAGAAAAAACCATAGCTGGGCTTGAATAAAGAACCCCTCCTTCCTCTCCTGTTATCACAAGGAGGGAATCTGCTAACACTTGAAATGGCTTATCCTCTGCTACAAATCCCTCCCTGAATGAAAACACCTCCTCCTAGCAGTACACCCTCAAGGAAGATTCTGCTTGGCAAAAGCTGCATTGTACAGGCTTGATGCAGTGTCCTACTAGCTTGCTTAATCTAAACTAGAGACAGCTCTTTGTGACAGCATAGTGTGTAAATTCCCCTTGCTGCTGCCCTCATGTATCCCCTCTAAAGCAGTAATATTTCCAACTATATTTGATAATATCCATGATGTTATACAATGCTAAGTATAAAAGCTGGATATGTGCTGATGGCCAGGGTCATAACTACAGGTAACGGCAAAGAATTTACTGCATGATCTTGCTCCTGGAAACTGTCAAAGATCCTTCTGGCACCACTTATGAAGGAGAAATGGATCGCAACTTGGGAAATATGCAAAAATCAGCATTATTCTTCTAAATAAGAAGTATAGGCTTCCCTGGCTCAGGGCAGAGCTTTGCATTGTAGTTTCACCCCCATCCCAAATAATAGCAAGCTTGTTATATCTGCTGAGGAGCTTTCCTGTGCAGATGATAAATAGACTCCACTTTTTTTGTTTTAAACAATCTGATTGATTTAATTTTTTTAATAATTTGTATCCTATTGCCGTAAAATTGCCTTTCATCATGTAACCGTATCAGAAATCATGCGGTTTGTCAAGCCGGGAGGCCAATGTTGCACAACTGCCCACTCAACAATATGAAGGAGTTTACAGTATGTTACTAGTGCCCATCACTGGAGCATAATTTCCCCTTTCACCATTGACAGACAGTAATTACAGCCCCTAGAGTTGGATTTAGGCAGCATTTATAAGGTCACTTTTTGGTTTTGAAAGTCCCCAGGAGTTTAGGCATGAATTTCCCCATTTTCTTGTCTTTGGCATCTGTGTCATATTCCTCATCACTCTGAATTGGCGGTTCATCTTTCCTGCAGAAGACCTCAAACCTACTGTAGACACGCTTCTCCTTCCGCATATTCTCCATCTTTTTCAGAAGGGTATCTCTGTCCTCTGATGGCTGCCTCTGAAGATTCCTCTTATGGTTCCCAAAACTCTCTGACCTACTAATGCTGAAGCTTTTCTCCGTCTCACCTTTGCTTTCCAAACTGGTGATAGACTTGGTAAGATCAGGATAACTTGTGGATGGCAATTGCTTGGCCAGCTCAGCTCTGTTCTTCTGACTGTTGGCAGAAATTTGCTCCAGAATCACCTTTGTGTCATCCCGGAGGTTACTGCTGTATAAGATGTTTGCTGTAGAAGAAGCAAACCTAGTCTGAGATGGCTGGTTGCTTTTGAGAGCCGATGCTGTTGTGATCTTTTGGGATTTCTCGTCCTCCATCACTTCCTGACATTCCCCCTTGGAAGATCGTTTAGGGCTCATGATTTGCTTGTCAGACTTTTCACTCTCAAGAATGGTTTCTTCCTCTGATTTCTTTTCACCTTTTGGATTTAGCAATTGTTTCAACCTTAGTGACCCTTTCCTAAAAAATTCCAGTGGACTCTGTTCCTGTTTGGCACCTTCCTCCTCAGATTTACTGAGAGAGCTGTCAAACCCTTCATTCTTGGATAAACTTTCAGGAATCGATGTGGTGCTTATCCTAGCCTGTGATTTCTTGAATTCTATTTCAGCTTGTTCCTGTGTGTCTCTTTTGAATGTCAGTTTTTCCCTCTTCTCCGGCAGAGAAAGCTCCTGAGTGTCCCCCACAAATACCAGGTTCTCCTTTGTCGGAAGAGCAGATTTGTTGTCTATTGGATAGAACCGAGAAGATAATTTTTCCATTTTGCTGTTAATATTTGTAATAGGGTCTTTACTCAGTGTGTCAAGGAGCTGGGTGGATGAAGGAAACATACCAAACTGTTTCTCAGATTCACTGTGTATCTTGTAACTACTGAAGGATTGTTTTGAATCTAGCACTCTACTTTCCAGGACCTTATATTGCATGGATTTGGTACATTTTTTCTCTGCATTTTGGGTTTCTTCCTGGAGAAAACTGGAAACAGCTTTGGTGTGACTAACTGTAGTTTTCTCTGTGTCTTTGCCCACAGTTTTGTACTTCTCTAAAAGCTCTGCCACTTTAGAAGAGGTGGCTGCCTTTGTACTTTCATTGTCTTTTATAATCTCACTGGATATTTGCTCCTTTTGGATCATCTGAACCTTCTCCGTTGTCATATTCTGTTGATCTAACTTGGCAGCATTAAAAATCAAAGAAGACCTGAGCCTTGAGCTCCTTTGGACCAAAGGATTTATTCTGGGCCTAAAGGGATCCTGTTTCACAGGGGAGATCTCCTCACCAGTTCTCTCAGTACCTGCTGACTCTTTGGCATTTTCAATTCCCAATGATTTATTGTTATTAAATGACATAGAAGGCTTGAAAGATGGGAGCAGGTCACTGGGGTACTTTGAGAGAGGCTCTCCAACGCTCAGAACATCATTATAAGCCTCTGATTCCATGGGCATTGGGATGCCTTCATCTCCTGTTTCAGACTGGTATGCACTCAAGTATGAAGAAATCCTCCAGTTACGCAAACCTGCTCTATTTTCTTGGGTCTTCTTGTCCTGATCTGGGTCCTGGTCCTGTAAAAACATTCGTTGTTCCAGGCTCTGCTTCTGTGTGGGGGATGTCTGACACATGAATTTCTGCCCTATGTTTTGCCTCCTTAGTGACACCAGCCCTAGTGGGCCATTCCCTGCAGGGTTCGCCTGGTCAGAGCCATGCCTCACTTCCCTGGAAGAATCTGAGGGCTCATAATCTACCCTTAAGGGAAAACCCTCCTGTTGGAAGTGGGACTCAAGTTCAGGATATCTGGGGCCCTGTGTATAGTCCTCCAGTTCATTGAATCCTGGCCTACCACCTCGGATTCGTTCAAAGAATCCTTGAGGCCTGCTGCAAGCATGGGGATGTTCAAATTGGTATTGGTAGAACTGGTCTCTTTGAAATTGATTGGATTGCATTTTAAACTCATCCAGATTGTTCATAAACATCTGCCTAGAATACTGCTTTGAAGAAGAAAAGTTTTCACAGGTTCCTTCAGCAAAGCTGTGCCTTTTAAAGGAATCCAGCTCTAACTGCTTGGAGCGGAGAAAACCTCTGACAGGATCAATCTGAGAATTCTCCATTTCTACCTTCTTAGAATACATGCGCATTGCTGATCCCTCTATAGTATGGCGCATCAGGTCATCTCGTCTAAAAGCTGACAAGAAGTGTCTATCTGGATCAACTCTGTCCATGAAGGGGTGAAACACATCATCCCGCTGGTATAGCAGATGTGGTTTCTTTGGGAAAAAGGGCATATTGTTGCCAAAAGGAGCCATGTTAAATTGGTTTTCTGCCTTCACCAAGACGTTGGCGGGAGGAATGAGAGGGTCTGACTGTGCAAAAAGAATTCGGAACTCTTCATCAAAGCTGGACACCAGCTCCCCTTGGAAGATATGAGCAATGCTTCGATGAATCTTCTCAAAAGACCACATAAAACTGCACCAAAATAGAGAAAAGATTAAATGTGATTAGCATCCAATATGTCACATCAATGGAACCACTTCACATCTACCATTCATAGGACTGAAAGAGACCTCTGGAGCTCATAGAGTCCAACCCCCTGCCCAATGCAGGACCAACCCTAACTAAATCATCTCAGCCAGGGCTTTGTCAAGCCGGGACTTAAAAACCTCTAAGAATAAAGTTTCCACTGCCTCCCTAGGTAACCTATTCCAGTGCTTCACCACCCTCCTAGTAAGATAAGTTTTCCTAATATCCAACCTTGAGACCATTGCTCCTCATTCTGTCATCCGTCACTACTGAGAACAGCCTCTCTCCATCCTCTTTGGAACCTCCCTTCAGGTACTTAAAGGCTGCTATCAAATCCCCCACACTCTTCTCTTCTGTAGACTAAATAGGCCCCTCAGCCTCTCCTCTTAAGTCATGTGCTCCAGCCCCGTAATTATTTTTGTTGCCCTCTGCTAGACTTTCTCCAATGTGTCCACATCCGTTCTGTACTGGGGGGCACAGAACTAGACACAGTGCTCCAGGATGTGGCCTCACCAGTGTCGAATAAAGGGGAATAATCACTTCTCTAGATCTGCTGGCAATGCTCCTCCTTATGCACCCCAATATGCCATTGGCCTTCTTGGCTACAAGGGCACACCAGTGACTCATATCCAGCTTCTCATCCACTGTAATCCCCATGTCTTTTTCTGCTGAACTGCTGCTTAGCCAGTCAGTCCCCAGCCTGTAACAGTGTTTGGGATTCTTCCATCCCAAGTGCAGTACTCTGCATTTGTTCTTGTTGAATCTCATCAGATTTCTTTTGGCCCAATTCTCCAATTTGTCTAGGTCACTCTGGATCCTATTCCTACCCTCCAGCCTATCTACCTCTCCCCCTAGCTTAGTGTCATATGCGAACTTGCTGAGGGTGCAATCCATCCCCTCATCCAGAACATTAATAAAGATGTTGAACAAAACCAGCTCCAGAACCAAGCCAAACCAACCCCAGAACTGACTCTGGAATCTAGCCTTCTACTCAGCATACTAGCACCATGTACTACTCTGGCAGCTTTCTACTGCCCACAAGAGTTCACCAGATTAACACTTACTGATTATTGGGCATCTGTCAGTCCAAGCACTTACAGGCTCACGTTCTAAACTGAGAGATCTAACATAGCAAGTGGTAACCACATAGGAGACAGGGGAAAGGAAGATGAGGGTTATGGTAGAATATGCTAGTAAGACAGTTTTGTGCTGATTTTTTTAAAATTAAAATATTATTACATTATTTACAAATAAAAATAAAGTACCCTCCTCTACATCACTGAGACAAGGACTGTAGGTTTTTAATGTGGGGCAACTCACTTTTGTACCAAAAGCACATTATATGCATTTTCATCAGATTTTCCTATCTAAACTCGGTATAGCACAGGCACTGATATAGTAACTTCCATATATTAACATTATGCAATAGTCATTACCATACTTGTAACTAGATGCTAATTTGAATATCCAACCCATCTTTTTAGCTACTTTAATTATTCTATGATAACACTTAGATTTGATGCTGGGCTGAAATTTAAAAATCAAAACACTGACTGTTTTCTCAGGATCCAGTCATTGACATGACTCAGTCCAGGCTTATGTTGTGGCTTCAGCCAGGTGGTATTTGGATTTGGTATCCCTAGTTATGCTGGGGTCTCCAATGAGTTTGAGTGTTTGAATTAGTTGTGACAGTCACTAACCTTTGTACAGATATTTTATGTCTAGGATATGAAATAAGTTTGGTTTTATATTTCAGTATTTTCTTTAGCTACACATTCACATATTGGAATAATAGTGCATTATGCTCCAATGTGACAACCTTGTCATTGATATTTAATTGTAACTGGCATAGTAACAGTGCCCTCTCCCACCAGCATCTCTTCCTAATGTAATTCTGCAATCTCTTCCTGTGCCCTCTCACCTGTAGTTGCCACTTAGCACCACCATGCAGTCCACCAACAGGAACTTTTCTTTCACATGCCCTTTGAAGGACATCCCCGTACGGCAGTAATAGGTAGGGCCAGAAACTGTCCGGACCCTCAGGAACTGCAAACCAGCAGAGAGATGAGGCAGTGACTTCCAATGGCAGAAGTTTACCCTTCCCCCCCCCAGCTTAGCTCATTTCTTCAGAGTGCTGATGTTATGATAGAGACAGCTATCTTCTCTATTTGCTTTTCTGTCCAGCTATCATGTCTCATCATGACACTACCCAGGCTGCCTCCAGCCTTTATCTCCACCTCATTACTGAGAATGCCTTTCTCCCCTGACCCCTTACACATATCTCTGTAGCCCCTCCCCCCATAGCTCTTAAGGACCAGACCATAGGATCCCAGTGATGAACATGCCCAGTCGAGGCCCTCTTATTCTGTCACCTCCACATAGTTGAGGTTGACTTTGCATTTAGCAGCTGTGTCTAGGAAGAGCTGGGAGTTCATTTCATCCAGGAGGATGTACACAGGGACCCTGCGGGCAGCAGCATCCAGCACTTCACTCAGCAGATCCACATCTGTGAAAACATCCATCACTACAGCTACCACCTGTAGGAGAGAGAGTGAGATAGATAGTCCAGTTTTAGGCCCTGCATTCACTTGCAGCTACTAATAGCACAGTAGTCTCTTCCCTTCCCTCCCCCCCCCAGCATCTACCTTTGTTGTACCTGCTGCATTCCTTTCCCTTCCCCTGATTGCACCTGTCCCACTGAACCTCTTCTGTGCCCCACTCTGGCACCCACCCCTTCTGGACTCATATCTTCCTGGAGAAAGCATTCCTACACTCTAGGTATGTCTACACAGCAAAGTTATTTTGGGATACCAGAGGTATCCCAATATAGCTACCCTGCATCTTTTGAATGCATCCGCTATTTTGAAATATAGCGGATGTGCTATTTCGCCATCCCTGTAAACCTCATTCTATGAAGAGTAAGGGATGGCTTGAAATAGCGCTTTATTTCGGAATTTGGCGCTGTGTAGACAGCACCAAATGATAAAATAAGCTATTTCAAAATAGACTCAAAATAAGCTACGCAATTTGCATAGCACAAATTGCATATCTTCTTTCATGTTTCAGGTGCTGTGTAGACACACTCTCTGTCCAGAAGGAATCATTAGGTCAGAGGTTCTCAAACTTTTGGTCGGGATCCCAAAGTAAGTCATGATCATGTTTTGATGAGGTCACCAAAGCTGGCTTAGATTTGTTGGGTCCCAGAACTGAAACTTAAACCCGATCCCCAATGCCCAGGGCTGAAACCAAAGCCTAAGGGCTTCACCCCTGACAGGTTGTACAGGAAAACAGCCTGGGGCTGAAGCCCTTTGGCTTTACCCTCCCTGCCCTCCAGGGTGGTGGCGGCTTGGGATTTAATTTTTTTTCTCCCACCCAGCCCAACAGGGCTTGGAAGGGCTCGGGCTTATGTCCCCACTCCTAAGGTCATGGAGTAATTTTTGTTATCAGAAGGGGGTCATGGTGCGATGAAGTTTGAAAACCCCTGCATTAGAATATTTAGTTCTAGTAACTAGATTGACCTAATCTTAGGTGTAGACATCACTCAGGGCTATGAAAAAATTACTGCCCTGCATGGCAGCTAGGTTGAACTAACCCCACTGTAGATGCAGTTAGATAGATGGAATCATTTTTGTGATTCTTCTTTATATCTTCTCCACTTTTTCAACACCCTTTTGAAGATGTCGACACTAAACCTGGATGGTGTTTTCCAGTATTGGACTCACCAATGTAAAAATCGCATCTTAGCTGAGTCTTTGGGGGCTCTTGTGTAGTCTATTATGCTAGCTACCTGTGCAGAGCCGGCATGATACCTAGGGAGCATACGAAAACGCACACAGCTGAACGTTTATCATCACTGATGGAACAGGAGACCTGTCAGGTCATCACACCAATGAATCCTGAATTTACTGTTTCGCTGTCCTGAAATACTACACCATTCACACTCCCTGCTTTATACATCTACAGTGTCTCAGTATGAGCTCATGTTCATTAAGCCTGCTGCTGTGATCCCTTAACTCCTTATAGGAATGTATGGCTTGCCAAGATGCAGTTCCCCATTTCTGTAAGTACTGTCTATATTCTTTAAAGTTGGCAGAGGGGGTCATCTTTGGGCTCATATTACTGAGACCATGCAGAGTCCTGTGTAACCTCTGGTGTAGCATAGCTTATGGGCTGCTCTAATTTATGCAGTTTCCCATGAGCACTTGGCAGCAGTAAATAACTGTAGTACAGTGAATGCTGGCCGTGCACTCAACACTCTTTCCCTCCCCATGCCAGGTATTGAGAGGAATGTCAGTGCAGAGCCTTTACACCAGCTCGACACAAACTAGGGAGGCCCCTATATGAGGTGATTCTCAGACAGCTGTTTCCACTCTGGAAAAGCCCCTTTCAAGTGTCAGGCCTAAAGGGCCTGAATATAATTTTTCACAGGAAATAGCAGAGGGAATCACTGCAGAGCTGCTGCTCTATCTTGCCCCACCACCTTCAGCTCTTTTGGTTCATGGCCTTTGTTCTCTCACCTGTTGTGCGGCTCGGATCATCCTACGGGCTTCTTCCTTGATGCTGGGATTGTCTGGGGGTGGTGGGTGCACCAGGGTTGTTACCTCAGTTCCCTGGAATCCAAAGACCATTGGCCAGCCCAGATCAAGTTCAGGGACAGCAAGGTCAGAATTCATAGGCCAGTAAGTCCCAGAGGATCCATCCATGTCACTGCTATGTGTGGTATCCATACAGCTGCCCTCCTGGTTGGCATACTGGGGCTTCTGTAGATGCTGACTGATGTGCTCTACCTCTGTGCTGCAGAGAAAGTCAGGGGCTCCTTCTTCATCCAGGAATTGATGATAACTCTCCTGTCCCTTCTCAGCAAGTACATCAAGAGCCAGACGGTAATATTCCTTGTAATGGGGTGGCAAGTAGTTAGGGTCCAGGGGATTGTCCCCCTGTGAGGAGCTCTGGGACCGCCGAGCCATGACGTGTGGGGAAGCTGCAAAAAAGGAATAAAGAACCAATAGACAATATTAACCATCACCCTCATCACACTGACACCCTCTTACTCCCCGGTAGTTAAAGTGTAGGGATTCATGGATGATAAAACAGTGATGAGGCCAAGTGCACTGTGTAGTAATTAACATATATACATTTTTATTTTCACTATGTGAGGCAGCATATCTTAGGGTACGTCTAAACTACATGCCTCCGTCGACGGAGGCATGTAGATTTGTGTATTCGAAAAAGGGAAATGAAGCTGCGATTAAAATAATTAAATAATTATTTAAATCGCGGCTTCATTTCCCTTTGCCTATCTGTCTAATCTACATGCCTCCATCGACGGAGGCATGTAGTCTAGACACACCCTTAGCGTTATAATGATTTGGAAACTGAATTCTTGGCTAGGAAATGGGATTGAATGGTTACCTACTAATGTGTTATTTTGATATATTAGCATATATTTGTTCAAAGGTATGGTTGGGAGGATGGTGTAAAATGAGAAGGTGTGATGTTGAGAGATAAAAGATTATAAAGCAGTATTTCTTAGCTGTTCATTTCAGGCTTTCTACAGTTAGATTTTTTTTTAAACAGTCTAGGCTTTTTTGTTAAAGCAAGTAAAAATTGTGTGGGTATTTGCTGGACATTAGGAAAACAGGTTATCAGCCTCTTTTAAATTATTTTTTTTGTGAAACAGTGCACTGGATGATGTATGTGTGTTGTGTGCATCCCATCCCTGTGCACCTGTTCAAGCCCTTGGGCCTTTTAAACTAGGATCTATAGACACCAGCGCACATGATTAGGAGTTTACAGGCAGCTATAAATAAGGCATCCTGCCTCTGAGGGTAGGGATAGCTGGCAAGAAGGACGTGATTCTTGAGTATGTTCTAGTACAAGGCTACTCAATTGTGGAAGACCCGGGGGCCACAATGATGCTCGTAGCACATGCTGAGGGCTGCGACTTAAGTGTGGTTTCATATTCATGTACAGGCAGTCCCCGAGTTACGCGGATCCGACGCGTCTGGGCTGTCAGCTGGCCGCGCGTTCCGCCGCTCTGCTCTGCTCCGCTCTGCTCCCCCTCCCCCTGGTCTGCAGACCATGGGGGGGAAGCAGAGTGGAGCACGCGGCCAGCTGACAGCCCAGACGCGTCTGGGCTGTCAGCTGGCCGCCCGTTCCGCCGCTCTGCTCTGCTCTGCTCCCCCTCCCCCTGGTCTGCAGACCTGGGGGACGGGGAGCAAAGCAGAGCAAAGCCACGGAGCCCGAGGGCAGCAGGATAGCCACGGCACGTCTGGGCTGTCCCGCTGCCCCCGTGCTCCGCGGCTTTGCTCCGGACGCCTGTTGTACAGCAGCTGGGGCGCTGCCGGTTGGTCCCGTAGCGCCGCTCTGGGCGCCACTGGACCAACCCAGCAGCACCCAAGTTGCTCTGCCCCAGGTGTCCCCAAGTCAGCAGCTGCTGAAAATGACCAGTGGCTGACTACAGGAAGCCCCTGCCCCGGGCTTCCTGGAATCAGCCGCTGATCAGTTTCAGCAGCAGCTGACTTGGGGATGCCTGGGGTTCTTAAGTTGAATCTGTATGTAAGTCAGAACTGGCGTCCAGATTCAGCCGCTGTTGAAACTGATCAGTTTCAGCAGCGGCTGAATCTGGACGCCAGTTCCGACTTACATACAGATTCAACTTAAGAACAAACCTACAGTCCCTATCTTGTACGTAACCCGGGGACTGCCTGTAAATATATATGCAAATAGCCTCTTTCACACTGATAGCCACGAATACAAAGCACTTCCATTCCCACAATGGCCCAGCACTCCTGGCACCTCCTCCCTGGGGATTAGAAATGTCAACACCCTGTACCTGCCTAGTCCAGCCAGCCCATCCACTTGCATCTTTCAATATAAAAAAAAATAATATATGGAGATATACTATCTCATGGAACTGGAAGGGACCTTGAGAGGTCATTGAGTCCAGTCTTCTGTCCTCACAGCAGGACTGAGTACCATCCCTGACAGATTTGCCCCAGATCCCTAAATGGCCCCCCTTAAGGATTGAATTCACACTGCTGGGTTTAGCAGGCCAATGCTCAAACCACTGAGCTATTCCTCCCCCAATGCTCACCCCACTTGGGAGACACCTTGCCATTGTGGAGCGTGTTCCCAGTAGAGGCAATGTTCAAAGGGTAACCCTAAACCTAACCCTAACCCTACCCGCAGGCCACATGTTGAGCCCCGTGCAAACCCAAACCACCATGGGCCACAAACAAATGGGCTGCGGGTCACATGCTGCCAACAGTCCGTGTGTTGAGTAGCCCTGGTCTAGTAACTAGTTAGGGCTACTAAAGAGAAAGTTGTGGTCTCTTCTCTGCCATCGGATGGGAGCTGGGAAAGTTCAGGTTAGTACCCAGCCTTCACTTGAGTTACTCTTGTTCTGAAATTCTTGTTTGAGACTAAAGCAAGACCTGAGATCTTGAATTATTATCTTGAATTATGGTTGCTGGAAATTTTTTCTCTTACATTTCTGACTAGTTAGTTGCCCGTTAACTTAGGTGCTCTTTAAGAATATTCCCTACTATGTCCCCCTCCTTCTCCCCGATGCTCCTGAAATTGAAATCAGGTCTCCTTTCTTTGCAGGCCTATTTGAACTTCTCTGGATATAGTTTGGCTGTAGGAAGGTGGGGGCTTCTTGATGATGTTGTAAGCTAGACTAGGACTTTATGTTGGAGTCTGTATAATTTACACACACTTGAGTCTGGGTCACAATTTTTGATGATGACTAAAAGTTAGGGTTGCCAGATGGGTTAACAAAAAATACCGAACACCCCTCCCCCCAAAAAAAACACACACTGGGAAAAAATTCTGTTAAGAAAAAAAAAAAACCCCACAGCAGCAAAACTTGTTGAGGGGAGAAAAAAAAGTAATAGACCGGGCCGAAAAACAGTCACTGCCCCTTTAATTCCCAGGACTACTGTAAAAAAAAAAGGTGCCAGTACTCCAGGGGAAAAGTTGTTGGTCCAAAAAAAAAAAGGAAAAGTTTACAATTGTTGAACAAAAAGGGGAAAAGTTTACAGTAGCTGACAAAAAGAAAAAAAATTGCCCTTTTAAGAGCAGAGCAGTCATTGCCCTTTTAAGGTGGCCATTTTGAAGTCTGTTCTCTGAGGTCCTGGTGTGCTGCATTCTTTTACATTAAGCCCTGCTGGGGACGCTCCAACCTCCTCCAGCCCCAGCCAGCCCAAGCCGCCCATGTTCCAGTGGACGCCTGAGCCAGGAAAAACAGAAAATACTGGGCATTGCACATTTCACGTGAATTTTTTTTTTTACGGAAGTCCCAAATACTGGGCTGTCCAGTTCAATACTGGACACCTGGCAACCCTACTAAAAGTGCCTAGATTTAAGTCTATTGTTTATCTTTATGCCACGGGGCAGCTATTCTTATCATAGTATAGACTAGTTTGGTGTGCATTGATGGGTGTGTGCATTAGCTTTGTCTCTTAGGGTATGTTTAGACTGCATCCCTCTGTTGGCAGAGGGATGCAGATTAGGCAGGTTGACATTGCAAATGAGGCAGGGATTTAAATATCCTGCACCTAAATTGCATAAAAATGGCTGCCGCTTTTGCCGACTCAGCACTTTGTCGGCAAAAAACGGCAGTCTTGAGGGGAATCTGTTGAGAAAGAAAGCCTTTTTTGACAGATTCTGTAAACCTCCTTGCAGGAGGCATAAGGGATCTATCGAAAAAGGCTTTCTTTCTGTCAGGTGTGTACATGTCAATGGCTAGATGAGAGTGTCTCTGGATGTTGTAGTTCCTCTGCAGACTTTTTTGTTGAGGGTAGTCAGAAAGCACTATTCTGGTGATTTAAACTGACCTTCAACTTCATATAGGCCAGAAAAACTTGCATAGGAATTCCTGTTTCAAGACAAATAACTCTTGGCCAAGGTACAGCAGCTTTTCTAGAAAGCTCCAGTCTTGATTTACAGACTTCAGGTGATGGAAAATTCCCTGCAGCCTTTGGTAAATTGTTCTGATGACTAATTACAGACACTGTTAAAAATGTGCACCTGTTAGACCATGATCAAGTCAACTCTTAATCTTCTCTTCGATAAACTAATAGTGAGCATCTTCAATGTCTGACTTCTAGGTCTTTTATCATACTTGTGCCTCCTTTCTGAACCCTCTAAATTTTTCAACATCCCTTTTGAAGTGTTTGTTGACACCAGAACTGAACACAGTATTTCAGAAATGTTCTCATTAATGCCATATACAGAGGCAACATCCCCCCTTCTCAACTCCCTGTGATATTTCATTGCTTATACCTTCAAGGCTTGTTGAACCCTTTTAGCTACAGCATCCCACCAGACACGCATGTTTAGTTTATCTGCTATAACCCCTAATTCCTTTTTCAGGTTATAACCCTGTCTTGTGTGACCTACATTCCTTGTTCTTAGACCTGGCATGTGGCTTTATTAGACATATGCTCAAATGAGTCAAACTTACTAAGAGATCCAGGTTGGTCTATGCAATTGAACCACACCCATCCATATTTACCACTTCACTCATTTTTATCATCTGTAAATTTTGCCAGCAATTATTTTATATTTCTTCTAGACCACTGATACTGAATAGCACTGAGCCAAGAACAGATTCCTGTGAGACTCCTTCTATAAACAAATCATCATAGAACAATAATTCCTCGCTAACAATGTTTTTAATTTATCAATTTACTC
Source organism: Pelodiscus sinensis (assembly GCF_052426305.1). Lineage (NCBI taxonomy): Eukaryota > Metazoa > Chordata > Testudines > Trionychidae > Pelodiscus > Pelodiscus sinensis. The sequence continues at coordinate 195,335 of NC_143053.1, forward strand.
ATTTTTAATCCATTTATGTCATCCAGCTGTCATTCTCATATCACAGAGGTGCCATCTTCATTTTGTCACAAATGGCTCTGATGTGCATGTTGTCTTATAGGTGTCTGAAGTGATTCACTGTCTGGTTTGTGTCTGAAATGAGGGTATCCTCTCTCTGTTTCTTCCAGCCTGACTTGGAACAGTAATTAGTGTGGCAGTTGTCTGGGGCCTGTTGTCAGCAATGGGGCATTGGTTTGCGAGGGGAGATAGAACTAACTCTCTACTTGTGACGACTTGTATAAATGTTCCCTGGCTATTGCTTTTAGTTTATTTTTGTCAGGTTTACCTTTAGGGCAGGGGACGGTCTTTATTCTGTGTAGCACACAGCATACTGGGGCCTTGACTGGGACTGTGGAGTACAAATAATCTGTGGGAGTCAACTGTCCCTCACTGTATGTCTGTGCAATAGGAGGGTGTCCTCTTGCTGCATGTACACTGGATACTCTGTCTTCTGTACTGCTGGCCTCTCAGCTGTAATTAATGCAGGAGGCTGCTCTGTCTTGTGGTGTTGGTAGTGACTGAATGCAGGGTGCGGCGCTGGTGATCCTTGGGAAGCTGCAAGCAGGAATGCAACCCTGAGGCGGACAGGAAGCCGGTGTGTCAGCAAGGGAGTCAGTGCTAAGACTGGCGCTGCAGTGACTTTCAATTAAGTAGCTGTTCTGTTCTCCATGCTGACAAGCTTGGTCTATTTAACCCCTGACCCTGTCCTGATGTCTGGGGGGCACAACAGGCCACCTACAGAAACAGTAGGAGCAGTCAAGGAAGCCTGGAAAAGACTTTTGAGCTGTTGAAAGGGGATAGCAGGAGGAGCCTTATTTCCTGGTTACATGTAAAAACAGATCTTAGAGGGCAGCACCAAATACCTGGACTGGATTTCAGAAAGACTGGAGCTCAGATCTTTATGACTAACACGTCTAGAAAATTATCCTATCAAGGAGACACCAAATCAGGGGAAAGGTCTCTATTCAACCAAGATTTGCTTCATATTACTAGACGTTAGAGCTGGAAAAGCACAATCAGGTTCCACCTAGCCTATATCTGGGGCCCAGGGCATTGTTCTCTGCTGGGCAACATGTGGGGGGCATGAGGGGTCATGTGACCAAAAACTGTGGGTGGGAGGGGCTGACCATCCAGTGGAGGGACTAGCAGGATGGAAACTGGCACTTGCAACAGGGTCTGTGTTCCTCCTCCCCCCCCCCCCCCATTCAGCAGGAGCGGCAGGCAGAAAAAGAGCAAGGTGGCCCCCACTGCTTTGCTCTCCTGGTGTGCTGCTCTGCAGGAGGAGACAGGATGACCCCCACACTCCCTAACAGGAACAGAGTGCTCCGGTCCGGGGAGCAAAACAAACTGGTAGTGGCCATCTTGCTCTGCTTCCCCGACCACTGCCAGTGGGTAAGAGAGAGGAGGCAGACCTCTCACTGCGGGTTCCAGGACTCCAACCCCCACTAGTTCCCTTGGGCCAACTCAGCTGGGAGAAGAGGCAGGGCGGAGCAAGGGCAAGGAATGATGGAGCCTGCGGTGGAGGGGGGTTGTCCTGCCTCTTCCCCAGACTGGAAGGGTCACATTGCCTCTGTCCTCTGCGGTCTGTTTCCAGGACAAGTCTCCAGTGCAATAACTGAAATCCGTGGAGCAAAGAGACCTCCCGCCGGTTGCTATGAATCATTTCAGGATCAAGGCAGTCATAAACATCTGAGCATCAGGGAAACACAATCAGTTCTATGACAGCCCCCCAATATATCCAGAAAAGCCTTGTCCTAAATGGTTTGATTTTTCAGAAACCATAAGGATAGGCCCCTTAAAAGTGGATACAAGGTATTTTGAAACATGCCCTGCATAAAATGATAAAATGTGGAGAGATTAAACTATTGGGTTAGTTTAATCTGGAAAAGAGAAGCCTGAGAGGGGAAATAGCAGGTTTCAAGTGCATGAAAGGTTGTTACAAAGAAGAGGGAGACAAATTATTATTCTTAATCTCTGAGGGTAGGACAAGAAGCCCTGGGCTTAAACTGCAGCAAGGGAGGTCTAGGTAGGCATAGGAAAAATTTCCTAGTTGTCAGGGTGGTTAAACACTGGAAAATTGCCTAGAGAAGTTGTGGAATCTCAATAATTGGAAGATTTTTACGACCAGGTTAGACAAACAACTGTCAGGGATGGTCTAGAACAGAGGGTCTCAAACTTCCAGCCCTTGGGCCATCTATAGCCCAAGCACTTCTCCAATCTAGCCTGTGAAATATTTTGAAAAGTTGCTTAATCATTTATCAGCCCAGGGGAGGAGGGCCACGTAGGGAAACACCCACACACATGGCTCCCAGCAGCACCCAGGCCCCCACAGTGTCCACATAGTCCCAGTCACAAAGGGCACCCATCAGTCTGGGAAGCCACACTGGCTACTTCCGCCATGATGCAATCCATGCTTCCAGTGGAGCCAGCTGAGCTGACAAGCTTCTGCATCCAGCAGGGCTGGGCCTGTGGGTTTTGCTTTTGGTTATCCCTGGTGAGGGCCATGTGGTGGGAGGCAGCTGGTCAGGTGGTCCTGGCTGAGACTGGAGCCACCACATAGTGGGAGGTGGCTGGTCAGGAGGCACCAGCTGGGACTGGAGCTGCCAAATGGTGGGTGGTGGCAACAGCAGCAACTCTGGGGCTGGAGCTGCTGTGTGGTCCCCAAACCTATCTCCCTGGCTTTCAACTGCAGCACTAACCAGGTGGGCAGCCACTAGCTATCAGCCCTGGCACCCTTACCCCAGGAGCTGCCAGCCAAACAGCTGGGAGTGCTGGGCAGTGCAGCCCCAGCTCGTCCCTCCTTTACTGGTTGAGGGAGCTGGGCAGCACATCTCAATTCCCCTCCAGTGAGCAGCTTCCTGCGGGGGAAGGGGGGGGCAGGCAGGCAGACCAGTCCTGGGTCCATTCCCCACAAGAATGAGCAGCCCAGCTCCAGCCTCCCCGCAGTAAGGAGCTATCCCTTCCCTGACCTCTCAGCCCCCATACTGAGTTCCCCCCTGCCCTGAATCCAGCACCCTCTGAGTCAACCCATACTTCTACCCCCTGCACACTTAATTCCTGTCCTGCAGTGACATTCACCTTGTTAATTGTCCTTTGTTTTGGTATTTGCCCATCCAAACAAGCGCACATGATGTCAATGTTGGTGACAACACAAAACTCACTCCAATCACAGCTCAGACATCTTAGAGGGAATACTGGTCTTCCCCATCTTACTTTATATTATACCTTTGTCTGGGGTCACAAACTCATAAAACAGCATGAATTCTCTACTTGACAATATTTCCCCCTTTTTTCCTTCTCTCTCCGCACTCATTCCCTCTCTTCATCTACTATGTGCAAACCAGACCCCTTTTAACTCTATTCATCTGAAGAAGTAGGTTGTGCCCACAAAAGCTCATGATAGCATCTACATGTTTTGTTAGTCTCTAAGGTGTGGCAAGACTATTGGTTGTTTTTTAAATTTTAACATCAAGGAAGCTTGTTGTAACACCACTGCTGCTTGCAGTCATTGTTTTCTATTGTAGACATACAGCATCAGTTTCATGAAAAGGTGGCAGCCCTCGGTCCCCAAATCATGTTATTGTTTTACATCTTACCGCTGTGTCCCCTGTGACACTGACATCTGTTTCTAACAATATAAGTAGTCTTGTTTTAATTTTTCTGTTGAACAAAATGTCAACTTATGCTTCATTGATGCCATTCTAACAATATTAAATAGGGATCAGCATTTGATTCAGCCTTTTGGTCAATAATTCATTATTTTGAGTTTTCCACCAACTTGTTGGACTGAGAATCATGGGAACTAGAAGTTGCATATCTAAATTTGAATACTACAGATGGCTTAAACTCACACCCATTAACCTGTGCTCCTTTGTCAGACATTACTGTATCATTACTGTCCAGTAAAAACAGATTAGATTGTCATAGTCACCAGTTCAGCTGTAGTATCTTACAGTAAGGCTATGTCTACATTGGCATGATCTTGCGCAAATACTCTTTAATGCAAGAGTTCTTGCGTTAAAGTATTTGCGCAAGAGAATGTCTACACTGACGTGCCTTTGCGCAAGAGATGTGCTTTTAGCCCATTTTAGCCATCGGGCTTTCTTGCGCAAGAAATTCATGTTGCCTGTCTACACTGGCCTCTTGCGCAAGAACAGTTGTGCAAGAGGGCTTCTTCCTGAGCAGGAGCATCATAGTTCTTGCGCAAGAAGCACTGATTTCACACATTAGAACGTCCGTGTTCTTGCGCAAGAACTCGCAGCCAGTGTACACAGGCAGCATGTTTTTGTGCAAAAGCGGCCGTTTTGGCGCAAAATCGCGCCAATGTAGACACAGCCTAAGAGTATCTCAGAGAAGTGCAAAAATAGTCTAGGACGGACAAGCCTTTTTACCAAGCCAATGTAAACAAATCTATGCTGACTTTGCTCCAGGGTTCCAGTCTGTCCTGTGCCGCCAACAAGGGATCTTTAGCTTGATGTGGGCTGTAATTTTGGAATATGTAACAAGCCTTAACAGCTTTCTTGGTGACACTGTTCATTTCAGCGAAGTATAAAATGTCTCAAGCCTTTCCCTTTGCTTTTTTTCAATCTCCACATTTATTATAATAAATTCTAAACACAATATTCTGCAACACCTTTGAATAACCATTCTGGAGCCTATATGCAAAATTCCATCTGATATTGAAAGTGGCTTCTTAAAGTCCTAACAGGGACTACGATAGGCTGCCCTGTGCTTATAGCCTGAATTACTTTCTACAGGACCTCATCCTGATCACTAGCTTTGCCAATTATATGCCACATTTCATCTGAACCTGGACAAGTTTGTTTAAACAGAATAACATGTACAAAAACTGGACTATCCCATTGCACTTTTGTCAAATGCTCTAGAAAACATGTCATCAATTTTCTCCTAGGTTTGTATTCAATATAAAATGCATACATTCGCAGCTAAAAAAAATATTTTTTGTATTCTGTGGCAGGAAGGGGTGGGGGGTGCCAAACCCCTTTTGACATTGGCAATAAGTGGTCTATGGCTTGTTTCACACAACACAGACCTCCAATAAATAAATATATTAAACTTTTTACATTTGTGGACTAAGGCCAAAACATTTTTTTCTAGTTGAGCATATTAACGATCAATTCCTCAGGGTAAATACACCACAGACCGGTTTCCAATTTTGACCATACCATCATGTGCCAACGCCTTTCTTGGCAACATCTGGGAACAACTTATTTTTGTGCTTAGTTTCATGGTACCTCAGAACTGGGTCCTTGAATTCCTTCAGTTTCTCTTTAAGATTTGCATCCCATGTCCATTGGACAGCTTTGCATAATGCAGCCCAGGTTGCTGGCTCAGGCAGCTAAATCTCTCCATGTCACTCATGATTCCATGGAATCTCTATTTCTTCCTTGTCAGTGATGGCCTCAAGCTTGCTGTGTTAACTTCTTTCCTAGGTATGTTATTTCTGTTGCACAGAACTTACATTTTGTTTAGCCCAGCAGCTCTAAGCAAAGATGTGTGGAGCTCTGGTCATACTCTTCTATTGTTTTGGACCCCCCACTCATGCCCGCTCATCCCGGTCAAAATGCCATGTATGTAAACCTTAATATCTGCCATAGGATCAAAATGTTGTTGTATCTTTTTGTGTGTGTGTGTGTGTGTGTGAAACTTGGTGAGTGTTGAAAATGATCTAAATGGCAGTCTGCAAAACAGTGTCTTCCAAAGGGGGTACTGAATGTGTGCAGACATGTGCTTTGTTTTTCCTAAGGGCCTTGTCAGAATTCTTCTGATGCAATGTGTTCCCTTTTTAACATGTTTAATTATTTTGGGTCTATACAAAAGTGAAGGATTCTTTTTTTCCCTACAATGTCCAATTAATTTACTCATGCTGTAGGTTCTTCTACTTGCTTTATGTTTCCAAGAGCCTGAGTCCAATCCAGTTCTGCAAATAAGGCAAAGGGGACTTTTCTACATAAGAATGGCCATACTGGGTCAGACCAAAGGTCCATCTAGACAAATATCCTGTCTACTGACAGTGGCCAATGCCAGAGGCCCCAGAGAAGCGAACACAACAGGTAATCATCACATGATTCTTCTCCTGTCATCCATTTCCAGACACATAGACTAAGGACACCATCCCTACCCATCCTAGCTAATAGTCATTGGTGGACCTAGTCTCCATGAATTTATCTAGTTCTTTTTTGAACCCTGTTAAAGTCCTGGTCTTCACAACATCCTTTGGCAAGGAGTTCCACTGGTTGACTGTGCACTGCATGAAGAAAAACTTCCTTTTCTTTGTTTTAAACCTGCTACCTATTAATTTCATTTGATGACCCCCTAGTTCTTATATTATGGGAACAAGTAGATAACTTTTCCTTATTCACTTTTTCCACACCAGTCATGATTTTATAAACCTCTATCATATCCTCCTGTCTCCTCTTTTCTAAGCTGAAAAGTTGCAGCCTTATTAATCTCTCTTCATATGGCAGCCACTTCAAATCCATAATCATTTTTATTGCCTTTTTCCGAACTTTCTCCAATGCCAAGATATCTTTTTTGAACTGAGGCGACCACATGTGTATTTTAACAGTGGAAACACAGCTGCAATGCCTCCCCTGTGATGAGTTTTACCTTAGTCCTATAACATAGGAGCAGAATTAGCTGAACGATAAAACCCCAGAAAAAGTACCAGAGGGAGCAATCTTACATTTTCACAGAGATTTACTAGATGAGCTAACAATTCTCTTCTGTCTTTGAGAACTATAGTGTGTGGAACATGTATCTGGAAAACACAGAATCATACGACTGGAAGAGGTCATCTAGTCCAATTCCCTGTTATCATGGCAAGACTAAGTAGTATAATTCTAGACCATCCTTTGCACCAGGATACAACAGCTTCCATCAAAGCCACCTTTGAGCTATATAGCATCTTGATTTTTATGCCAGAACTACAGATCTCCAGAAAGGATTATAACATGGACCCTTGAGAGCAGCTTCAATATTGTAGATACAAACATTAAATGACTACCTAATAGTAATCTTTGCTTTCAAGGTCAATTTCAATTGAAGATGTTGGAAGACGAGATCCAGAAAACAGGAACAAAGACAGGGTCACTATTCCTCACATCTCCGTGAAGCATGATTCCCAAATGAGTCCACTGGAGGTAGAGTAAGCACCTTATGGAATTATACAGATATTGTGGCCAGTTGTCAGGAATCAGCAAGCAGCATTATTAGCAGATGGCATAGAATACAGTTGACTCTCCTATATGAAATCGTCAATAATGCCAGTTTCATGCCTTTCAAAAAATCTGTCCAAAGCCTTTCAAATTCTGTAAGTCATCATGCCCCAAAACAGTGACAAGGACTGAAGGAAATTGAACACGGGTCATAAGCAATTTGCCTTTTAACAAGTATTTGGTGTTTTAATTTATTTAACAGTTGGGTTTAAAGGGGCACTATTAATGTGATAACTTATTAACTAAAAAAATCAGTAGTTGCAGATACTGTATCTACCTTCACCTTCCCATGCCAATATTTAAGCTTTTACAGTCTCTTTTTCAAGTTGTCTCTTTTTCCTGCAGCTATATGGAAAATTCACATGAATTAAAAATGAAATTGACTTATTCTTCAGGTAAAGCTGAGAAACCAGCCATACATAAAAGGCTACCAAACACATCATGTACACTACCACTACCACTATTTTTCTCATCCAATCTTTCAGTTATAGTCCTCTTATGTGTAAGGGTAAGTAAAATAGTCAGATACCCATGTGGTTTTTTTTCTTTTGGTTAATGGTAGCAATAGTCAGGGCTCACCCAACCGTGGTGAGCCCTGCTCGCCAGCTGCGTTGTCCGGCGATCTGCGCATGCGCAGATCGCCCGAACCTGCCTCTTCCAGGTTGCAATCTACCGAGTAGATTGTATTATTTGTCAAGCCCTGGTAATAACAATACAATCGTTGTATTTTACTTCAGTTTTTACTATATATTTTAGAGAGTTTGTGCATCTGTTTATGTGTGTGTCTGTGAATCTGTGAGTCCATTTGGCATGCAGCTTCCTTTTACTATAATTTAAAGCAAGGTCTGGGTTTGGTTGTGCCAGGACAATGGGATATGCATGGAATGTGACTTTTTCACATTAAACAGCAGGGGAAGGGTATAATAGCAGGGACAGTTATACTCACGAATGACCACAGAGGGACAGCAAGCGGCCCAGGCCCAGGGAGTAGTCACTTACCAGCAGTCATGATTTTATAGACCTCTAACATATCCCCTTAGTCTCCTCTTTTCTAAGATGAAAAGTCCAAGTCTTCTTAATCTCGCTTCAGTGTTCCCCCCTCATTTCTAGGGGCATTAATGGTGGGAAGGTTGGGCTCTTCCCCTTTTTATTATACTCTGAGGCTGTGTCTAGACTGGCAAGTTTTTCCACAAAATCATCTGCTTTTGCGGAAAAACTTGCCAGCTGCCTACACTTTCCGCTTGAATTTCCGCAAGAACACTGACAATATCATGTAAGATTGTCAGTGTTCTTGCGGAAATACTGTGCTGCTCCCGTTCAGGCAAAAGCCCTCTTGCGCAAATCATTTGCGCAAGAGGGCCAGTGTAAACAGCACAGTACTGTTTTCCGCAAAAAAGCCCCGATCGCGAAAATGGCAATCAGGGCTTTTTTGCGGAAAACCGTGTCTAGATTGGCCACGGACACTTTTCCACAAAAAGAGCTTTTGCGGAAAAGCGTCCTGCCAATCTAGATGCGATTTTCCGAAAATGCTTTTAATGGAAAACTTTTCCGTTAAAAGCATTTCCGGAAAATCATGCCAGTGTAGACATAGCCTGAGCTCTTCCCTATTGCCTAAAAAACATCTTCAAAATCTTACTCAATTGTTTTGGTTCCCTGCTCCCTCCATGAGTGCATCTTCTTGATGAGACTAATGGCTTGACATACTGTTAATCCAATAATAGGTACACATTTCCCTGAGGCTTTGTCTACCCTGCAAGGTTTTTGAGCAAGAAACTTTTTGCGAAAGAGATCCACACCTCAAAAGTGCACTGCATGGATGCTCTTGTGCAAGAAATCTCTAATTGCCATTAACGGAATGGCCATCAGAGCACTTGTGCTTTTTCTGATAACCTTTTTTTGCTCAAGAAACCCCTGCAGAGCATCCACACATGCCTTTTTGCACAAGAGCTGTAGCACAAAAAGAAGTTATTCCTTGTGGGGAGAGGAATAACTCTACCAGCAAAGCCCTCTGTCCTATCGATTTACTGTAATCTTTTTTCACAAAAATGCACTTGAGGTGTGGACGTTCTGCCGGTTTTTATGCAAAAACAGCTATTTTTGCACAAAAACCTTGTAGTATAGACACAGCCTGACAGTTTGGCTATGCCTACACTGGCATGATTTTCTGGAAATGCTTTTAACGGAAAAGTATTCCGTTAAAAGCATTTTTGGAAAAACACGGCTAGATTGGCAGGATGCTTTTCCGCAAAAGCACTTTTTGCGGAAAAGCATCCATGGCCAATCTAGACGCGCTTTTCCGCAAAAAAGCCCCAATCGCCATTTTCGCGATCGGGGCTTTTTTGCAGAAAACAAATCTCTGCTGTCTACACCGGCCCTTTTGCGCAAAAGTTTTTTGGAAAAAGACTTTTGCTCGAACGAGAGCAGCATAGTATTTCCACAAAAGCACTGACAATCTTACATGAGATCATCAGTGCTTTTGCGGAAATTCAAGCGGCCAGTGTAGACAGCTGGCAAGTTTTTCCAGAAAAGCTGCTGCTTTTCCAGAAAAAGTGGCCAGTCTAGACACAGCCTTTTACAAATTGGACAAAAGAGATAAGGAAGGTGAGGTATTATCTTTCATTGGACCAACTTCTGCTATGGTAGACAAGTCCCGTAAAACCATATTACTGCACCAACCTTGTCTAAGTTGTGTCTAATACTCTGGGACCGACATGACTACAACTATACTACATACAAAATTGGAAAAGATACAGTTTATTTGCCTATACATTTTATTCCCGTACACATTTAGTGGAAATGAATGCACCACTGTAAGCCACGAGGTTTATCTGCTACTAGCTTTATCTTCCAGTCAATGCTCCCGCTCATTTTTTCCACCCATGTGCAGAATAAATTGTATGTGTACCAAGGCATGTGTGGATGTGCACCACCAGTAGAAACACATTCTGTTGGCTTAGGGTTAGGGTTATCTAATCATTTGGGTGGCATTTGAATCTCTCCTGGGTGGCTGCCCAAGTGCTCAGCTTACAAGGAAAACTACTTCCAATTACTAAGGGTATGTCTACAGAGCAACACTATTTCAAAATAACTAGCATAATTTTGAAATAACGTATTCTGCGTCGACGCAGCAGGCAGTTATTTCAAAATAATGTCAAAATACTGTCAAGTTAGAGGGCTTCTTACTCCCACTCCTGTAACCCTCATTGTATGAGGATTAAGGAAAGTCGGAGGAAGAGTGCTCTATTTCAAAATAAGTGCTGTGTAGACGTTCCCAATTTCAAAATAAGCTATGCAATTGACGTAACTCAATTTGCGTATCTTAATTCGAATTAAGCCTTGCAGTGTAGACACACCTTAACAGCGTTTCTGGCAAGACATTGGCTTGTGTATCAATGTCCAACTTAAAAGAAATGAATGTCTCATTTGCTTCCAAATTGATACTCCAATCTGCAGTGGTGTCCAGTGCTTCTATGGAGAATTTTCTGAGTTAATGGTGCTGTTATTCTCTTTGCTCATGCTGTATTCTGTATTAGTGCTTGCAAACTCTTGCAAAGAGATGTAAACCATTCACTTCTTGCCTTTGTTCTCACATTCCAGACACAGTCTTAACTTGTATTTATTGCCAAAGGTATGCAGCTACATGTGCTGTTTTTGCTAGATTTAGTCTTCAAGTTCGGTGTGCTTTTGTGCCTCATCTCTCTTCCCTCCCACGTTCCACTCCAAGCATGGCATTTTTAATTCTTAGTCATACTGCCATGTCAGAGCACTGTCCACTCTCCATAAGCTTCATTCTGAGTGTGTGTCTAGACTACACCTCTCTGTTGACAGAGAGATGTAGATTAGGCACGTCGAAATTGCTAATGAAGTGGGGATTTACATATCCCGCACTTCATTAGCATAAACATGGCTGCCACTTTTTTTCAAAACAGACCTTTTTTGAAAAAAGTGCAGTCTAGACACGGATCTGTCAAAAAAATAAAGCCTTTTTTGAAAGATCCTGTAAACCACATTTTATGAGGGATAAGGGATCTTTCAAAAAAGGCTTTATTTTTTGACAAATCCACGTCTAGACTGCCAGGTTTTTTTCGAAAAAGCTCCATTTTGAAAAAAGCAGTGGCCATATTTATGCTAATGAAGTGCGGGATATTTAAATCCCCCCTTCATTAGCAATTTCGATGTGCCTAATCTACATCTCTCTGTTGACAAGAGAGGTGTAGTCTAGAAACACCCTGAACTGGGCAACTTCTGTTGGTTAGCAAATTCTAACTACCCTGACAAGGTTTAATTGTGGACCTTCACAGACTAGCAGCACTGAATCTCAGAGCCCAGATCAGCTGACTTGGACTTGCAGAGCTATAAAAATGCAAAGTAGACATTTCTGTTCTGATTGGCGACTGAGCTCTGGGATCATCTCCTCTCATGGGAGTCAGGGTGCCAGCCCAAATTTGAACGCTTGTCCTGCAACCCAAACTCTCAAAGCCTGAGTCAACTGACCCAGGTCTGTGTGGCTCTGTCATGGGTCTCTTATTGCTTATCAGGGACTTAGCCCTCCCAAAATTGCAACATTATCTCATGTGAAGCCAAAGAGCCAAATTCTTCTACAGCTTTACCTTCCTTTGGATCCTGTGATTTAAAATATATATTTTAAATGTCTGTAACATGGAGTGCAGTACTTGAATCTCTGTACGACAATTTCATAATTAAGTCTAACAGAAAACTATTAAACACTTCAACAACTTCTGAACAGCTGATGTAAAAAATAAGGCTACCTTCCGACTGTCTTCCTCAGTCTACACGCGGCAGTGAAACGGGATTCCGATTTAAAGCTCCTAAATTGAATTAGCTGGTAAACCTCATTGCAGGAGGAATACCAGCTAATTCGAGTTAGGGCTTTAAATGGAATCCCGTTTCACTGCCACGTGTAGACGCAGGCAGTTACTTCGGACTAGTCAATTTCTAAAATGGTGACTGGCCGGGAACATGCAAATCAAGCACTGGATATTTAAATCCCAGGCTTAATTTGCAATTTTGGTTGCCCTCATTACCCTTCCTAGATCGATCTAGGGGGCTAGTGTAGACGTACCCTTACAGAAAAAAACAACAGATGATCTGGTAGCACTTTATAGACTAACAAAACATGTAGATGGTATCATGAGCTTTTGTGGGCACAGCCCACTTCTTCAGATGACGGGAGTTATGAGTAGGGGATTTGAAAATTCAAAATAAATAGAAGGGAAAGGAGGGAGGGGTGGAAGAGAATGATGCTCTGTCTTCCACACCCCTTCCTGTTTTTTCTTTACGTATCTGGAGAATGGGTGCTAAACCTAAGCAGATAAAGATCAAAGTCAATAGATAGATTGCTAAGACAGGAAGGATACCACTCAGAAATTAGTTAGCATGCTCAGTGGTAGAGGCCTCACAAACCTAAATCAAGATTCAATCCATTAGCATATGAACTGACTTTGTGTATATAATGGAAATTCCAGGCTTTCTCTGTGAATTTGGCTTGAGGAGCTGGCCTGTGACAAGACCGCCACCTGCAGATCTGAGAATGCAATAATTGAGATCCTAGATTTCATTCTCTTTCCTGGCAGCCTACATTTGGCCTACAAGACCTCTCTCCTATCCTTTGCTACGTCATTAGTATCTACATGTACCACAACCATCTGTTCCTCCCCAGCACTACATATAAGTCTATCTCTATCTGAGCATTCCCAGGCAAATTCAGCAGCTAAGCCTGTTCTTGTGAGAGGATGCTGTCACTGCTTGCAACTCAAGGCACTTCCTTGTCTCCTTGCCTGCCTCATTGTCTTCAGTTGATTGTATTTGTGAGGGGTAAGGCAGGGGCACATCAGAATATTTGTAAACACACCACAATAAACACTTCACCCCCAGTGATACACAGTTGCTTTGTGGTCCAGCCCCCACCCTCCTCCCTGCTCAGGAATAGGGCACCACACCAAGTGAGGCCACTTGTGAAGCCACTAGCCACCTGCAAAGCAACTGTGGGGAGTGCGCAGTAGTAGCCCTGTCTTGTGGCAGAATACAGTTCTGTGCACAATGTTCCATTCCCTCCCCCTCCCTTTCGCTGGAGGAGAGTAAGAACACAGGGGGTGGCATGAAGTTCCTAGCAAATGGTCAGCAGGGCAGCTTTCTGGGTTGCTGACCACTGCCAATTTCCATTGGCCACCAGACCAGGGCCCCAATATGGGGAAGCTCATCAAGGCTGGATTCAAAGCAGTATCTGAGTCTGGATGATTCCTCAAAGAAGCTGGAGCTGCAAAGCCAGGCTGGGGATACCCCGGCACAGGGATATGCCCAAGGTACTCACATACCCAAGGATTGCTGGAGGCATAGCTGGGAAGGCATTTCCCCTGTCCAGAGTCTTGGCTAAGAAGCAGAGCATGCCTCCAGGGAGCTGCCCAGAGTCAACAATTAGGCTTATCTGGGTGTATCCCGCCCCAAGAACTACCTGCATCTGTAGCAGGAGTGGAGCACCTTAACTTTTTCCATCCTCCTCCATGCCACTTGCATTAAGGGCTTTGAGTATTCTAGGATGCACTTCATCAGGCACTGGTGATTTGAAGACATGTAACTTTTCTAAGTAATTTTTAACGTGTGGTTCTTTTCCTATTTTAATTTCTGAACCTACCTCCCTTTTCCAGCATTCACTATTGTAGGCATCCAGTCACCACCAACCTGCTTGGTGAAAACTGGAACAAAGAAGTCATTAAGCACCTCTGTTATTTTGACATTTTCTGTTACTGTTTTCCCATCTTCATTGAGCAATGGGCCTACCCTGTCATTGGTCTTCCTCTTGCTTCTAATATATTTGTAAAATGTTTTCTTGTGGCTCCCTTTATGTCTCTAGCTAAATTGAGCTCATTTCGTGCCTTCACCTTTCTAATTTTACCCCTACATACTTGGTTATTTGCTTATATTTATTCTGACACATATTCAGACACATACAATTAGGAACATTTACCTCAAAGTTTTATCAGGTAAACTAGCAAAGCTGGAAATGTAGGCAGGGTTTTGTTTTTGTAGAGATACTGAGAAGCCTTAATCAGCCTCAGAGCAGCCCAGGCCTTTACCTTTTCAATGAATTCTATTCCCTTTAAAGGGTAGATGAGAGAGATGTTGGCTAAAGTTCCTCCAAGGAGTACATGAGCAGTAAGAAATGGTCCAGCTCATTCAAGACGTTGGCAAGGAATCTGAGGTAAGTGGGAGGGAGAAGCATCAATTATGGAGAGCCTGCCTTAAGTCATCAGGTTTCTTTTGGCCTAATCCTCCAATTTGTCTAAGTCACTCTGGATCCTATCCCTATCCTCCAATATATCTACCTCTCCCCCTAGCTTAGTGTCACCTACAAACTTGATGAGGGGGCAATCCATCCCCTTATCCAGGTCACTAACAAAGATGTTGAACAAAACTGGCCCCAGAACTGACCCTTGGGGCATTCCACTTGATGCCAATCGCCAATCAGACATCAAACTGTTAGTCACTACCTGTTGAGCCCAACAATGTAGCCAGCATTCTATCCACCTTACACTCTACTCATCCAATCCAAAACTTCTTTAATTCACTGGCAAGAATACTGTGAGAGACTGTATCAAAAGTTTTGCTAAAGTCAAGGTATACTATATCCACTGACTTCCTCATATCCACAGAGCCAGTTACCTCTTCATAGAAGGCAATCAGGTTGCTTAGGCATGACTTGCCCTTAGTGAATCCATGTTGACTATTCCTGATCAATTTCCCCTCTTTCAAGTGCTTCAAGATGGATTCCTTGAGAATCCCTTCCATGATTTTTCTGGTGAATGAGCTGAGACTGACCAATCCGTAGTTCTCTGGACTATCCTTCCCTTTTTTCTTTTTATTTTTTTATGGGCACTACATTTGCCTTTTTCCAATCATCTGAGACCTCCCCTGATGGCCATGAGTTTTCAAAGATAATGGCCAGTGGCTCTGCAATGACATCTGCCAACTTGCTAAGTACCTTCACATACATTAGATCTGGCCCCATGGATTTGTGTATGTCCAACTTTTCTAAATAGTTCTTATCCTGTTCTTTCCCCACTGAGGGCTGCCCACCTCCTCCCCATACAGTGCTGAACAGTGCAGCAGTCTGGGAGCTGACTATGTCTGTAAAGACAGAGGCAAAAAAAGACTTGAGTAGTTCAGCTTTTCCCACATCATGTCACTGAGGGTATGTCTACACTACAAAGTTAATTCAAACTAACAACCGTTAGTTCGAATTAACTTTAATAGGGGCTACAGATACAAACCGCTAGTTCAAATTTAAATCGAACTAGCGGAGCACTTAATTCGAACTAGGTAAACCTCATTCTACAAGGAGTAACGCCTAATTCAAATTAAGTAGTTCGAATTAAGGGCTGTGTAGCCACTTAATTCGAACTAGTTGGAGGCTAGTCCTTCCCTGGTTGCCCTGGTGGCCACTCTGGGCCAAACCAGGGAAACTCTTCTGCCCCCCTCCTGGCCCCAGAGACCTTAAAGGGGCACGGTCTGGCTACAGTGCTTGTGCCAGTTGCAAGCCTGCCAGCACCCAGCCAGCAGACCCTACACCTGGCACAGCATGAGCCAGCCACCTGCTGCCACCCAGCCCTCCGCCTCTTCCCAGGACCAGGCTGATGGCTCACAGGAGCCTGCCCGGGGCCGCAAGTGGCGGGCACCTGCCTGGTCTAGTGCGGAGATCGTGGACCTCATTGAGACCTCTACTCTGCACTAGTTAGGCCTCAGCTGGAGTACTGTGTCCAGTTCTGGGCGCCACATTTCAAGAAAGATGTGGAGAAATTGGAAAGGGTACAGAGAAGAGCGACAAGAATGATTAAAGGTCTAGAGAACATGACCTATGAAGCCAGGCTTCATGAACTGGGCTTGTTTAGTTTGGAAAAAAGAAGATTAAGGAGGGACATGATAGAGGTTTTCAAATATCTAAAAGGGTATCACAAGGAGGAAGGAGAAAATTTGTTCCTCTTAGTTTCTGAGGACAGGACAAGGAGTAATGGGCTTAAAGTGCAGCAAGGGAGGTTTAGATTGGACATTAGGAAAAAATTCCTAACTGTCAGGGTGGTCAAATATTGGAATAAACTGCCAAGGGAGGTGGTGGAATCTCCCTCTCTGGAGATATTTAAGAACAGGTTAGATAGACATCTGTCAGGGATGGTGTAGACGGAGCTTGGTCCTGCCTTGAGGGCGGGGGGCTGGACTCGATGACCACTCGAGGTCCCTTCTAGTCCTATGATTCTATGATTCTATGAGGTTTGGGGGGAGGCCTCCAATGTCCACAATCTCCGCACTAGGCACAAGAAAGTAGCCGTCTAGGGCAGGATAGCTGCCAGCCTGGCCACCAAAGGCCACATGCAAACCCAGGAGCAGGTTTGCATGAAAATCAAGTTGGTCCAGTGAGACCCCCGACCCTGTGTGACGTAGTGGGGTTACCTTGCTGTGGCTG
The DNA here is from genome assembly GCF_052426305.1 of Pelodiscus sinensis. Lineage (NCBI taxonomy): Eukaryota > Metazoa > Chordata > Testudines > Trionychidae > Pelodiscus > Pelodiscus sinensis. The sequence continues at coordinate 212,087 of NC_143053.1, forward strand.
TGGGTGACCTCTGCTGTCTGTAGCACAACCCAGCAGGGCAGGGGGTGAGTCATTATGCAAAGGGGGCTCCAAACCTGTCTGACCAGCTACCCCCCAGGGAGAGAAACAAAGGAAGGTGGAATGCCGCCCCTGGCTGGGGGGCAGGGCTGGAAGAGAGGGAGTTAGTTTCTGTCAGGGAATCATGGAGGAAGCAGCCTAGGCAACAGGCTGGAATTTAGGGGCCCAGTCTCACCCATCTCAAGGGAGGCTGAGGCATCCTAGGCCTGCCCTGTAACTAGATTACATCTGTGCTGTGCTGTATCCTGGAGAGGCATCTATTCTACTGGCTGGTGGAGTCTGTTCGTGCCATTTCGGGCATGCAGGAGACGGGAAAACCCCAACCCGCCGTCACACCCTGAGCTTAGAACATAAGAACATAAGAATGGCCGTACTGGGTCAGACCAAAGGTCCATCTAGCCCAGTATCCTGTCTGCTAACAGCAGCCAGCACCAGGTACCCCGGAGGGGATGGACCAAAGACAATGACCAAGCTATTTGTCTAGTGCCATCCATCTCCAGCCTTCCACAAACAGAGGCCAGGGACACCATTCCTACCCCCTGGCTAATAGCACTCCATGGACCCAACCTCCATGAATTTATCTAACTTCTCTTTAAACTCTGTTATAGTTCTAGCCTTCACAGCTTCCTGTGGCAAGGAGTTCTACATGTTGACTATGCACTTTGTGAAGAACTTTCTTTTATTAGTTTAAAGCCTGCTACCCATTCATTTCATTTGGTGTCCTCTAGTCCTTCTATTATGGGAACTAATGAAGAACTTTTCTTTATTCACCCTCTCCACACCACTCATGATTTGATATACCTCTATCATATCCCCCCTCAGTCTCCTCTTTTCTAAGCTGAAAAGTCCCAGCCTCTTTAGCCTGTCTTCATATGGGACCTGTTCCAAACCCCTATTCATTTTAGTTGCCCTTTTCTGAATACTTTCTAAGGCCAAAATATCTTTTTTGAGGTGAGGAGACCACATCTGTACACAGTACTGAAGATATGGCATACCATAGTTTTATACTTCTCCTCCTCCTTCTTCCCCTGGCTTCCCCCTTCCAGCTCCCTCCTCCCAGGTTTCCTCCTCCCCTCTCCCATTCTCTCTCTTCCCCTCTCCCACCTCCTTTTCCCAGTCTCCCCAGAGGTTAATCCCCCCCCCCCAGTTTTTTTAAATACAGAGAGTTTCTATTTTTGAACACACGTGTCCTTTATTTTTTACATCAGGAAGGGGAGCTAGGGAGGGGTAAGTGGAAGGAGGTGAGGGAGGAATGGGGCACGGGCCCCCGATGGTGAGGACTGGGGTGGCTCTGCGGGCTCCTCGGGGAAGAAGCTCTCCTGCAGGGCCTCCTGGATCCTGATTGACCCCCCAGATGGCAGCCTGCGGCAAGTGCAGCCGGGCTGATGGCCGAGTGCTGTGATGTGCTGAGTGTGGGCACTCACGGCACTCCAAGACGGGACTGCTTTGCTGTCCCTCATTGAGTTAGAGAAGCAAGTGGGGAACCCTGAGAACTGTCTGTCCGGGGTGGGGGTCGGATCCCTTTAAGCACAGCCCGCGGCTAGCCTGAGGCAGCAGCTCCACACTCTTAAGTCCTAACCTGATGCCCTGCCAGCACTGGTTCCGGCCAGCCTTAACTTCGGTTCAGGATCCACTCAATGTGGACATGCTATTTTGAATTAGCAAAATGCTAATTCAAATTAGTTTTTAGGTCTAGATGCACTAATTTGAATGATCTTATTTCGAATTAACTAATTCGAATTAAGTTAGTTCGAATTAGTGCTGTAGTGTAGACATACCCTAGGTTATCTTGTTCATCCAGTAAGGACCCCACACCTTCCTGACCATCCTGTCATTGTCTGTAGAAACCTTTCTTGTTACCCTTCACATCCTTTGCTGGCTGTATTTCCAATTGCACTTTGGTCTTCCTGATTACACCTCTGCATGCTTGAGCAATATATTTATACTCCTCCCAAGTCATCTATCCAAGTTTTCACTTCTTGTAAGTTTCCTATTTGTGTTTAAGCTTGCCAAAGATTTTACAGTTAGGCCAAGCTGGTCACCTGCCGTATTTGCTTTTCTTACTGCTCATCAGGATGGTTTGTTCCTGCACCTTCAATAAGGCATCTTTAAAATACTGCCAGCTCTCCTAGATTCCTTTCCCCTTCATGTCAACATCCTAGGGGTTTCCTGCCCACCAGTTACCTGAGGGAGTCAGTCTGCTTTTCTGAAGTCCAGGGTCTGTATTTTGCTGCTCTCCTTCCTTCCTTTGGTCAGGATTCTGAACTCATCTATCTCATGACCGTTGCTGCCCCCATCTACTTCTCCTACTAATTCCTCCCTGTTTGTGAGCAGCAGATCAAGTTGAGCATGGCCCCTGGTTGGTTCCCTCAGCTCTTGCACTACAAACTTGTCCCCAACTTTCTCCAAAAATTTCCAGGAATGTCTGTGTACTGCTGTATTGGTCTCTCAACAGATGTCAGGGTGATTGAAGTCCTCTATGAGAACCAGGACCTGTGATCTGGAAGCTTCTGTTAGTTGCCTGAAGAAAGCCTCATCCACCTGATCTGGTGGTGTACAGCAGACACGCACCACAACATGACTCATAGACTCATAGACTTTAAGGTCAGAAGGGACCATTATGATCATCTAGTCTGACCCCCTGCACAGTGCAGGCCACAAAATCTCACCCACCCCTCCTAGAATAATCCTCTCACCTATATCTCAGATATTGAAGCCTTCAAATACTTTGAAGACCCCAAGATGCAGAGAATCCTCCAGCTGTGATCTGTACCCCATGCTACAGAGGAAGGAAAAAAACCTCCAGGGCCTCTGCCAATCTACCCTGGAGGAAAATTCCTTCCCGACCCCAAATATGGCGATCGGCTAAACCCTGAGCATGTGGGAAGACTCATCAGCCAGACACCCAGAAAGTTCTCTATAGTAACTCCTATCATCCCTCCATTGACTTATTTCCCACTGATAGGGTATGTCTACACTACCCCACTAGTTCGAACTAGCGGGGTAATGTAGTCATACCGCACTTGCAAATGAAGCCCGGGATTTGAATTTCCCAGGCTTCATTTGCATAAGCGGGGAGCCGCCATTTTTAAATCCCCGCTTGTTCGAACCCCGTGTAGCGCGGCTACACGGGGCTTGAACTAGGTAGTTCGTACTAGGATTCCTATTCCAAACTACCGGTACACCTCATTCCACCTGGTGTACCAGTAGTTCGGAATAGGAACCCTAGTCCGAACTACCTAGTTTGAGCCCCATGTAGCCGCGCTACATGGGGTTCGAACAAGCGGGGATTTAAAAATGGCGGCTCCCCACTTATGCAAATGAAGCCCAGGAAATTCAAATCCCGGGCTTCATTTGCAAGTGCGGTATGCCTACATTACCCTCCTAGTTCGAACTAGGAGGGTAGTGTAGACATACCCATAATGAATGGTCAATTAGTTACCAAGATCATGTTATCTCATCAAACCATCCCCTTCATAAACCCATCTAGTTTAATCTTGAAACCAGATAGATCTTTTGCCCCCACTACTTCCCTTGGAAGGCCGTTCCAGAACCTCACTCCTTTAATGGTTAGAAACCTTCGTCTAATCTCAAGTCTAAACTTCCTACTAGCCAGCTTATATCCATTTGTTCTTGTGTCCACATTGGTATTAAACTTAAATAATTCCTCTCCCTCCCTGGTATTTATCCCTCTAATATATTTAAAAAGTGCAATCATGTCTCCCCTCAGCCTTCTTTTGGTTAAAGTAAACAAGCCAAGCTCCTTGAGTCTCCTTTCATAAGACAGGTTTTCCATTCCTCGGATCATCCTAGTGGCCCTTCTTTGTACCTGTTCCAGTTTGAATTCATCCTTCTTAAACATGGGAGATCAGAACTGCACACAGTATTCCAAATGGGGTCTCACCAATGCCTTGTATAATGGCACTAACTCCTCCTTATCCCTACTGGAAATACCTCGCCTAATACATCCCAAGATCATATTAGCCTTTTTTACGGCCATGTCACAATGGCAGCTCATAGTCATTTTATAATCAACCAGGACTCCGAGGTCCTTCTCCTCCTCTGTTAATTCCAACTGATGTGTTCCCAGCTTATAACTAAAATTCTTGTTATTAATCCCTAAGGGTATGTCTACACTACCCTCCTAGTTCGAACTAGAAGGGTAATGTAGGCATACCGCACTTGCAAATGAAGCCCGGGATTTGAATTTCCCGGGCTTCATTTGCATAAGCGGGGAGCCGCCATTTTTAAAACCCCGCTGATTCGAACCCCGTGCAGCGCGGCTACACGGGGCTCGAACTAGGTAGTTCGGACTAGGCTTCCTATTCCGAACTACCGGTACACCTCGGAATGGGAAGCCTAGTCCGAACTACCTAGTTCGAGCCCCGTGTAGCCGCGCTGCACAGGGTTCGAACCAGCGGGGTTTTAAAAATGGCGGCTCCCCGCTTATGCAAATGAAGCCCAGGAAATTCAAATGCCGGGCTTCATTTGCAAGTGCGGTATGCCTACATTACCCCGCTAGTTCGAACTAGCGGGGTAGTGTAGACATACCCTAAATGCATAACCTTACACTTCTCACTATTAAATTTCATCCTATTGCTATCACTCCAATTTACAAGATCATCCAGATCTTCCTGTATGATATCCCGATCCTTTTCTGAATTGGCAATAGCTCCCAACTTTGTGTCATCCGCAAATTTTATTAGGACACTTCCACTTTTGGTGCCAAGATCAGCAATAAAAAGATTAAATAAAATTGGCCCCAAAACTGATCCCTGAGGATCTCCGCTAGTAACCTTCCTCCAACCTGACAGTTCACCTTTCAATATGACCCGCTGTAGTCTCCCCTTTAACCAGTTGCTTATCCACCTCTCAACTTTCATATTAATCCCTATCTTTTCCAATTTAACCAATAATTCCCCATGTGGTACTATATCAAATGCCTTACTAAAGTCGAGGTAGATTAGATCCACTGCATTTCCTTTATCTAAAAAATCTGTTACTTTCTCAAAAAAGGAGATCAGGTTGGTTTGGCACAATCTACCTTTTGTAAAACCATGTTGTAATTTGTCCCAATTGCCATTAGCCTCAATGTCTCTAACTACTTTCTCCTTCAAAATTTTTTCCAGGATCTTACATACTACAGATGTCAAACTAACAGGCCTATAGTTACCTTGGTCGCTTTTTTTCCCTTTCTTAAAAATCGGAACTATATTAGCAATTCTCCAGTCAAATGGTACAACCCCTGAGTTTAGAGATTTATTAAAAATTTTTGCTAATGGACTTGCAAGTTTATGTGCCAGTTCCTTTAATATTCTTGGGTGAAGATTATCTGGGCCCCCCGATTTACTCCCATTAAGCTGTTCAAGTTTGGCTTTTACCTCGGATATGGTAATATCTACCTCCTTATCTTTAGTCCCATTTGTTAACTTACCATTATCCCTAAGCTCTTCATTAGCCTCATTAAAGACTGAAGCAAAGTATTTGTTCAAATATTGGGCCATTCCTAGATTATCCTTAACCTCCACTCCATCCTTAGTAATTAGCGGTCCTACTTCTTCTTTTTTTGTTTTTTTCCTATTTATATGGCTATAAAACCTTTTACTATTGGTTTTAATTCCCTTTGCAATGTCCAACTCCACCTGACTTTTAGCCTTTCTCACTTTATCCCTACATGCTCGAACCTCAATAAGGTAGCTTTCTTTACTGATCCCTCCCATTTTCCACTCCTTATATGCTTTCTGCTTTTTCTTAATCACCTCTCTGAGATGCTTGCTCATCTAGCTTGGTCTAACACACCTGCCTATAAATTTTTTCCCTTTTCTAGGGATACAGGCTTCTGACAACTTCTGCAACTTTAACTTAAAATAATTCCAGGCCTCCTCCACTTTAAGATCCATAATTTCTTTAGTCCAATCAACTTCCCTAACTAATTTCCTTAATTTACTAAAGTTAGCCCTTTTGAAATCAAAAACCCTAGTCTCAGATTTATTTTTGTTTATCCTTCCATTTAATTTAAATTGAATTAGCTCATGATCACTCGAGCCAAGGTTGTCTCCTACAACCATTTAATCTATGAGGTCCTCGCTACTCACCAAAACCAAATCTAAAATAGCATCCTCCCTTGTTGGTTCAGCAACAACTTGATGCAGGAATTCATCAGCTATCACATCTAGGAAAATCTGAGCCCTATTATTATTACTAGCACTTGTTCTCCAGTCTATATCTGGAAAGTTGAAATCTTCCATGATTACACAGTTTCCATGAGTATTTACTTCATTAAAAACATTAAAGAGGTCTCTATCCATATCCAAATTGGATCCTGGTGGTCTATAACACACACCAAGCACTATCCCAGGGGAGGATCTGATAGTTTTCTTCCCCAATGTGATTTTTGCCCAAACGGACTCTGTCTTCTCCATTCCATCACTTTTTATTTCTTTACAATCTACCTCATCTTTGATATACAATGCGACTCCACCACCTTTACCCTTATTTCTGTCTTTCCTAAACAGCACATACCCTTCAATACTTGTACTCCAGTCATGCCTAGTATTCCACCATGTTTCTGTTATTCCTATAATATCTGGTTTCACTTAAGAACATAAGAACATGAGAACATAAGAACAGCCGTACTGGGTCAGACCAAAGGTCCATCTAGCCCAGTATCCTGTTTACCGACAGTGGCCAGCACCAGGTGCCCCAGAGAGGGTGGACCAAAGACAATGATTAAGCGATTTGTCTCCTGCCATCCCTCTCCAGCCTCTGACAAACAGAGGCCAAGGACACCATTTTATCCCCTGGCTAATAGCCTTTTATGGACCTAACCTCCATGAATTTATCCAGCTTCTCTTTAAACTCTATTATAGTCCTAGCCCTCACAGCCTCCTCTGGCAAGGAGTTCCACAGGTTGACAACACGCTGTGTGAAGAAGAACTTCCTTTTATTAGTTTTAAACCTGCTCCCCTTTAATTTCATTTGGTGTCCTCTAGTTCTTCTATTATGGGAACTAATAAATCACTTTTCTTTATCAGCCCTCTCCACACCACTCATGATTTTATAGACCTCTATCATATCCCCCCTCAGTCTCCTCTTTTCTAAACTGAAAAGTCCCAGTCTCTTTAGCCTCTCCTCATATGGGACCCGTTCCAAACCCCTAATCATTTTAGTTGCCCTTTTCTGAACCCTTTCCAAGGCCAAGATATCTTTTTTGAGGTGAGGAGACCACATCTGTACACAGTATTCAAGATGTGGGCGTACCATAGTTTTATACAGGGGCAGTAAGATATTCTGGGTCTTATTTTCTATCCCTTTCCTAATAATTCCTAGCATCCTTTCCTAATAATTCCTAGCATCCTATTTGCCTTTTTGACCGCCACTGCACTCTGAGTGGAAGTTTTCAGAGAACTGTCCACGATAACTCCAAGATCTCTTTCCTGATTTGTTGTAGCCAAATTAGCCCCCATCATACTGTACGTATAGTTGGGGTTATTTTCCCCGATGTGCATTACTTTACACTTATGCACATTAAATTTCATTTGCCATTTTGTTGCCCAATCACTCAGTTTGGTGAGATATTCTTGGAGTCCCTCACAGTCTGCTTCTGTCTTGACTATCCTGAACAGTTTGGTATCATCTGCAAACTTTACTACCTCACTGCTTACCCCTTTCTCCAGATCATTTATGAATAAGTTGACAAGGATTGGTCCCAGGACTGACCCTTGGGGTACACCACTAGTTACCCCTCTCCAATCTGAAAATTTACCATTTATTCCTACCCTTTGTTTCTGTCTTTTAACCAGTTCTCAATCCAAGAAAGGACCTTCCCTCTTATCTCATGGCCATGTAATTTACACAAGAGCCTTTGGTGAGGGACCTTGTCAAAGGCTTTCTGAAAATCCAAGTATACTATATCTACTGGATCCCCCTTGTCCGCATGTTTGTTAACCCCTTCAAAGAACTCTAATAGATTAGTAAGACAGGATTTCCCTTTACAGAAACCATGTTGACTTTTGTCCAACAAATTATGTTCTTCTACATGCTTCACAATTTTATTCTTTACTATTGTTTCGACTAATTTGCCCGGTACTGAAGTTAGACTTATCGGTCTGTAATTGCCAGGATCGCCTCTAGAGCCCTTTTAAAATATTGGTGTCACATTGGCTACCTTCCAGTCATTAGGTACGGAAGCCGATTTAAAGGATAGGTTACAAACCACAGATAATAGCTCAGCAATTTCCCTTTAAGTTCTTTTAGAACCCTTGGATGAATGCCATCCGGTCCCGGAGATTTGTTAACATTAAGTTTTTCTATTTGTTCCAAAACCTCCTCTAATGACACTTCAATCCGGGACAGTTCCTCAGATTCATCACCCACAAAGGACGGTGCAGATTCAGGAATCTCCCCAATGTCCTCAGCCATGAAGACTGAAGCAAAGAAATCATTTAGTTTCTCCGCAATGGCTTTATCGTCCTTGATTGCTCCTTTTATAGCTCGATCATCTAGGGGACCCACAGGCTTTTTAGCAGGCTTCCTGCTTCTAATGTACTTAAAAAACATTTTGTTATTTCTTTTTGAATTTTTGGCTAGCTGTTCCTCAAAATCTTTTTTTGCTTTTCTTATTACATGTTTACACTTGATTTGACAGTGTTTATGTTCCTTTCTATTTATCTCACTAGGATTGGACTTCCACTTCTTAAAAGATACCTTTTTGTCCCTCACTGCTTCTTTTACATGGTGATTAAGCCACGGTGACTCTTTTTTAGGTCTCTTGCTATATTTTTTAATTTGAGGTATACATTTAAGTTGGGCCTCTATTATGGTGTCTTTAAAAAGTTTCCATGCAGCTTTCAGGGATTTGGCTCTAGTCACTGTGCCTTTTAATTTCTGTTTAACTAACCTCCTCATTTTTGCGTAATTCCCCTTTTTGAAATTAAATGCCATGGTACTGGACTGCTGAGGTGTTCTTCCCACCACAGGAATGTTGAATGTTATTATATTATGGTCACTATTCCCAAGCGGTCCTGTAACGGTTATATCCTGGACCTGATCCTGCACTCCACTCAGGACTAAATCGAGAATTGCCTCTCCCCTTGTGGGTTCCTGCACTAGCTGCTCCAAGAAGCAGTCATTTAAGCCATTGAGATATTTTATCTCCACTTCTCTTCCTGAGGTGACATGTATCCAGTCAATATGGGGGTAATTAATATCCCCCATTATTATAGAGTTCTCTATTTTGGTAGCCTCTCTAATCTCCCTCAGCAGTTCTATGGACCAATAGCTCTAGTTCTACTTCCTGGACCAATAGCTCTAGTTCCTCCTTTTTGTTACCTAGGCTCCTCGCATTGGTGTACAAACATCTTACTTTTTGCTGTTTGGCCTCATTCACATTCTTTGCCCAATTTGGCACAGGCGTTATACCTCCAATATGACCTATTAGACTAGTATCCATCCCACCCTTCCTCATGTTCATTCTCCTACCCCCAGCTATATACTTTCTTACTTCGTTTTCCTCCCTCTCAGTGTTAAAATCTGGCGTAGAGATTACCTGGGCATCTCCCAACCGTCTCCCCCAAATTCCTAGTTTAAAGCTCTCTTAATAAGTTGAGCCAGCCTCCATCCTAGAAGTCTATTTCCCTCCCTACTTAGGTGAAGTCCATCTCTAAAGAAAAGTCCTCTGTCCATAAATGCCTCCCAGTGCCCATACATCCCAAAGCCCTCCTTATAGCACCATTGCCTAAGCCATCTATTGATCATCATAATCCTGTCACATCTTATTTGCCCTTCTCTAGGAACAGGCAGAATCCCACTAAAGATCACCTGAGCCTCAATTTCCTTGAGCATCCTCCCCAGCCTAGCATAGTCTCCCTTAATTTGTTCCAGCAAGAATCTAGCCGTATCATTTGTTCCTACATGAAGGATGATCAATGGATTCCTTCCTGCTCCCTTAATAATTCTCTTCAACCTCAGTTCCACATCTCTTATCTTAGCACCAGGCAGACAGCACACCCTTCTATTCTCTGGATCAGCTCTGTTTACAGGCCTATCTATTCTTCTCAATAAGGAGTCCCCAATCACATAGACCTGCCTTTTCCTAGTGATAGTGCAATTCTCTCGTCTATCTCTAGCTTCCTCTGGCTGCAAGTCCTTGCCATTCCTATTTTCCCTTGTAATTCTAATGCTCATTATTGGTGTTGTCTCCATTAAGTCTTCCCCTTTATCTATGGGACTAGCCACTCTTCTCTTCTTCCTTACCCTTCCATCTTCATTATCTACCTGCTGTACCCCTTCTACATTTTCCAGCTCTACATACCTGTTCTTGAGCTCTATTTTTCCCCTAATCAGTGAAGCCCCTCCCCCTAATCAGGGCTCAGCTTCTCTCCCAGCACACTGCCCCTCCAACAGAACTCCCACTCAAACTTCCCTGTTTACAGCTCTGTTTGCTTGGCTCCTGTGCCGCTGCAGCTATCTGTGAAGCCTCTAAACTTCAAGCCTCTAAACTGAACCCAAAGACACTCAGCAGGCTTTTCTCCCATTTTATGCTGGAGCTCTGAGCAATCATACTGCTCTCTTACATATAGTGCAACTCCTCCACTTTTTCTCTCCTCCCCTGCCTGTCTTTCCTCAACAGTTTTTTTATACCCTTGCACAACAGTGCTCCAAATATGTTAGTCATCCCACCAAGTCTCCATTATTCCAATCAAATCATAGACCAAGTCTCAGATGCTGAGGGTCTATCGGAGGGTATGTCTACACTAGCACGTTAGTTCGAGCTAGGTAGGCAAATGAGGGCAACCGGAGTTGCAAATGAAGCCCAGGATTTAAACATTCCACGAGGAGTAACAGTTAATTTGAACTAAGGAGTTCGAATTAATGTTTAACTGCCGCTTCTAGCCGCGGGCAGTTAATTCGGACTAAGGGGGATTTAAAAATGGTGGTGCCCGGGAACATGCAAATGAAGGCCGGGATATTTAAATCCTGGGCTTCATTTGCAACTCCGGTTGCCCCCATTTGCCTACCTAGCTTGAACTAAGGAGCTAGTGTAGACATACCCCTACAGATTTAGGTCAATATAAGGCAGCTTATGTCAACTTAACTATGACAGTGTCTACCTTACATCCTTGCTTCTGCACAGGTGAGTTCTCTACTAAACCAACTCCAACATCACCTCCAGGAGAAGTGAAGAGTTTATGTCTGTGTAATTAGGGCACTGAAATATCTTTGTAGATACTTCATTCCTTACATTTGGTGTACACTGTCTTGTTAATTTTGCCACTGTGCTGAAGCCATGAAATTGACAAGAAAGCCAGCATCTGCTTGAACTGCCCAGCCTGCATGCCACGTTAGTCTACCACCACCAACCCAGGCTGACACCTTTGGGATCCTGGCTCCCTGCTCCCCAGCAGGAGTTTGGTAGCTGACCAGAATCTGGACATAGATCTTCCTGCCAGGGGCAAGAAGCCTGGCTGGGAGTGGGGAGCCAAGACAACTTGATGGCACCTAGGTTCCTGGTGGGGAACTATGCAAAGTTAAGAGCCTTGACTCTCAGCCCCCTACACTGCCCCTCTTTAGTTGGTGGAAGTACACCTGAAGACGATGCACACCACTGACAGGAGGAGGGTAATGTGGACATCAGCTACCACAGACCTAACATAGGTTGACTTAAGATGGTAGCGTACACATGCTGGGACAGGTGAAGGATAACAAAGATAGATACACAAGACTGAGTCATGAGATCTGAAATATGTTCCTGGTTCTCCCACAAATGTTTTATGTGACCTTGGCTACATTTACACTGCAATGAGAGCCTTGCTGCTGTTCAGAAAGGAGGCAGCTGATTTAAGCTCATGGAGCCTAAATAAGAACCATACTAGGTTAACCAAAGGTCCCTCTAGCCCATAGAATCATAGAACCATAGAGCTGGAAGAGACCTCAGAAGGCCATCAAGTCCAGCCCCCTGCTCTAGGCAGGACCAATCCCAACTAAATCAACCTGGCCAGGGCTTTGTCAAGCCAAGACATAAACACCTCTAGGGATGGAGACTCCACTACGTTCCTAGGTAACCCATTCCAGTACTTCACTACCCTCCTGGTGAAATAGTTTTTCCTAATATCCAACCTGGACTTCTCCCACCACAACTTGAGACCATTGCTCCTTGTTCTGCCATCTGTCACTACTGAGAACAGCCTCCCTCCATCCTCTTTGGAACCTCCCTTCAGGAAGTTGAAGGCTGCTGTCAAATCCTCCCTCACTCTTCGCTTCTGCAGACTAAACAGACCCAACTCCCTCAGCGTCTCCTCATAAGTCATATACTCCTGCCCCCTAATCATTTTGGTTGCCCTCCGCTGGACCCTCTCCAATGCGTCCACATCCTTTTTGTAGTGGGGGGCCCAGAACTGGACACAATATTCCAGATGTGGCCTCATTAGAGCCAAATAAAGGGGAATAATGACATCTCTGGATCTGCTGGCAATGCTCCTCTTAATGCAACCTAATATGCCATTAGCCTTCTTGGCTACAAGAGCACACTGTTGACTCATATCCAGCTTCTCATCCACTGTAACCCCCAGGTCCTTTTCTGCAGAACTACTACTTAACTGGTTGGTCCCCAGCTTGTAACTATGCTTGGGATTCTTATAGATTTCTTGTGGCGCAATCCTCCAATTTGTCTAAGTCACTCTGGACCCTATCTCTGCCCTCAAGCGTATCTACCTCTCCCCCTAGCTTAGTGTCATCCGCAAACTTGCTGAGGGTGCAATCCATCCCCTCATCCAGGTCATTAATAAAGATATTGAACAAAACCGGTCCTAGAACTGAACCTTGGGGCACTCCGCTAGGAAACAACCGCCATCCTGACATCGAGCCGTTGATCACTACCCACTGGGCCCGGCCTTCTAGCCATCTTTCTATCCATCTTACCGTCCATTTATCCAATCCACATTCCCATAACTTGCTGGCAAGAATAGTGTGGGAGACCGTATCAAAAGCCTTGCTAAAGTCAAGGTATATCACATCCACCAACTTTCCCATGTCCACAGAGCCAGTTACCTCATCATAGACGCTAATCAGATTGGTCAGGCACGACTTGCCCTTTGTGAATCCATGCTGACTATTCCTAATCACTTTCATCTCGTCCAAGTGCCTCAAACCGGTTTCCTTAAGGATCCCTCCATGATTTTTTCAGGAACCGAGATAATACTGACCGGCCTATAGTTCCCTGGATCGTCCTTTTTCCCTTTTTTGAAGATGGGCACTACATTTGTCTTTTTCCAATCATCCGGGATTTCTCCCGATCTCCACGACTTTTCAAAGATAATAGCCAAAGGCTCCTCAATGACATTTGCCAATTCCCTCAGTACCCTTGGATGTATTAAGTCCAGACCCATGGATTTGTGTACGTTTAGCTTTTCTAAATAGTTCCTAACCTGTTCTTTACCCACTAAGGGCTGTCCATCTTCATCCCATCTTGCGTCACTTAGCGCACAAGTCCAGGAGCCAACCGTGTCCGTGAATACAGAGGCAAAGAAAGCATTGAGTACTTCAGCTTTCCCCACATCATCTGTCACTAGGGGTGTGTCTAAACTACATGGCTCCATCAATGGAGCCATGTAGATTAGGCTGATCGGCAAAGGGAAATGAAGCCGCAATTTCAATAATCGCGGCTTCATTTAAATTTAAATGGCTGCCGCGCTGAGCCGACAAACAGCTGATCAGCTGTTTGTCGGCTCAGCGCGCTAGTCTGGACGCTCCCGTGCTGACCTGAAAGCCCTTTATCGACCTCCCTGTTATGCCTCGTAGGATGAGGTTTACCGGGGAAGTTGATAAAGGGCTTTCATGTCGGCAGGGGAGTGTCCAGACTAGCGCGCTGAGCCAACAAACAGCTGATCAGCTGTTTGTCGGCTCAGCGCGGCAGCCATTTAAATTTAAATGAAGCCGCGATTATTTAAATCGCGGCTTCATTTCCCTTTGCTGAACGAACAAATCTACATGGCTCCGTCGATGGAGCCATGTAGTTTAGACGTAACCTAGGTTACCTTCTTCATCCATTAGGGGCCGCACAGCCTCTCTGATCACCTTCTTCTTGTTAACATGCCTGTAGAAACCTTTCTTGTTATCCTTCACATCCTTAGCAATTCCATCTGCGCTTTCGCCTTCCTGATAAACCCCTCCCTGATCATTTGTCCAAGTTTCCACTTTTTGTAAGCTTCCTTTTTGTGCTTAAGTTCACCAAGGATTTCCCCTGTAAGCCAATCCGGTCTCCTACCATGTTTGCCTCTCTTGCTACACGTCAGGATGGTTTCTTTCTGTGCCTTCAATAAAGCTTCTTTAAAATACTGCCAGCTGTCCTGGACTCCTTTCTCCTTCATGTTAGCATCCCAGGGGATTCTGCCCATCAGATCTCTGAGAAAGTCAAAATCTGCTTTTTTGAAGTCCAAGGTGTGTATTTTACTACTCTCTTTTCTTCCTTTGGTCAGGATCCTGAAATCTACCATCTCATGATCACTGCTTCCCAGTTTGTCACCCATCTCCACTTCCCCTATTAGTTCCTCCCTGTTTGTGAGCAGAAGGTCAATCTTCGCACGGCCCCTGGTCGGATCCGTCAGCACTTGTGTCAAGAAGTTATCCCCAACATTCTCCAACAACTTCCTGGATTGCCTGTGTACTGCCGTATTGGTTTCCCAACAGATGTCAGGGTGATTAAAGTCCCCCACAAGAACCAGAGCCTGCAATCTGGAAGCTTCTCTCAGTTGTCCGAAGAAAGCCTCATCTACCTCATCCACCTGATTCAGTGGCCTGTAGCAGACATCAACCACAATATCACTGCTGTTGTTTGCACCTTTAAACTTAACCCATAGACTCTCAACAGGTATTTCTCCCTCTTTATACTGGCGTTCAGAGCAATCGTAGTGCTCTCTTACATATAGTGCAACTCCTCCTCCTTTTCTCCCCTGCCTGTTCTTCCTGAACAGTCTATACCCTTTCATGACAGCGCTCCAGTCATGCGAGTCATCCCACCAAGTCTCTGTTATCCCAATTAAATCATATTTCTTGGACTGGGCCAGGGCCTCCAGTTCTTCCTGTTTGTTGCCCAGGCTTCTCGCATTAGTGTACAAACACAGCAGGTAACCAGTTGAGCGCCCTATCTTCTCCATTCGAAACAGGGGTCCTCCTTTCTTGCTCCTTCCTCTCTGCATTTCTTCCCGGTATCCGACTTTCCCACTCCCCTCAGGGTTTTGGTCACCGTCCCCCGACGAACCTAGTTTAAAGCCCTCCTAGTTTAAAGTTTGCAAGCCTGCCCGCGAAGATGCTCCTTCCTCTCTTCATTAGGTGGATCCCATCTCTTCCTAACAATCCTTGTGCCCGGAACAGAGTCCTGTGGTCGAAGAAACCAAAGCCCTCTCTGCGACACCACCTACGCAACCACGCATTTACGTCCTCAATTCGACGATCCCTGCCCAGTCCTTTCCCTTCAACAGGGAGGATGGATGAGAACACCACTTGAGCTCCGAATTCTTGGATCTTCCTTCCCAGCGCAGTAACCCGCTCAAGGTCATTCTTGGCTGTATCATTAGTTCCCACATGGAGAAGCAGGAAGGGGTAGCGATCCGAAGGTTTGATCAGTTTGATAAGCCTCTCAATCACATCATGAATGCGAGCTCCCGGTAAGCAGCACACCTCTCGAGATTCCAGGTCCGGACGGCAGAGGGATGGCTCACTCCATCTTAGGAGGGAGTCCCCGACCACCACCACTCTTCATTTTCTTTTGGGGGTGGTGGCCGTGGAACCCCCATCCCTAGGACTACGCATCCCATGCCTTCCAGTAGATGGTGTTCCCTTCCGGTTTCTTCCTTGTGAGGTCCCTTCCAAAGCTTTCAGTACTGCAGAGCCTGTGGAGAGAGCCTGAAAGTGATTACTTACCTTTATAGTATTGGGGGGTTTCCATGCTGGCCTTTTTCCCCTTCTAGAAGTTACATACTGCCAGTTCTCTTCTTGGTCACGTACTGCACTCTCTGGCTCCTCCGCCTGCCGTGCTTGAACGATTAAACGCTGCCTTCTTTCAAGGAAGTCAGCCATAAATTTTATTAGCAGTGATTTTCTATTTATTTCCAGAGCATTCATAAAAATATTGAATAGAATTGGGCCTAATATTGATGCTTGTAGATCCTAACTAGAAATATCTGATTTGATAATTCTCCATTTTGACAACTACTGTTGAAATGTGTCAATGAGCCCGTTCTTTAATCCACTTGATGTATTTTTAATCAGCATGTCATGTGATTCCAAGCCAACTACCCTACAAATATCTAGGATATTACACCTATCCAGTTATCTTTATCAATCAAACTTTCAATTTCATCAAAAAGTAATTTGGGCTTGTTTGACTAGGTTTATTTACCATAAAACCTTGTTGCTCTGCAATACTTATATTCCTATTCTTTAATTCTTTATTGATTTGACTCCTCCATCAATAATTCCATTATTTTGCCTCATACTGAAGTCAGACTAACTGTCCTCTACCTATAAACTTAAAAAACCATGAATAGTCTAGTAGCACCTTAAAGACTAACAAAACACGTAGATGGCAGTATGAGCTTTTGTGGGTACAACCCACTTCTTCAGATGTCCTCTACCTATGTGGACCATCCCACCTATCCTCATTTGAGTACAGGAATATTAGTACTTTTTGGTGCACGTTATCTGGCCCTCCAGATTTTAAAATGTTTATCCATAGTAGATGCAATGTAACTCTCTCATTAATGGACTGGAAAGTACTGCATTATTCACATTTGATAAGAATACATTATCCTGTTTCTTTCCAAATGCAAATTAAAAACTGTTTATTGAACACTTGCTTCTACACCATTACTAACAATTTTACTTTATCAATTTAATGGACCTATATCATTCTCCTCAACTGTCTCTGAACCCTCTCTTTTTGCCTTTTCTGAAATAGGGCAATCAGAACTGAATGCTGTATCTTATATCAGAACATCCTGTTGATTTATATAAAAAGTCATATCATAGCAGCATACTATTCCAAACATGTTGTTTGCTGCTTTGTGCCCCGATGCCCACTGACCTATTCAATTTCCTAACTTCTTTTTAATTATTCAAAGCTAGCAATGTTGCTCTTTGCTTATGGTTTGTATTACAGTAACAGCTAGGGAAACTAACCAAGGTTCCAGGATCACATTGTACTAGTTCTGTACACACAATTAATGTCAATTCCTACCTGAGAGAGATCTCATAATCTAGGTCCCACAAGATACAATGGATGGATGCAGGAGGACAGTCAGCTTACACAGACCCCTTGTTCAGAAGGGGCAGGACCACAAGCAGCCAGCCCCTAGCATGACCCAGAGCACAGCACTGGATCCCCCAGTCCTCAGAACTACAAGGGGTGAATGGTGCAGCAATCTGGTGGTGATCCAAAGTGGCCAGCGGCTCCTAGCTGCTGCTGCTGCCCAGGCCCTGCAATAATTGCCCTCTTTGCGTCCCTGCACCCGCCTACCATTGGCAGGCCTGGATGGATGAAAGAAAACTGAGCTATGACTAAGATAAGAATAAGATTAGCAAGGTTAGCATAATAGTAGTAGCTCCAGTTCTTGTAGGATGAATATTTTTAGGCATAGGTATAGAGGTAAGTTCTAAGGAGGGACTTGAAGGAGGACAAGAGTTTTCTCCATGTGTAAAGGACAGCTAGTAAGGCAAGTGCAAAGATGCTGGTAAGGCAAGTGGACTAGAAGGCACGTGACTAGCACTGTTGGCAAAGCAGAGCTGGAGGCAGGGTCAATGGCAAGATAATAGAAGCATTAATTAGGGTGGGGCTATATCCTGAAAGGCCTTAAGGATCAAGATGAGGCACTTGTGAAGCAATATGTATGAGGAGTTCAAAGTCATCTTTCCACTGTGAATTTCCCCTGTCACTACTTCTGGAGTTTCTCAGTCTTGCACTGAAGTTGAACTTGCTGGAACTAATTCACATTCACTGGAGAGATGCATTGGTTTGGCTATAGTTTTCATTCCATTTTCAGAATGGAATGAGTATAGTGGTGTCCCCCAGTAGTCTGTACTGGGACCAGTGCTGTGCAATATACTCAAAGGATCTGGAGAAAGGGATAAATAGTGAGGTGGCAAAATTTGCATGTGATACAAAATTACTCAAGATAAGTCAAAAGTTGATCATGAAGAGTTACAAAGGCATGTCACTAAACTGGGTGACAGGGCAACAAAATAGCACATTAAATTTAATGTGAATAAATACCAAGTAATGCACCCTGGAAAAGATAATCCTAACTATATAAAAATTGACAGGGTCTAAACTACTGTTACCATTCAAGAAAGTGATATTGGGGTCATGTGGATAGTTCTCTGAAAACCATCCACTCAGTGTGCAGTGGTGGTCACAAAAGCAAACAGAACGTTAGGAACCATTAGGAAAGGGATGTATAACAAGACAGAAATATAAAAATGACACTATGTAACTCCATGGTATACCCACATCTTGAATACTGTGTGCAGATTTGAATACCCCATCTCCAAGAAGATATATTGCATTTGGAAAAGGAACAGAGAAGGTACCTAGAAATAATTAAGGGTATGGAACAGTTTCCAAAGAAGAGACATTAATAAAACTGGAATATTTCAGTATGGAAGGGGGAGGATAAAACAAAGGTCTATAAAATCTTGACTGATGTAAAGAAAGTGAAGAAAGAAATGTTTATTCCTTCATATAACATAAGAACTAGGGACTCACCAAATGAAATTAATGAGCAACACGGTTAAAACAAATATTTTTTCACATAATGTAGTCAACCTGTGCTACTCTTTTTCAGAGTAGCACAAGTTGACTACATTATGTAAAGAAATACAGAGTCTGGGAACTAACTGGCTAAGAGCAGTTCTGCAAAAAAGGACATGGGGATTACAGTGGGTGAGGAGCTGGCTATGAGTCAGTGTGCCATTGTAGCCAAGAAGTCCGATGGCATAGTAGGGTGCATTAGGAGAAGCTTTGCCAGCAGATCTAGAGAAGTGATTATTTCCCTTTATTTGGCACTGGTAAGGCCACAGCTGAAGTACTGCATCCAGTTCTGAGCTCCCCATTACAGAAAGGATATGGACGCATTGGAGAAAGTCCAATGGAAGGCAAAAAAATGATTACGGAGCTGGAGCACATGGCTGAGGGATTTGGGCTCATTTAATCTACAAAAGAGAAGGGTGAGGAGGGATTTGATAGCAGCCTTCAGCTTTCCGAAGGGGGGTTCGAAAGAGGATGGAAAGAGGTTGTTCTCAGTGATGACAGATGAGGAATGAAGAGCAATGGTCTCAAGTGGCAGTGGGGGAGGTGTAGGTTGGATATTAAGAAAAACTATTTCCTAGGATAGTGGTGAAGCCCTGGGATGGGTTACTTAGGGAGCTGGTAGAATCTCCATCTCTATAGGTTTTTAAATCCCAGCTTGATAAAGCCCTTGCTGGGATGATTTAGTTGGGATTGGTCCTGCTTTTAGCAAGGGGTTGGACTTGGTGACCTCCTGAGGTCTTTTCCAACCCTATGATTCTGTGAAGTTGTGAAGTCCAACATTATAAAAGGATTCAAAAGAGAACTAGATAATTTCATGGAGGATGGGTCCATTACATGCTAAATGGGCAGAGATGCAAAAACATGTTTTCTAGCAGCTAGGAGTGGATGGTAAGGGATAGGATCACTTGAAGATTGCGTGTTCTATTAATTCCCTCTGGGACACCAGGCATTGGCCACTTTTAGAAGGAAAATTGCTGGACTAGATAGACCATTGGTCTGACACAATATGGCCATTCTTATGAAGTACAACAGAATCAGGGCCACAGTTCTAGCATTCTATGATTCTCTGGACATTCTCCAATTTGTCCACATCTTTTCTGAAATGTTACACCCAAAACTGGATACAGTACTCCAGTTGCGGACTAATCAGCACAGAATAGAACAGAATAATTCCTTCTTGTGTCTTGCTTACAAACACTCCTGATAATACACCCAGAATAATACAGGCAGTCCCCGGGTTACATACAAGATAGGGACTGTAGGTTTGTTCTTAAGTTTAATCTGTATGTAAGTCGGAACTGGCATCCAGATTCAGCCGCTGCTGAAACTGATTAGTTTCAACAGCGGCTGAATCTGGACACCAGTTCCGACTTACATACAGATTCAACTTAAGAACCTCAGGCGTCCCCAAGTCAGCTGCTGCTGAAACTGATCAGCAGCTGATTCCAGGAAGCCCGGGGCAGAGCAACTCTGCCTCGGGCTTCCTGTAGTCAGCCGCTGGTCAGTTTCAGCAGCGGCTGACTTGGGGACGCCTGGGGCAGAGCAGCTCGGGTGCTGCTGGGTTGGTCCAGTAGCGCGGCTGCTCCTCGGCGCTACTGGACCAACCCAGCAGCACCCCAGCTGCTCTGCCCCAGGCGTCCTGATTCAGCCGCTGCTGAAACTGATCAGCAGCGGCTGAATCAGGACTCCTGGGGCAGAGCAGCTGGGGTGCTGCCGGGTTGGTCCAGTAGCGCCAAGGAGTGGTGCTGCGGGACCAACCGGCAGCACCCCACCTGCTCTACCACAGGCCCCAGGCTTTGCTCCACGTCTCCCTGGTCTGCTGGGGGGGGCACTAGCTGTGTCCCCTCCCCCCCAGCAGACCAGGGAGACACTGAGAAAAGTGGCGGAGGACCCGGGCCGGACCCTCCGTCGCTTTGCTCCCCGTCTCCCTGGTCTGCTGGCTCCCCCAGCAGACCAGGGAGACGGGGAGCAGCTTTTCTCGCCCCGGAGGAGGCGGGCGGCGGGACCAGGCGTCCTGCCGCTCCAGTCCTCCAGGGCGAGAAAATCCCTGTTCATAACTGCGGATCTGACATAAGTTGGATCCACGTAACTCGGGGACTGCCTGTATTTGCCTTTTTTTCCCCAACAGTGTTACACTGTTAATTCATATTTTGTTTTTGGTCCACTATGACCTCTAGATCCTTTTCTTTAAGGGTATGTCTACAGAGCAAAGTTATTTCGAAATAACAGCTGTTATTTCGAAATAACTTTCCTGGTGTCTGCACAAGCCAACTGCTATTTCGAAATTAATTTGAAATAGCAGAGGGCTTATTTTGAAATTGGTAAACCTCATTCCACGAAGAATAGCTCCAATTTTGAAATTGCTATTTCAAAATAAGTGCTGTGTAGATGCTTATTTTGAAATAGGGGGCCTCCAGCCCTTCCCAAGGTGCCCTGCTGGCCGCCCTGGCCACAAGGTAACTTCTGATCTGATACCCTGTTGGAACCAGTTCTGGCTGGCCTTAAATGCAATTCAGCATCCAATCAGTGTGGACACGCTATTTCAAAATAGCAAAAAGCTATTTCAAAATGCATTTTATGTGTAGACGCATTATTTTGAAATATCTTATTTCTAATTAACTATTTCAAAATAAGATATTTCGAAATAACGTTGTAGTGTAGACATACTGTAATACTCCTTCCTAGACAGAAGTTTCCCATTTTATATGTGTGAAACTGATTGCTCCTTCCAAAGTGGAGTACTTTGCATTTATCCTTGTTGCATTTCATCCTATTTACCTCAGACTGTTTCTCCAGTTTCTCCAGATCATTTTAAATTATAATCCTAACCTCCAAATCACTTGTAATCCCTCCCATCTTGGTATCATCAGCAAACATTGTAAGTGTATTCTGTAGACCATTATCTAAATCATTGATGAAGACACTGAAGAGAACAAGTCCCAAAACTGATCTCAGTGTAACTCTGCTTATTGTCCCCTTCCAGCACGACTGTGAACCATTCATAACTACTCTCTGAGAACAGTTTTCCAACCAGTTATGCAATCATTTTACAGTAGCCCCAGCTAGCTTGTATTTCCCTGGTTGATTTATAAAGTCATGAGAGACTGTATCATATGTTTTACTAAAGACTAGATATACCAGTGTTTCTCAACTAGTGGTACGAGTACCCTCAGGGGTATTCGAGAGAAGTCTAGGGGGTACGTTAACACAACTAAAATTTGGAGAAAAATGAATTTTTGTTTTAAGTTTTACAGCACTTTATTATTTTTGTACTTTTTACACCCAAATATTTCTTCACCTGACCAGCTACGATTAAGTTGTTTAAACAAATGTGTTGCAATGGTAGAAAAAAAATTGTATGTCTGAAAACTGTAGGTACTTACAATTTTTTAAAAAGGAGTACTTTATAAAAAAAAAAAAGGTTGAGAAACACTGAGTTATTCCACATCTTCCACTTCTCCACTATCCACATGGCTTGTGGATATCAAAGAAAGCTATCAAGTTGGTTTAACATGATTTATTCTTTACAAATCCATGATGACAGTTACTTATCACCTTATTATCTTCCAGATGTTTGCAGATGTATTTCTTAGTTATTTGCTCCATTATCTTTTCTGGTACAGAAGTTAAGCTGATTGGTCTGTAGTTTCCTGAGTTGTCCTTATTTGGTTTTTAATAGATGGGTACTATATTTGCCCTTTTCCAGTCTTCTGGAATCTCGTCCATCTTCTATGACTTTTCAAAAACAATAGCTAATGGCTCATATACCTCCTCTTATCAGCTCCTTGAGGATTCGAGGATGCATTTCATTAGGTCCTGGTCACTTGAAGACCTCAAACTTGTCCAAGTAACATTTAACTTGTTCTTTTCCTCTTAGCTTTTGAATATACCTCATTTTTACCCTCATTCATTATGTTAGGCATCCAATCACCACCAACCTTCTTGGTGAACACCGAAACAAAATAAGTCATTAAGCACCTCTGCCATTTCTACATTTTTTTCCCTCTTCAGTGAGTTATAGGCCTACCCTTACTTTGGTCTTTTTTCTGCTTCTAATATATTTGTAGAATGTTTTCTTATTACTTTTTACTTCTTTAGCAGGTTTGAGCTTGTTTTGTTATTTGACCTTTCTAATTTTGCCCCTACATACTTGTGTTATTTGTTTGTGTTCATGCTTTGTAATTTGACCTAGTTTCTAATTTTTGTAGGTCTTGATTTTCATTTTTAGGTCATTGAAGATTTCCTGGTTGAGTCTGGTTGTATAGCTCTCTTGCTATATTTCCTATGCAGTGGAATAGTTTGGCCTTCTGCCCTTAATGACTGTCTTTGAAAAACGTCAGTTGCGTAGCTGAAGTTGAAATAGCTTAATCCAGCTTTTGGCGCTGTCTACACAGCAGGAAGTAAAAGGAAGAACATTCTTCCTTCAGCTTCCTTTACTCCTAGTAAAATGAGGGTTACAAGAGTTGGAGTAAGAAGTCATCCAGCCCGCCATTATTTCAAATGGCTTGCTCTGTAGATGCACTCTTTGTTATTCCGAAATAATGCTGCTATGTAGCAAACTTAGGGTATGTCTAAAGTCTGCCTGCTTGAAATCTGTTGTCTTTGTTTTGCTATTCTCCCTCCTACCAGTTCTTAGACTGGCAAAATATAGCCCATGGGCCAGATCTAGCCTGCCACCATCCCACGGCCCAGCGGGAGCCTCAGGCAGGTTCCCTTCCTGCTGTTCCCCTGCACTCCAGAGGGATAAGCTGGAGGGGCCATGTACTCTCTGCATGTCATGTGCCCCTGAGGGGACTTTGCATGCTGCCCCTACACCCAGCATTATCTTTCAGCTCTCATTGGCTTGGGCCATATTTGTGACACAGGCAGCATGCAGAGCCTCCCCCCACAAACTATTGCAAAGGGAGTACATGGCCCCTGCAGCTGTCCTCTTTGAGCAGCGTGTGTGGGCATGACAGGCAAGGAGCCTGCCTGAAGGTCCTGCTGTGCTGCTGGCCAGGAGCCACCTAAAGTAAGCGCCTTCCACCTGGCACCCCATGACTTTTTCCCCACAATTTTCTGCCCCGCCTTCCCACTCCCCTCCCCACATCTCTGCCTGAGGTCACAACCCAAACCCTATGCATCCCTACTCCTACACCCATACCCCCTCGCAGATCCTGCACTCCAATCCCTTGCCCCAGGTAACAACCAATTCCCAGACCCTACTCCCTTCCTACATCCTTCCTTCAGGTCAGAATTCTCTCCTGCTTCCTAATCTTCTACCCTGAGCTCCCTTCTGCACCCAACCTCCATCCCAGATCCTTCACTTCCTCCATTAATATCATGGAAGAGTGCAGCCCTTTACAATTTACCAGATTCTTGGAGTGGCTCCCCCATAAAAAATTATTGCCCATCCCTGCCTTTGAATAATGAACTCATCATTTTATGATCACATTCACCCAAGCTGCCTTCCACTTTCAAGTTCTTCTCTATTTGTCAAAATCTAAATCTAACCCCCCCCACACGCCCCGCAGTAGCTTTCTCCATCTTCTGAAATAAAAAATTGTCTCCAATGCAGTCCAAGAACTTGTTGGATAATCTGTGTCCCGCTGTGTTATTTTCCTAACAGATGTCTGGGCAGCAGTGTCCTCCCCACTTCTCTACATACCCAGAGGAGGCTAGCAAGTGAAGGGGAAGAGGAGAAGGTCAAGTGTGAACCCACTGTTACCATTCGGGAGAAGCACTTAAGATCTTGAACTCTCTGCTTTGGAGGAGGGCAATTCATAAATGTACCCAAATACCTTGGGACAGTTGAAGAACCTTATGGAAAGTTTTCCTCTGGGTTGGGCTGGGGCCCAGTTCTACTCCTACACAGAGGGTGTGTCTAAATGACACCCTTCTGCCGACAGAAGGATGTAGATTAGGCACTCTGAAAGTGTAAATGAGCCCAGGATTTAAATATCCCAGGCTTCATTTGCATATTCACGTTTGGATGCTGTGCTGATCATGCGCCCTTTTGAAAGTGAAAGTAAAGTCTAGCCATGGCTCTGCCAACAGCGGGGAGCTTTTTCAGCAGATCCTTTACTCCTCATTAGTACAGGATCTGCCCAAAAAGCTCCCCACTGTCGGCAGAACTGCGTCTAGACTTTACTTTCACTTTCAAAAGGTCGCTTGATTGGCACAGCACTCCAACGTGAGTATGCAAATGAAGCCTGGGATATTTAAATCCCGGGCTCATTTACACTTTCGAAGTCCTAATCTACATCCCTCTGTCAGCAGAGGGGTGTGGTTTAGACTCACCCAGAGGGAGAGACTCCATCAAGCCCAACTCTTTTCTCATTCAGCCCAGTATGAACCACAAGACTGATAAGTCTGGAAAGTGTGCCTTGGACTGTGCTTCATTTCTAATCTGAGTGGCCAAAGGCAGAACTCTGTATGAAAGAAAGCTGAAGCTAGATACATTCAGATGAGAAATAGGGTGCATTTTTTAAATAGGGAGGGTACCAAACCAATGGAATATCTTATACGGACATAGTAGATGCACTTGAATATGTTTAAATAAAGACAGGGTGTGTAATGGTGACAGGTGGAACTGAACCTGGGACCTCTGGAGCTTAGTGCATGAGCCTCTATAGCTTCAGCAAAAAGCCAGCTAGCTCTCAGCTAAGGCTGTAGAGCAAACTCATTCTTCCTTGCTGTAAGTGGACAAAGTGCCACTACATAGGACAGAGTACCACACCCAGCAGGTGTGTGGGTTACATGTGCCTTTCTAGAAGAAATATTCTAGTTCAACCAGAAGTAAAAGTCTCAGCAGGAATCACTAAATGAAACTTTCTAACCTGTGTTTACAGGAGGTCAGACTAGGTAATAATAATAGGCCCAATCTGTCCTTAAGTCTATGAATCAGGAGCAACTCCACAGGACTCAATTTTTCTCCAACTCTCATCTGATCCAGAAGTGAGGCCCCTGAAATCACTGCATTGTTATATATCATTGTAAATCTGCTCTAAGTAAAAAGAAAAGTAGGTCGGAGTGGGTCACTTACATTCTACTGCCTGATATCAGCTCTCGCAGAAGTCTCTGGGCTCACTCTGTACCTGCCTGCCTAGTGCATGTTTCACTTGCACAGCTAGTTCCCAGCCTGCCTCTCTCTCACCTGAGCCCTTCCCTTACTAGACCTGCTTGTCTGCTTTAGGCATGCCCAAACATTGAAGTCTTCATGATGTTGCATACACCAGCAGAAAAAAACTGGCTGTGAGGCAGAAGTGCAATGGATAATTGCCTTGGAAAAGGGATTATTCCATGTGATCTCTGCCTGTGCCTACCATCAGCCCTGCATGCACACACATATAGGGATCAGGCACCTTACCTTTCTCAACACTCCAGTCTTTCAGCACTTAAGAGACAAGCAGCATGCAGAGAGGAACTGACTTTCCTCTTTGACTTGTTGGATCTTTGAGGTACCAATGAAATACCCAGATCCTATTCAGTCAGTAGGAACTTCCAGAGATATGACTGAAAAGACCTAGAGGGTTTAGAAATCTGGGCAGAGAAGTAGAGGGAGGTACAGCCTAGACACATACAGCTAGCATAATATTTAGAACTGAATTTGCAATGGTTGTGGTAGCAAACAGACTAAGGTGAGTTTGAAGTTGCATATCCAGAGGCTTCAGAAGGAGAACATGGTCTTGATATGGCACTTGTGTGTTCTCCCCTGAAATATCATGTCCAGATCTGTGCACAATGACAGATACTAACAAACTGAAGGGAGCTCAGAAGAGCCACAGAAAGAAGCAAGGGAACAGAAGATCTGAGTTATGGGTCAGCCCTCCCAGGGCCTGGCTGTAGGTGCAATTACTTTTTTTCTAAAGATTTCTCTTCCGCCAACAAAGGCTCCTTCTAGCCCAGGTCTCAATCTATCACTTCTTCTAGAAGGGGAATGTTGTTCTAGCCACCCCCATTACCTCCCAAACATTACCCAAAATCCTTTACACTGGCCATACTGCTGCTTCCAAGGAGGCTTTGCAACAGCCCTTGTAAAGGATTCTGAAGTACATCAGAGACCCAAGGTGCTGCCTCTACACAAGTGAGATGGGGATGGGCACATGCCTAGAGATGGGGATGGGCACATGCCTAGGAAGGAATAGTTTGGGACTGGCTTGTTGCTGGGGGACACTGGTCAGGGGCTGCATATGGACTTTCACAGCCACACCAGTTGTCTCCATGATGCCCCGACAGCAATTTTTCTTTCCCTTGCAATGTTAGTGTTTGCTTGCTTGCTTGCTGCTCTCTGGTTCTGTCTGCCTGCAAGATGGAGATGGGGGTTAACAATCTTGCCTGCGCTACAGGGCACTGGACTAGATGACCTCTCAAAATCCCCTCCAGTCCTATGATTCTACTGAAGCAGATCAAAATGGCACGTGCCTTCTTGTGATAGCATTATGTTATTGGCTGTCTCTCCAGACCTCCTCACATTTGAGTAGAATACAGTCCCATTCCTAACGTATTCTAAGCTTCCCTTTGAAGTGGTTACTGGGACAATGATCAACCCTGCCTAACTCACACAGTAAAAACATTCTGCAATACTAGGTCAAGGAATCGATAATTCCAGCCTACACACAGTCAACTGGACAAAGCCTGATGTTTAGTACTGGTTATTTTCTGCACATTAAAACAGACTAGAAAATGAAGTGAGATTGACTGTGGGAAGGGTTTGCACATAAAGTTATACAGGGAAGTGGCAGCCCAAGCAAAGGACCTGAAGTGTCAAAGTCAGACTCTCATACTGGATTTATACATAACAGGGAACCACTGTGGAAATGTCTGTAACAGAGTGGGTGGGAAAGCAACAAGAGAAGGTATGATTTGGAGAGAGGGGGAGAAATCAGCAAAACTGATTACAGTGTCCTCTCTATGGGTGGGCCTGGGCCTGTGTTTTCATTACAAGCTGAGTTGGGTCATAGGGGTTTGCTAGTAAACTCTCCATCCTTGGTGGGACTGTGCAAAACTTGCCAATTGGAACTTTGCTTAAAGTTCAAAATATCTTATTACCTGGAAATGCAGCTGCCAGGTATTTTTGGTTTAGAATGTTTTGAGCACATGAAAATAGGGGCTTAGAATGCAGGTGTTTCCTGAGTCAGGACCATCCCTTGATGCAACCATACCAAACTATACTATCATTCTCTATCACCTGCATACTTTGACATACTACTTACAACCACACAAGGATACTGTTGCCTTCTTCTAACGCCATCACAGCATGTCACCTTGACAAAGCATGACAGCCCCTCCAGACAGAAGAAAATATGCTATCTCAAGCCTATGGCTGTATGGTTAGAGGTGGGTTATATTTCTCCCCTTATAGCCCGAGTTAAAGCATGCTATAACTTCTGCCCAGTACTTGGCTCTTTGCCTTTTATCACATAATACCATAAGGTTAGAAGGGAGCTCAAGGGGGTCTCACCTAGTCTAACCCCTGCCAAGATGCAGGATTTATTGTTTATGGAGCATCCAAGACAGCTGGCTATCCAGCCTCCTTTTGAAAACCTCCAGTGAAGAAGCTTCTATAACCTCCTGAGTTGTCCATTGTCCTACTATCTGCGAGCCCCAGCCACAAATTAAGCACTGGGCCTTCCCCTTGCTCTATGCACACAGTTGACTTTGTCAAAGGAAAGAAAAGGGCTTCCATCTGCAGAGGAAAACAAGCAAGAGTGCATGTCTCTCTGCATGTATATTATGCGTGGGTGTGTGCGTGCAGATTGAAGGAGGCCCAGGCAGGCAAAGAAGCAGAGGGTGGCGGCAACTGTTTCTTTGTCTCTGCCCTCCTTGCCTTCTACCCTTTCCAGTCCTGTAACCCAGTTAGTCTTTTTCATCTGAATGGGCTGACCAGAACCTCTGGGTGCAGCATTTCCATCAAATTACACTGACATGCTGCAGGCTCTGGATGCCCCTCTGAGGAGAAAGGTACCCGCATGCATCTACTGTCAGGCTGTGGGATCCCCTCCCAGGTGGACTCAGAAAAGTTACTTTCCTTGGAGCGTTCAGAAGGCTGGACAGAGACCTGGCCAAAAGCTGCAAGGACAAATCCTGCAGCAGGTGGCTGGGACAGATGAGACCCGCTTCCCTTCACCTCCTCCCCCCACCAACAAGCATTTGTGTTCACCTCTGCCAATCCCCTTTTCCTCCTCGCCAGTCTGAAGGTGGGGCTCCCTGCTTCTCCGCGGAAGAGCCCTTTCCCACAGGTTAGTACGAATGGCTGTTTTAGACGCTGCAGCAAGAGCCCGAGGCGACCCAACCCCCCCTGCGAACTGGGAGAGTCCATGGTTCGCAAGCTCCCCCTCACCTGCACCCTTGGCTTTGCGCTCTCCAGGGCCAGTGCCCCCGTGAGTCCCCTGAGACCTTCCCAGTAAGTAAGTTCGGAACCCTAAAACTTTTCCTACCTTCCCAGGTGAGCCAGTGCAGGTGGTGGGCCTCGCTCTGGGCTCTGCCTCTCCCCCTGACGTGCCTGCAGCCTGATTCACTGGCACCTCAGACAGAGTGAGGCTCCACCCAGGGCAGAGGGTGAGTGAGTAAGCGAGCCAGCCAGCAAGGCACAAACTCTGGAGAGTTTATTCCCCAGGATTGCAGGAGAGTGAGAGATAAGGGCAGTGCATTCCTGAGCCACAGGCCGTCTGCCTCTCCCTCTCCCTTCCCATCTTCTCTTCAGCCTATCGCACCAGTTTGTAGCTAAGGTCTCCTTCTGCAGGAAGGGGGGAAAGACTCTCCCTGGCTTCCAGTGATTGTGAAATTCGACACTCCACAAACTGAGAAATGATTTAGACTCATGGCCTGACTGAGCTGTGCACAGCTCCACTGAAGAGCATTCACAGCTCTTTCACTGGCCTAGCAGATAGCCAAAGATGAGTTCTGACAAGGCTCACAGTGCTCTACACTGCAGGGCTATTTCAGGCTACATACCCTGCATCTACACGAGCCATCTATTATTTCAGAATATTTTTTGAAATAATGGGTGCACTATTTTGCCATCCCAGTAAACCTCGTTGCATGAGGGATGGCTCGAAATAGCACCTTATATCGAAATTTGGCACCATGTAGATGTGCCAAACTTCAAAATAAGCTATTTTGAAATAAAATTGAAATAAGATACACAATTTGTGCTATGAAAATTGTGTATCTTATTTCAAGTTTAGGATGCAGTGTAGACACTCCCTCAGTGTCCCCCAGAGTGAGACAGGGGAGCTTGTATTTATCAGCAGCTGACTACCCAAGAGGATTTCTAGCTGGCCTTGCTTTTTGTCTTTCACTAGCATAGGCGCAAACTGGCAAAGTTGCAACAAAAACATTCTAGTCCTGGGGCACCTATGGTCACCTTGACACCTCCTAAACCCACTGACCCCAGGCACTAAGAGGCACTTAGACTCCACTTGGAGCTGCCCTTGTCTGCACCCAACACAGCTGCCAGGGCTTGGTCCAGCCTTCATGATTGTCTGGCACCCCACTTTGCAATGAAGAGACCTAGAAATTAACCACATTGAGAAACTGCAGCTATCTAGTGATTACTGGCTTACAAATGAGCACTCAGAAGGTAAGCTGTTTGGGGGTGGAGCCTATGTTTCACTACCTATCTCAGCAGTGTCCAGCACAACTGGAATGGTTGGAGCCTTCAGCCTGACAGTAGTGCTACTACTAATCATTCCCAACCCACACTCTGTGTAAGCATACCCACAACCTCAGTCAGAGCCAGGGAATGACAAATCAAAAAGCAGCACACTCTGGGTTACAAGGTCTAAGGTGAAGGAGGTGGCTCCTGCCTAGCTACACGGAAGTGGCAGTGCAGAAGATTCCAGTCTAGACCACAAAGGGTTAAGTAAGTGAAATTTCCCTCAGTTGAGGGTGGGGCAGTTGCCTGTTATTTTGTCTTTCATGTCTACCTTCTTAAACTTGGCAGCATCTGTGAGTGGTTGTGCAAAGGGTGGTGCTCAGGACTGCAGCAGAGGGAGCGGCCCAGGGCAGCAGCTCCAATGAGGGAAGCTGTGAGCTGACTCACACCTGGGTAACCCAATTCCTGACAAACACAGGGAAGTCTCCCTGGTAGTGGAACAATCTCATAGTGGTTTGTGTGATCTGACACATGGACACAAGGGCTCACACTCCATACATAGCGTGTAGCCTCTGTAGTTGTACCTTCCACCCCCCCTCCCCCGACACACACACATCCTTGACAGTTTTCTGCCTCTATGAGCAGCATTCATTGAACTAGGTCATGTGGACAAAAATCTCATTGAGCTAGACTAAAAATTGCATAGATATAGACAGGACAAGGTGATCGCAGCTACAATAAGTGTGAGGGGTGGCGATCCTGTTGCTCAGGGTGGCACTTGGCATCCTGCCATCCAATATCCTGAGTTAGGTACTTTATACAACACTCAGGAAAAGTTAGGAACTTATTATTGTAGTGCCGAAGAGTCCCAGTCATGGACCAGGATCCCATTGTGCTAGGAGCTGTACAAACAGAAAAAGATGGTCCCTGCCCGAGAGAGCTTGCAACATAAATATAAGAGGCAGCAGGTGAACACAGATGGGTGGGAAGTACAAGGAGACAATATTGGTCATCATGATGGGGATGGCCTAAGAACAGGATTCCCAAATGCCAGCATGCTGAGCAGAGAATTGCCTCAGCTTCCTAATAGGAAATGCCAAAGAGAATGGTGTCCTAAGGGGCTCAGGTACCTAAAGTCAGGCCAAAGGGAGGTCCCTCCCTTAACTTGGATTCAGACTCATTAATCCTCTCCTGCATTTAGGTGCCTAAGTAGGGTTGCCAGATGGTTTCAACAAAAATACCAGACACACTTGACATTACATCTCAATCTACATTACATCTTATTTAGAAAATACCGGACATTTATATTTTCTCATTTATATTTTCTCAATTTGTTTCCCAAGCAGAAAGCTCAAATACTGGACTATCCGGTTCAAAACCGGACATCTGGCAACCCTATGCCTAAGCCACCATAGTACTTTTGTGAAAAATAGGTGTCCTTTTCCCACCTCCGTTAACTTTCATCCACTGTCAAAGCACTCACCCAGGATGTAGGAGACCTCAGGTTCAAAGCCATAGCCCTCTGCCTCATGTGAAACAGAGACTTGAGTTTCTCACTGCTCAGGAAAGTGTTCTAGTCACTAGACTAGGAAGCACACTTTTGTAGAAATCTCTGCTATTGAAGCTCCTCCATGGTCTATAAACAGTTATTACGTGGTGCATGGAACTTGGGTCTGTTAGGGTATGTCTACACTACAAAGTTAATTCGAACTAATGGACGTTAGTTCGAATTAACTTTGATAGGCGCTACACTAGCGCTCTGCTAGTTCGAACTTAATTCGAACTAGCGGAGCACTTAGTTCGAACTAGGTAAACCTTATTCTACGAGGACTAAGCCTAGTTCGAACGTACTAGTTCGAATTAAAGGGTGTGTAGCCCCTTAATTCGAACTAGTGGGAGGCTAGTCCTCCCCAGCTTTCCCTGGTGGCCACTCTGGCCAACACCAGGGAAACTCTACTGCCCCCCTCCCGGCCACGGACCCCTTAAAGGGGCACGGGCTGGCTACGATGCCCGTGCCAGGTGCAAGCCTGCCAGCACCCAGCTAGCAGACCCTGCACCTGGCAAGGCTCGAGCCAGCCACCTGATGCCCCCCAACCCTCCCCCTCTTCCCGGGACCACGCTGGTGGCTCCCGGGAGCTTGCCCGGGACCGCAAGAGGCGGGCACCCACCTGGTCTAGTGCGGACATCATGGACCTCGTCCACGACCTCCGCACTAGGCAGAGGAAAGTGGCCGTCTAGGGCAGGAGAGCTGCCAGCCTGGCCACCCAGGAGCAGGTGTGCATGAAAATCAAGGTGGTCCACTGAGCTTACAATGGCCGTACTGTGTCAGACCAAAGGTCCATCTAGCCCAGTAGCCTGTCTGCAGACAGCGGCCAACCCTAGGGACCCTGGAGGGGATGGACTGACGACAGTGACCAAGCCATTTGTCTCGTGCCATCCCTCTCCAGCCTTCCACAAACTTTGGGCAGGGACACTACTCCTACCCCCTGGCTAATACCACTCCATGGACCCAACCTCCATCACTTTATCTCACTTCTCTTTAAACTCTGTTCTAGTTCTAGCCTTCACAGCCTCTTGCAGCAAGGAGTTCCACAGGTTGACTCTTTGCTTTGTGAAGAACAACTTTCTGTTACTAGTTTGAAGCCTGCTACCCATTCCCTTTCCTTTGCTGTCCTCTAGTCCTTCTATTATGGGAACTAATGAAGAACTTTTCTTGATGCACCCTCTCCACCCCACTCATGCTTTTATAGACCTCTATCCTATCCCCCCTCAGTCTCCTCTTTTCTAAACTGAAAAGTCCCAGTCTCTTTAGCCTCTCTTCATATGGGACCTCTTCCAAACCTCTGATCATTTTAGTTGCCCTCCCCTCTCCCAGCCTCTCTCTTCCCCTCTCCCACCTCCTTTTCCCAGTCTCCCCGAGTTTTGTTCAATAAAGAGAGAATCTATTTTTGACCACACGTTTTCTTTATTTTGTACATCAGGAAGGGGGGCTAGGGAAGGGTAAGTGGAAGGAGGTGAGGGAGGAATGGGGTACGAGCCCCCGATTGAGGACTGGGCTGGCTCTGCAGGCTTCTGGGGGTGGAAGCTCTCCTGCAGCCCCCCAATTGCCTCCTCTCCCCAGATGGCAGCCTGCGGCAAGTGCAGCCGGTCTGATGGCCGAGTGCTGTGATGTGCCCCGTGTGGGCACTCAAGGCACTCTAAGCCAGGACTGCTTTGCAAGCGGGGCACCCCTGAGAACTGTCTGGGTCGGGTCCCTTTAAGCACAGCCCTCGGCTAGCCTGAGACAGCAGCTCCACGCTCTAAGTCCTCATCTGATGCCCTGCCGGCACTGCTTCCGGCCATCCTTAACCCCGGTTCAGGGTCCACTTAATGTGGACATGCTAGTTCGAATTAGCAAAACGCTAATTCTAACTAGTTTTTAGTTCTAGATGCGTTAGTTCGAATTAGCTTAGTTCGAATTAACTAATTCGAACTAAGTTAGTTCGAATTAGCGCTGTAGTGTGGACATACCCTTACTTCCCATGTAGATGCCCTAACTACTGGGCTATACAGTCAACCTTGTTCTCCATCTTAAAGAATGTATAAATATTCAAGTGCTCCAAAAATGAGGAACATACAATTAGTAGCCACTTATGAAAAGTTTATGGAAAAGATAGGGACAGAATCCAGTTTTCCAAGATCACATTCAGTTGCCTTAGCCACACAACTCTCTTATCTTCTGGCAAACTTCTGCCTTGTTTACTGCAGGAGTATGCCAGAAGAGGATTGTGTAGCAACACTGCACAACTTTAATGCACTCCCACACCATCATCCATCTGTTAGAGGGCTTGTCCCTTCACCCTCCCACTTTCCTGGTCTGTCACACGTGAACAGAGAACAGCAATACTTACAGTCTGGAGATGCAAATAATTCAGTGTTTACTGGGTTTAGCTTCCAACAAGCATGAATCCAGTTTCCTTTTTTCCTATCTTACTTCCCGTTTGTCCACAATATATATAGTTATCCCTGCTATACCTTAACCAAACATTGTACTGAGATTTAACTAATCAATCCTAGCATATTGTAGCATGATGATCTAACCAATTATATCCCACCACCTTAATTGGTTTATATCCATTTTAAAGATTTTTGTGTGTGTCTGTCTGTGAATCTGTTTGTTAGAATCATAGAACACTAGAATTGGTAGGGACCTCAAGAACATAAAAATAGCTATACTGGGTCAGACCAAAGGTCCATCTAGCCCAGCAGCCTATCTGCCGACAGTGGCCAGCACCAGGTGCCCCAGAGAGGATGGACTGAAGACAATGATCAAGCGATTTGTCTCCTGCCATCCTTCTCCAGCCTCTGACAAACAGAGGCCAGGGACACCATTTCTATCCCCTGGCTAATAGCCTTTTATGGACCTAACCTCTATGAAATTATCTAATTTCTCTTTAAACTCTGTTATAGTTCTAGCCTTCACAGCCTCCTCTGGCAAGGAGTTCCACAGGTTGACTACGCGCTGTGTGAAGAAATTTCTTTTATTAGTTTTAAACCTGCTACCCATTAATTTCATTTGGTGTCCTTTACTTCTATTATCAGAACTAATAAATAACTTTTCTTTATTCACCCTCTCCACAACACTCATGATTTTATTTACCTCTATCATATCCCCCCTCAGTCTCCTCTTTTCTATACTGAAAAGTCCCAGTCGCATTAACCTCTCTTCATATGGGACCTGTTCCAAACCCCTAATCATTTTAGTTGCCCTTTTCTGAACCTTTTCTAAGGCCAAAATATCTTTTTTGAGGTGAGGAGACCACATCTGTACACAGTATTCAAGATGTGGGCATACCATAGCTTTATACAGGGGCAGTAAGATATTCTGTGTCTTATTTTCTATCCCTTTCTTAATAATTCCTAACATCCTATTTGCCTTTTTGACAGCTGCTGCACATTCTGTGGAAGTTTTCAGAGAACTATCCATGATAAATCCAAGATCTCTTTCCTGATTTGTCATAGCCAAATTAGCCCCCATCATACTGTACATATAGTTGGGGTTGTTTTTTCCAACGTGCATTACTTTACACTTATCCACATGAAATTTCATTTGCCATTTTGTTGCCCAATCACTTCGTTTGGTGAGATCTTTTTGAAGTTCTTAACAGTCTGCTTCTGTCTTGACTATCTTAAACAGTTTAGTATCATCTGCAAACTTTACCACCTCGCTGCTTACCCCTTTCTCCAGATCATTTATGAATAAGTTGAACAAGATTGGTCCCAGGACTGACCCTTGGTTATCATTCTGAAAATTTACCATTTATTCCTACCCTTTGTTTCCTGTCTTTTAACGAGTTCTCAATCCATGAAAGGATCTTCCCTCTTATCCCATGACAATGTAATTTACACAAGAGCCTTTTGTGAGGGACCTTATGAAAAGCTTTCTGAAAATCTAAGTATACTATATCTACTGGATCCCCCTTATCTGCATGTTTGTTAACCCCTTCAAAGAACTCTAATAGGGTACGTCTAGACTACAGGGTTTTGTCGACAGAAGTTTTGTCGACAGAATCTGTCGACAAAACTTCTGTAGACAAAGCGCGTCTAGACTACTGAAGCAATAGACAAAACTATAGACAAAACTTTTTACTTTGTCGACAGAGAGCGTCCAGACTGCAGGACGCTCTGTCGACAGAAGAAAGTACCCGGAACTGCTTTGCCAGGTCACAGGGGCAGCATGTACTTCCTTGGTCTGCTGCCTGCAGTTTGCAGAGACGCATGCTAAAAGGGGCACCCCCCCCCCCGACTAGCCCTTGCTCTGGTGCTGCAGCTGCCTAGAGGGATAGCAAAGGTTCTGCAGTGCCTGTTTGGAGTGCCCTGCTTCCTGGCACAGCACAGCAGTGTGGGGGGTTTTTTTTTGAAGGTTTTTCCTAACCTTTGTTTACCATGGAGTGAGAGCTTCCCCTGGCCAGGCGCTGGCCCCACTCCATGGTGCTTCAAATGCTGCTGCGACTGCATGAGACTATCATGCTGTTAATGCCTGGTCCGGAACCTGAGCCCAGACTGGAGCCCCTCCTTCAGGATGCAGCAGCACTGTTCCTGCCTCCGAATTTTTTCCCGGACAGGCGATGTTGGAGGAGGGAAACAAGTACGGACTGGTGGGACCGGCTCGTAATGGAGCAGTGGGATGATCAGGCTTGGCTCCAAAACTTTAGGATGCGGAAGTCCACCTTCCTGGAGCTTTGCAACTGGCTTGCCCCCATGCTGCAACGACAGGACACCCACCTGCGCCCTGCCATCCCGCTGGAGAAGAGGGTAGCTATTGCCCTCTGGAAGCTGGCCACTCCTGATAGCTACTGGTCAGTGGGACACCAGTTTGGTGTGGGGAGATCAACTGTTGGTGCTGTGTTGATGGAGGTAAGTCCCTTGGGGATGGGGGGAGGGCAGTCCATAAGGGGACTGTAACCAAAAAGGGTGGGTGGGGGGCAATGGAGGGGAGGTGGTGGAGGGCTCCTGTGCCTTACTACATCATACTACTGGGAGCAATCACTGGGGGGGGGGGGTCGCCAAAGGACTTAGGCAACCCCTCTTACTTCATAATCTGTGTGTGTTTGTATGTGTCTATTTTTGCAGGTGGTGAGGGCCATCAACTCAGAGCTGCTGAATCGGATTGTCCACTTCGGAGACCTAGACATAATCATGGCTTGTTTTGCAGGGCTGGGATTCCCAAACTGCGGAGGAGCGCTCAATGGAATGCACATTCCCATCCGTGCACCAC
Organism: Pelodiscus sinensis; assembly: GCF_052426305.1. Classification (NCBI taxonomy): domain Eukaryota; kingdom Metazoa; phylum Chordata; order Testudines; family Trionychidae; genus Pelodiscus; species Pelodiscus sinensis. The sequence continues at coordinate 249,281 of NC_143053.1, forward strand.
CCCATCGAGCCGCCCGGTATATCAACAGGAAAGGGTACTTTTCCATTGTGCTGCAGGCCCTGGTTGACCACAGTGGACTATTTACGGACCTGTGTGTGGGGTGGTCGGGCTGGGCACATGATGCTCGGATCTTCCGCAATTCACACCTGTACGAAAGGCTGCAGACAGGAACCTTCTTCCCCCAGCGAACCTCTGCTATTGGGGACGTAGAGATGCTGGTCTGCATTGTGGCCGATGCGGCGTACCCCCTCATGCCCTGGCTTATGAAGCCATACACAGGGCATCTGACCCCGAGCAAGGAAGTGTTTAATGCGCACCTGACACACGCCCGTTTACAGGTAGAATGCGCATTTGGCCAGTTGAAGGGAAGGTTTAGGTGTCTGCTAACTCGCCTTGACATGGGGGAACACAATATCCCAGAGGTGGTGGCAGCATGTTGCATCCTCCACAACCTGGTGGAGAGCAAAGGGGAGGCCTTCCTCCCAGGTTGGGGGCCAATGGCTGAAGTGGAGGGCAGGCGGTTTGCGCAGCTTCGGACAGCTGCTGTGCGCCAAGCCCATCAGGCGGGGGTTCGCATCCAGGAGGCTCTGCGTGAGCGCTTCTGAGCTGGAGGCCTATGACTCCCCCAGGTATCCCCAATGGGGTCTGTGGGCCTTCCCCCCATCCCAAAACCTTCCCTCCCACAATCCATCCCTGCATCAGCCTCTGAACAGTTAAGGCACACACACCATGTTAAACAGTAAAAATATTTTTATCAAGGAGAAATGTAAGAAATTAGATCTGTTATACAAAATACAATTGTTCAACAACAGTGAAAAATAAAGTTCTTTTTTAAACTAATAACCTGTGTTTATAACTGTGGTAGGAGGGGGGATTTCGACCTGGAGGGAGGGAGGGCAGACACCTTAAGGGTAATGGCGGCCTCGCCTGGGCCGCAAGGCTTTGCCACCCCTGGTGCATGGACCCAGCCATCCTCGGACTCGAGTGGGGGCTGGGGGCTGACAATCACTCTGCCCTGGGGGGGGGGAGGGGCAGGGCTGGAGGGGTGGCAGGGGCTGAGGGAGAGGAAGGGGTGACAGGGGCGGAGGGAGAAGAAGGGGGGTCAGAGGGGGCTGAGGGAGAGGACAGGGGGTCAGAGGGGGCTGGAGCTGGATGGGCAGGAGGAGTCCCCAGGGGGAGAGGACCTGGCACAGCCAGGGACTCCCGGACGGTGGCACACATACTGCTCCATTCTGGGAGGAAGTCCTGCAGCAGGCGAGTATGCCACCGAGCCTCCTCCCTCGCTCTTTCAGCCATGGTCTCTTGCATTTTGGCCATGGTCCTCTCCATTTTCTCCATGGCCTCCACATGCTGCTTTAGGAGGTCATTATAGGTCCTCCAATGCCTGCGGGTGCTGTGGGACTAGGTGGGTGGTGGCACAGGTGTTGCGCGGCGGACAGCTGCAGCAGGTCCAGCTGTGGAGAAGAAGAGGGAGAACCGAGCAGTGTTAGCAATTCACACACAAGTCCATACAACAAGGGATGGGAATGTTGTTACTGGTAGGCCACGTCTGGCCTTGCCAGCCGCCTCGGCTGCACAGGGGACCCGTTGTGGCTAGGACAATGTCCACCTCCACCCCCTAGATCCTCCCGCCCTCCACTGTGGCTGTCCAGGCCAGATCAGTGTGCAGGCACAGTAGGACAGGGGCCTGCTGCACCTTGGGTCTCCCATGCCCCCCACCCACATACCCACCACCTGCCCGCTTGCTTGTACATGCACAGAGAGATGCAAGCTGTCCAGAAGGGAGGCCCAAGATGTGAACACTGCTCTGCATCCTCTCTGCTCCCACCTCCCCTGTTCTGTGTCTGTGACCCTCCCTGCACTCACCTGATGTTCCTTCTCCAGCGTCGGACGGTGCCTGCGAGGCTTCCTCTGTCTCTGGGACAGGCTGCAGAGTCAGGGTCAGGGTGTCCTCCGTCTGCTCCTCTGCCTCCTCCTCCTCCTCCTCGACATCTTCCCTGGGGACCTCCTGCCGGCTATGCTGCACCGGTGTGTGCAAGCCTGTCTGCACGAGCACCGGTGCAGACATTGGTTCCTGGCCTCCCAGGATGCGGTCCAGTTCCTCATAATAGGTGCAGTGTACTGGGGCTGCACCTGAAGCAGAGCTCTGCTCTCGGGCCTTCATGTACCCCTGGCAAAGTTCTTTTACTTTTGCCCGGACTTGTTGTAGTGTTCTGGGATGGTGCCCTTTATCAGCCAGCCCCTGAGCCATGCGGCCATAGATGTTTGCGTTCCTGCGCCGGGTGTGCAGGGCCTGGACTGCTTCCTCCTCCCCCCACAGTTCTAACAGTGTCAGGACCTCTGTCCCTGACCAAGCTGGGGCTCTCTTTTTCTCACCTCAGAGAACTTGGGCTGGCTCCCTCAAAGCTCCTTGGGGGCCTCGTGGCGCTGGAGCTGCACACATGGCCACGTGCAGGTTACGCTGGGAGAGCTCTGGGCTGACAGGATCTCTCTGTGGCCAGCTTCCTGTCATAATGCCTGCCAGAGATGTCTGTGCCTTTAAAACATGGCTACAGACAGGACCAAGAAGAGGTTTTTCCTAAAGAAGGACTCTCCAGCAGGGGGCTTCCCTGGAGGTCTCCTTCTGTCGACAAAAGAAATCCCTGCATTCAGACTGCCCTTTTTGTCGACAGAACTCTGTCGACAAAGATGTTATGCCTCGTAAAATGAGGTTTACCAGCATCAACAAAACTGCTGAATTCTGTCGACGTTATGTCGACAGAACTCAGCAGTAGTGTAGACGCAGGTATAATTTTGTCAACAAAAGTAGACTTTTGTTGACAAAACTCTGTAGTCTAGATGTACCCAGTGATTAGTAAGACAAGTTTTCCCTTTACAGAAACCATGTTGACTTCTGTCCAACAAATTATGTTCTTCTTCACGCCTGAAAATTTTATTCTTTACTATTGTTTCGACTAATTTGCCCAGTACTGAAGTTAGACTTACCAGTCTGTAATTGCCAGGATCACCTCTAGAGCCCTTTTTAAATATTGGTGTCACATTAGCTACCTTCCAGTCATTAGGTATGGAAGCCGATTAAAAGGATAGTTTACAAACCACAGATAATAATTCAGCAATTTCCCTTTTGAGATCTTTTATAACCCTTGGATGAATGCCCTCCGGTCCCGGTGATTTGTTAACATTAAGTTTTTCTATTTGTTCCAAAACCTCCTCTAATCACACTTCAATCCAGGACAGCTCCTCAGATTCATCACCCATAAAGAACGGTGCTGATTTGGGAATCTCCCTAACATCCTCAGCCGTGAAGAATGAAGCAAAGAAATCATTTAGTTTCTCCGCAATGGCTTTATCGTCCTTGATTGCTCTTTTTATATCTCGATTGTCTAGGGGACCCACTGGTTTTTTAGCAGTCTTCCTGCTTCTAATGTACTTAAAAAACATTTTGCTATTTCTTTTTGAGTTTTTGGTTAGCTGTTCCTCAAAATCTTTTTTTGCTTTTCTTATTACATTTTTACACTTGATTTGACAGTGTTTATGTTCCTTTCTATTTATCTCACTAGGATTGGACTTCCACTTCTTGAAAGAGGTCATCAAGTCCAGTCCCCTGCCTTCACAGCAGGACCAAGCACCATATTGATCATCCTGGACACATGCCTATCTACCCTGCTCTTAAATATCTCCAGTGATGGAGATTCCACAACCTGCCTAGGCTAGGGTTGCCAGGTGTCCAGTTTTGAACTGGACAGTCCAGTATTTGAGCTTTCTGTTTGGGAAACAAATTGAGAAAATATAAATGAGAAAATATGAATGTCTGGTATTTTCTAAATAAGATGTAACGTAGTGTAGTCCCTTTACTAAAGGTGCCTCTGCTTATTTTCTGGGAAGACCCCATGTGCTGCAATCCAGTCTCATAGACTACAATTCCCATGAGCCCTTAGGAAAAACAGGAAGGGAGTGACTCTTATGTGGGAGATCTGGAGTCTCTCCACGTGCATGAGAAGAGAGGCCTAGCAGTCTAGGACTCTGCCCTTGGTTTTTGGAACAGGAGGGGAGCCAGGCTGCTGTGGAGGAGTTTGATCCAGTCCAGGGTCTGTTAGAGTGCAGCTACAGATTGGGACTGGGTGTCTTTGGAACAGGGATCTTAAAGGCTGCTTCTGATACACACAGCATGAGACTGTAAGTAACTGGGCCTTTTTGGGAAAGTGATGCCTGGGACAGAGCTGCTGCCTAGCTTGGACCCTCATACACACTTTCTACAGAGAATCTCCACTACAGCAGCAGCTCTTCAAGCGCACCCATGCAAGCAAGAGTCTGGGACTCTGAGTCCAGGGGTGTGCACACTCTGGGGTGGGATAAATTTTGGCAGTGCAAATGGCAGCTAGATAAGTTCCTTTTACTTCTGTGTACTTTGTTAATTGATGTTATTCACTGTTAATTTGTTAAATCCTGTTTCTTTAAGTTAAGTAAAGGTTGTTCATTCTAATGCAATCTATTAGATGTATATTATTTATGATTTATAATTGTTGTTCTGGAGTTAGATCCAGTTTACTGTTGGAATAAGTTTATTTCTGGAGACTCTCAAGGCGCACCCGTAAGTGTGTACAAGGCCAGACAGGTGGAGGCACCGCCATTGTACATTCTTTATGAGCAAGGGACTGCAGCAAGGGGGTGGATAGGTTTTCCCCAACCAAATAACATCACCACTGGTGTACTCAGGATATCCTTTTATGTCAGGACCATCAGGCGCCCCGGCACACCTGTGAGTATGACCTGCTCCTGAGTAACCTGGGGAGGAAAAAGGGGGTTACAGTAGATTGTGATGTAATGTTAAGCGTGTCTGGTATTTTTGTTGAAACCATCTGGTAACCCTAGCCTAGGCAATGTATTCCAGTGTTTAGCAACCCGGACAGTTAGGAAGTTTTTCCTAATGTCCAAGTGAAACCACCTTTGCTGCAATTTAAGCCCATTGCTTCTTGTCCTGTCACTGGAGGTCAAGGAGAACAATTTTTTCTCCCTCCTCTTTATAACACCCTTTTAGTACTTGAAAACTGCTATCATGTTCCCTCTCAGACTTCTCTTCTTTAAAATAAAAAAAAAATCTTTCAGTCTTCCCTCATAGGTTATGTTTTGCGGGCCTTTAATCGTTATTGTTGCTCTTCTTTGGACCTTCTCCAATTTTTCCTCCTTTTCCTTGAAATGTGGTGCCCAGAACTAGATATAATACTCCAACTGAGACCTAATCAGTGCAGAGTGGAAGAATGACTTCTCGTGTCTTGCTCACAACACTCCTGTTAATGCATCCCAGAATCATGGTTTCCTCCAAGAACTCTGTGAGAAGGCTTACTACATTGCTTATAGGTTATAATTAGTGGCTCTTCTTTAGAGGACTGTGCCCCTCTTGACCATTTCCATATGCAATGTAACACAACTATACTTAATTCACCAGCTTTATAATAATCCACAACAATACTAGGAGTCTTGAGCACGGCAGTATGGTCCAACATCCTGGCCACCACCAAAAACACCACTTCTCCTCCATTGACAATGTTGAGAATTTAACATGTCCAGTATTGGCAGTAGCATTGAGCTGCTCCTGAAGGTTTCAGAAGAATGTAAGAATGGCCATACAGGGTCAGACCAACAATCCATCTAGCCCAGAATCCTGTCCGCTGATAGTGGCCCATACTAGATGCCACAGAGGGAGGGACCACAACAGGTAATCATCACATGATCCCTCTCCTATCATACATTTCCAGACAGAGGCTAAGGCAGGGGTGGGCAATAATTTTGTGCCGGAGGGCCACTTAAAAAATTTCTAAAGTAGCCCCAGGCTGCTCCAGAAGGGGAGGAGCCTTGAGTGCAAGGGACAGGGCCAGGATACTTCTGGGTTCCTCATCCCCAGACCATGACTGGTCTGGGGATGGAGGAGCATCTTTGCCCGCCCACCCCCCACTTGCCCTTAGGTGCCCATGCCCCTGGCTGGGAGGAGACTTCCCATGCTCCCCTGCCTCCAGGCCAATCAGGGCTTAGGGGTGAGGAAGCATGCAAAGTTTCCTCTGCTCTGTCCCTGCCCTGTGGCGCTTTAATCACCCTGACATCTGCTGGGAAACCTATACGGCAGTACACAGGCAATCCAGGAAGTTTTTGGAGAATGTTGGGGATAACTTCTTGACACAGGTGCTGAAGGATCCGACCAGGGGCCGTGCGCAGCTTGACCTTCTGCTCACAAACAGGGAGGAACTAATAGGGGAAGTGGAGGTGGGTGACAACCTGGGAAACAGTGATCAGGAGATGGTAGATTTCAGGATCCTGACCAAAGGAAGAAAAGAGAGTAGTAAAATACACACCTTGGACTTCAAAAAAGCAGATTTTGACTCCCTCCAAGATCTGATGGGCAGAATCTCCTGGGATGTTAACATGAAGGGGAAAGGAGCCCAGGACTGCTGGCAGTATTTTAAAGAAGCCTTATTGAAGGCACAGAAAGAAACCATCCCGACGCGTAGCAAGAGAGGCAAACATGGTAGGAGACCGGACTGGCTTACAGGGGAAATCCTTGGTGAACTTAAGCACAAAAAGGAAGCTTACAAAGAGTGGAAACTTGGACAAATGACCAGGGAGGAGTTTAAAGGTATTGCTCGAGAATGCCGGGGGGTTATCAGGAAGGCAAAAGTGCAAATAAATTGCAACTGGCTAAGGATGTGAAAAATAAAAAGGTTTCTACAGGCATGTTGTTAAGAAGAAGGTGATCAGAGAGGGTGTGCGGCCCCTACTGGATGAAGGAGATAACCTAGTGACAGATGATGTAGGGAAAGCTGAAGTACTTTGCCTCTGTATTCACGGACAAGGTCGGCTCCTGGACTTCTGCGCCAAGTGACGCAAGATGGGATGAAGATGGATAGCCCGTAAAGAACAGGTTAGGAACTATTTAGAAAAGCTAAACGTACATAAATCCATGGGTCCGGACTTAGTGCATCCGAGGATACTGAGGGAGTTGGTAAATGTCATTGTGGAGCCTTTGGCTATTATCTTTGAAAAGTCGTGGAGATTGGGAGAAATCCCGGATGACTGGAAAAAGGCAAATGTAGTGCCCATCTTCAAAAAAGGGAAGAAGGATGATCCAGGGAACTATAAGCCGGTCAGTCTTACCTCGGTTCCTGGAAAAATCATGGAAGGGATCCTTAAGGAATCCATATTGAGGCACTTGGATGAGAGGAAAGTGATTAGGAATAGTCAGCATGGATTCACAAAGGGCAAGTCGTGCCTGACCAATCTGATTAGCTTCTATGATGACGTAACTGGATCGGTGGACATGGGGAAGTCAGTGGATGTGATATACCTTGACTTTAGCAAGGCTTTTGATACAGTCTCCCACAATATTCTTGCCAGCAAGTTAAGGGATTGTGGATTGGATAAATGGACGGTAAGATGGATAGAAAGATGGCTAGAAGGCCGGGCCCAGCGGGTAGTGATCAATGGCTCGATGTCAGGATGGCGGTCGGTTTCTAGTGGCGTGCCCCAAGGTTCGGTTCTAGGACTGGTTTTGTTCAATATCTTTATTAATGATCTGGATGAGGGGATGGATTGCATCCTCAGCAAGTTTGCGGATGACACGAAGCTGGGGGGAGAGATAGATACGCTTAAGGGCAGAGATAGGGTACAGAATGACTTAGACAAATTGGAGGATTGGGCCACAAGAAATCTGATGAGGGTCAACAAGGACAAGTGTAGAGTCCTGCATTTGGGACGGAAGAATCCCAAGCATAGTTACAAGCTGGGGACCAACCAGTTAAGTAGTAGTTCTGCAGAAAAGGACCTGGGGGTTACAATGGATGAGAAGCTAGGTATGAGTCAACAGCGTGCCCTTCTAGCCAAGAAAGCTAATGGCATATTAGGTTGCATTAAGAGGAGCACTGCCAGCAGATCCAGAGATGTCATCATTCCCCTTTATTCGGCTTTGGTGAGGCCACATCTGGAGTATTGTGTCCAGTTCTGGGCCCCCCACTACAAAAAGGATGTGAACGCATAGGAGAGGGTCCAGCGGAGGGCAACCAAAATGATTAGGGGGCTGGAGCATATGACATATGAGGAGAGGCTGAGGGACTTGGGTCTGTTTAGTCTGCAGAAGCGAAGAGTGAGGGGGGATTTGATAGCAGCCTTCAACTTCCTGAAGGGAGGTTCCAAAGAGGATGGAGAGAGGCTGTTCACAGTAGTGACGGATGGCAGAACGAGGAGCAATGGTCTCAAGTTACAGTGGGAGAGGTCTACATTGGATATTAGGAAAAACTATTTCACTAGGAGGGTGGTGAAGCACTGGAATGGGTTACCTAGGGAAGTAGTGGAGTCTCCATCCCTAGAGGTGTTTAAGTCTCAGCTTGACAAAGCCCTGGCCGGGTTGATTTAGTTGGAATTGGTCCTGCCTAGAGCATGGGGCTGGACTTGATGACCTTTCTGAGGTCTCTTCCAGTTCTTTGATTCTATGAAAAGGGCCTGAGAGCAGGGGATCATGTGAAGTCTCCTCCCACCCTGACAGGAGAGTGCGGCACTTCTAAGTGCTGCATGCTCCTCACAGTGTGGGGCCACTGTGGAGGAAACTGTGTGCGCTCCTCTCCCCCAAGACCTGATTGGCCTGGGGATGGGAGAGTGCGCAAATCCTCCGCCTACCCTGCCAGGAGCGTGTGGCGCTTTTAAGCGTTGCGCACTGCTCGCAAGGAGGGGACAGAACTGAAGAAACTTTCCACAACCTCCCTAGGCAATTTATTCTAGAGTTTAACTACCCTGATGGCAGGAAGTTTTTCCTAATGTCCAACCTAAACCTCTCTTGTTGCAGTTTAAGCCCATTGCTTCTTCTCCTGTCCTCAGAGGCCAAGGAGAACAATTCTCTCCCCTTCTCCTTTTGATTACCCTTTAGATATCTGAAAACCGCTATCATGTCACCTCTCAGTCTTTTCTTTTCTAAACTAAACATGCCAAATTCTTTCAGTCTTCCCTCATAGCTCATGTTCTCTAGACCTTTAATCATTTTTGTTGCTCTTCTTTGGACCTTCTCCAGTTTCTCTGTATGTTTCTTGAAATGTGGTGCCCAGAAGTAGACACAATACTCTAACTGAGGCCTAATCAGCACAGAGTAGAGTGGAAGAATGACTTCTTGTGTCTTGCTCACAACACTCCTGTTAATGCATCCCAGAATCATTTTTGCTTTTTTGCCACAGTGTCACACTGTTGACTCATATTTGGCTTCTGGTCCACTGTGAGCCCTAGATCACTATGAGCCCTAGAGTCTTTGCTATGTGGCTCAGGAGAGCCCAAAAGGCTTGGAAATTGCCAGCCACCAGGGTACCAGCTGGTGCCACTACCTCATCACATGATGAAGACAACTCCTCAGGCACAGCTCGGGTCACTGGTGTTGAACTTCCACACTCCCCAGCTGATGGCAGCTGATAGCAGGCTCTGGCCCAACGTGCTTCCTGACACCAAGATCTCATCTCCCTGGAAATGTGAGAAGGGGTCTGGCTCCAGGACGCAGGCAATGACAGTCGCCAGCATGGCCAAGGTGACAGGCCTGAGAGATGTTGGCTTTGTCAGAGGTGCTTGGCCTACGCCAGCAGATCTCCAGGACAGGGCCTCCAGGAGGTTACTTCCCAAAGGCAAAGCTAAGGCACCCCTGCTCAGCAATGGGGAGAAGAAGCTGACATGGGGGTAAGACAACCTTCATTGACCGGTGCCTGCTACATAGTGGGGTGACCTCTGCCTCAGACCCAACACCAGGCACTAAACAGAAAGGTATTGGGGCCTTAGCAAGGACTGGTCTCAGGCCCAGCATTGGTTCACTCGTGGGTCTGATACTGTGTGCTGTCCCACCTCAGCAGAGGATGTAGACGCTCTGCCCTTGGAGAGATGGTCCACTTTCCTTGTGGGATTACCCTCCGTGTCATATGAAACAGCATTTACGCTCAATGGGGGATCCTTTGGCAGACACCTTTGGTGTCAAAAGTTTCTGTGATGGGGACACAGGTGCTGACTGTCACTGAAGCTGTTGGCACCAAGGGCGTCAGTGTTGAAGGTGGAAATGACAATGCTGACAGCATCCTCTTCCTTCTCTCTTTTGCAGCCTGATTCCACAGTGTGGTGCCTGCCGCAGACATACTGGCCAGTGCTCAACTCCAAGTTGGTGGCTGTCATTTATTCTGGGCCTGACATGATCTTCACAGTTGCCCAGGAAGTGCATTGCTAGCCTTGCAGGTCCTGCAGAAAAAGTACCAAAGCAACAAGCACCTGCCCAGGTAATGGTTCTGCCCTAGACAGATGACGGACCAGCAGTGTTCATCAAAGATGGGGATGAGTCTGAGAGGACAGACAGGGTTTGAACACTGATGGATTAGAGTTTCCATATTGGTGCAAAAGACCTTGCCCCACGATACAGGGAGGTCACTTTCTTCTTTAAGAGAACATCCCAATTAAAGAAAACAAGGATTTCCTTTACCAAGCTAGTCACAAAAGGGGCTAGAAGCACCTTAGAGACCAACAAAACATGTAGATGGAATATTAGGAAAAACTATTTCACTAGGAGGGTGGTGAAGTACTGGAATGGGTTACCTAGGAAAGTAGTGGAATCTCCATCCCTAGAGGTGTTTAAGTCCTGACTTGGCAAAACCCTGGCTGGGATCATTTAGTTGGGGTTGGTTTTGCTTTGGACATGGGGCTGGACTCGATGACCTCCTGAGGTCTCTTCCAGCCCTAGGATTCTATGATTCTATAATTCCACTAGTTATCTCTCTTCACTCTGAAAACTTACCATTTATTCCTACCCTTTGTTTCCTATCTTTTAAGCTTTGTTTCCTATCTTTATCAATCCATAAAAGGACCTTCCCTCTCATCCCATGACATCTTACTTTACTTTAGAGCCTTTGGTGAGGGATCTTTTTAGTAGATTAGTAAGGCATGATATCCCTTTACAGAAACCATGTTGCCTTTCCCCCAACAAATTATGTTCAGCTGTGTGTCTGACAATTTTATTCTCTTCTATAGTTTCAACCAGTGCTCTTTTTGTTTAAAAAAAAAAGTGCTGGTACTCCAGGGGAAAAGTTGTTGAGCTCTGACTAGAGGTGTCGGTACTGCATCTGGAGGTGCCCGCACTTGCCTGGTACTGACTTTAGACTTACCCGGTCTGTAATTGCCAGGATCACCTCTAGAGCCCTTTTTAAAGATTGGCATCATGTTAGCTATCTTCCAGTCATTAGGTACGGAGGTTGATTTAAAGGATAGGTTAAAAACCACAGTTAATAGTTCAGCAGTTTCCCATTTGAGTTCTTTCAGAACTCTTGGGTGAGTGCCATCTGGTCCCAGTGACTTGTTACTGTTAAGTTTATCAGTTTGTCCCAAAACCTGCTCTAATGACACCTCAATCTGGGACAGCTCCTCAGATTCATCACCCACAAAGGACAGTGCAGATTTGGGAATCTCCCTAACATCCTCAGCCATGAAGAGTGAAGCAAATAATTCATTTAGCGTCTCTGTAATGACTTTATCATCTTTGAGGGCTCCTTTAGCATCTCGATCATCCAGGTGCTCCACTGGTTGTTTAGCAGGCTTCCTGCTTCTGATGTACTTAAGAAACATTTTACTATTAACTTTTGAGTTTTTGTCTAGTTGTTCTTCAAACTCCTTTTTGGCTTTCTTATTATATTTTTACACTTAATTTGACAAAGTTTATGCTCCTTTCTATTTTCCTCACTAAGATCTGACTTCCACTTTTTAAAAGATATCTTTTTATCTCTCACTGCTTCTTTTACTTGATTGTTAAGCCACAGTGGCACTCTCTGATTCTCTTACTGTGTCTTTTTAATTTGTGGTATTCATATAAGTTGAGACTCTAGTGTGGTGTCTTTAAAAAGTTTCCATCCAGCTTGCAGGAGTTTTACTTTTAATTTCTAGAACATAAGAACATAACAATAGCCATACTAGGTCAGACCGAAGGTCCATCCAGCCCAGTATCCTATCTGTTGACAGTGGCCAATGCCAGATGCCCCAGAGGGAGTGAATTGAACAGGTAATGATCAAGCGATCTCTCTCCTGCCATCCATTTCCACTCTCTGACAAACAGAGACTAGGGACACCATTCCTTACCCATCCTGGCTAATAGCCATTAATGGACTTAACCTCCATGAATTTATCTAGTTCTCTTTTAAACCCTATTTTAGTCCTAGCCTTCACAATCTCCTCAGGCAAGGAGTACCACAGGAAGGAGGGTTAGGGAGGGGTAAGTGGAAGGATGTGAGGGAGGAATGAGGCACAAGCCCCCAGTGGGGCACACAAGGGAGACTCTTAGTGCTCCTCAGGGTGGAAGCTCTCCCGCAGGGCCTCCTGGATACTGACAGCCCCCCAATGGACCTCCCGGATGGCAGCCTGCAGAAAGGGCAGCCAGGCTTGCAGCTATGCATCCAAGAGAAGCACCAGAGTGCCCAGGGGCAGCTCTGGCTCCATGTTGCAGAGTGCAGTAGTTTCCCGAGGGAGGGCAACCAGAGCACGCAGAGACAAAATGCTTTGCTGTCCCTGATCAAGGTAGACAAGCAAGCAGGGAAACCTGAGAACTGGCTGTCCCGGGGGTAAGAGGGGTCCCTTTAAGCACTGACCTCAGATAGCCTCAGGCAGCAGTCCCACACAGTAAGTCCTGACCTGGTGCCCTGCTTTAAATGCAATTCAGAGTCCATTCAGTGTGGACACACTATTTCAAAATAGCAAAATACTATTTTGAAATGCATTTTGTGTGTAGATGCGTTATTTCAAAATAAGCTATTTCGAAATGTCACTGTAGTGTAGACATACACTGGTTGTTTAGCAAGCTTCCTGCTTCTGATGTATTTAAAAACATTTTGTTATTATCTTTTGAGTTTTTGGCTAGCTGTTCTTCAAACTCCTTTTTGGCTTTTCTTATTACACTAGCCAATTAGCCCGTCATAAGACGGGATTTTCAGGTCTCTCCTCCATGTCAGTCTTCTCTACTGAGCCTCTTGTCTCTCGCGCCGTCTCTCTCTCTCTCTCTCTCCTCCTCCTACTGCCTCCCCCTCTCTCTCACAGCTCTCCTCTGCCTTCTGCCTCTCTCTCCATCTCTCTCTTTCTCTTCTCCCCCTCCTGCTTCTCACTCTCCCTTTCTATTCTCCTCCTCCTCCTGCCTCTCACTCTCTCTCTGCTCTGTCTCTCTCTTTCTCTTCTCCCCCTCTGCCTCTTACTCTCTCTCCGCTCTCCTCTTTCTCCATCGGGGATGCACACTCATTCAGGCCCCGCCCCCTGGGCATGTACGTCACTGCCCCGCCCCCCTTCGCCTCCCGCTGTAGCACTTGGCTGAGTTCTGCGCCACTCAGCCGGGCCGCCACAGTAGAGCCCAAACAGCCACTTGCGCTGCTTGTGTTCCTGCGGTGGCCTAGCTGAGCGGCGCAGAAGTCAGCCGAGCACCATGGCAGGAGGCGAAGAGGGCGGGGCGGTGATGTACTTGGCCAGGGAGTGGGGCCTGGCCATGTATGTCACCGCCTCGCTCCCCTTCACTTCCTGCCGTGGCTCTCGGCTGACTTCTGCGCCACTCAGCTGGGCTGCTGTGGGGGAGCAAGCGAAACAAGCAGCTATTTAATTAAATTAATCCGGCAAGGACTTAGTTCGGATTAACTTTAAACTGCCGCGTGTAGCTACGAGCAGTTCATTCAGACTAAGGGGGATTTAAAAATGGCGGCCAGACGGGAACATGCAAATACAGCCCGGGATATTTAAATCCTGGGCTTCATTTGCAACCCTGGTTCCCTGATTTGCCTACCTAGCTCGAATTAGACATTAGAATTAGAATTAGAATTAGAGCTAGTGTAGACATACCCCCAGTCACTATCACTCTCCTGGTCAGGTGTTCCATAATAGATACCTACTGTTATATTCTTATTAGCGCATGGAATTACTATCCATAGAGATTCTATGGAACATGTTGATTCATTTAAGATTTTTACTTCATTTGAGTCTACATTTTCTTTCACATATAGTGCCACTCAACCTCCCTCCCCCCACAACCTGTTCTGTCCTTCCGATATATTTTGTACCCTCAGAATGATTGTGTCCCATTGATTATCCTCACTCCACTAGGTTTCTGTGATGCCTATTATATCAATATCCTCCTTTAACAAGAGGCACTCAATTTCACCCATCTAGCATTTGTGTATAAGCACTTTAAAAACATGTCACTGTTTATTTGTCTGTCTTTTTCTGATGTGTCAGATTCTCTCTTATGTAAATGTTTATCGTCTGATCTGGCCCATACTTTATCCTCTTCCATCCTCTCCTCCTGACTAAAACCTAGAGAATCTCTATCAATAGACTCTCCTCTAAGAGAAGTCTCTGTCCAATCCACATGCTCCTCTGCACCAATCGGCTTTCCTCCATCTCTTAGCTTAAAAACTGCTCTGCGACCTTTTTACTGTTAAGTGCCAGCAGTCTGGATCCACTTTGGTTTCGGTGGAGCCCATTCCTCCTGTTTAGGCTCTCTCTACCCCAAAAGTTTTCCTAGTTTCTTATAAATCTAAACCCCTCCTCCCTACACCATTGTCTCATCCACACATTGAGACTCTGAAGCTTTTCCTGGCTACCTGGCCCTGCGTGTGGAACTGGAAGCATTTCTGAGAATGCCACCATAGAGGTCCTGGATTTCAGTCTCTTTCTTAGCAGCCTAAATTTGGCCTCCAGAACCTCTCTCCTACCCTTCCCTATGTCATTGGTACCTACATGTACCACGACCACCAGCTCCTCTGCAACACTACACACAAGTCTACCTAGATGCCTCAAGAGATCCACAACCTTCACAACAGGCAGGCAAGTCACCATACGGTTCTCTAGGTCATCGCAAACCCAGCTATCTATGTTTCTAATGATTGAATCCCCCATTACTAACACCTCCCTTCTCCTAATGACTGGAGTTTCCTCCCCCGAAGAGGTAACCTCAGTGCAAGAGAATACCCTAACATCATCTGGAAGGAGGGTCCCAACTATGGAAAGGTTTCCCTCTGCTCCCGTTGACTGTTCTTCTTCCCTGAGCCTTTCATAGAATCATAGAATACTAGGACTGGAAGGGACCTCAAGAGGTCATCAAGTCCAGTCCCCTGCCCTCATGGCAGGACCCAGTACTTTCTAGACCATCCCTGATATATATTTATCTAACCTACTCTTAAATATCTCCAGAGATGGAGATTCCACAACCTCCCTAGGCAAAATTTATTCCAGTGTTTAACCATCCTGACAGTTAGGAACTTTTTCCTAATGTCCAATCTAAACCTCCCTTGCTGAAGTTTAAGCCCATTGCTTCTTGTTCTATCCTCAGAGGCCAGGAAGAACCTTTTTTCTCCCTCCTTCTCATGACACCCTTTTAGATACCTGAAAACTGCTATCATGTCCCCTCGCAATCTTCTCTTTTCCAAACTAAACAAGCTCAATTCTTTCAGTCTTCCTTTATAGGTCACGTTCTCTAGAACTTTAATCATTCTTGTTGTTCTTCTCTGGACCTTCTCCAATTTCTCCACATCTTTCTTGTAATGTGGTACCCAGAACTGGACACCATACTCCAAATGAGGCCTAATCAGCCTTTTTTTTATATAACTTAAGACTGATGGAGAGCCCTAGAGACAAATAATTGGAGCAAATAAGTAAGTAATTCATCTGCACAATTTTGGAAGATTATAAGATGCTAGGTAAAAGCCAGCATGGATTTGCAAAGAACAAATCATGTCAAACCAATCTGATAGTTTTCTCTGACAGGATAAAAAATCTTGTGGAAGCGGTATACCTAGACTTTAGTAAAGCATTTGACAGAGTCTCACAAGATCTTTGTATCAATAAACTAGGGAGATACAACCTAGGTGGGGCTACTATAAGGTGGGTGCAGAAAAGGCTGAATAACCATTATCGGGCTAGATCTAGACTGCAAACTTCTTTCAAAATAAGCTTTTCTGGAAGAGATATTCCAGAAAAACTTTTTTAAAATGAAAGTGTCTATACTGCAAAAGCACAATGAAAATACGATCTGCTTTTTTGAAAGACAACATCCACATTGATTGGACACTATCTCACATATAAGGCCACCCAGAACCAGTTCAGGCAGGGCATTAGGTCAGTAGTTGCTTCTGAGTGCTGTTGCCTAAGCCTAGCTGAGGCTACGTCTAGACAGCACGCCTTTTTCGACAGAGGCTTTGTCGACGGTATCTTTTGAAAAAGCCTCTGTTGAAAAAAGAGTGTCTAGATTACATTATGCGGATAGAAAAATCGATCTGCTTTTTTGAAAAAGAGCATTCAGACTGCTGGACGCTCTGTTGAAAAAAGAAGGCACCCGTTAGTGCTTCTGGCAGGGCATGGGGGCAGCCTTTATTTCCATGTGCTGCTGCATGCTCTTTGCAGAGACGTGTGCTTAAAGGGATCCCCCCGGACAGCCGTTGCTCTGCTCCTGCTTCTGTCTTGCCTACCTCCTAGAGCAGGGGTTCCCAAACTTTTTGACATGGGGACCAGTAAATCCATTCACGAGCTTTTGAAGGACCAGTAACATCTATTTGCATATTTTCATATTCATTAAGCAAATTATGAATATTCAGATAAGTTTAGAAAAGGACCAGAAAGGTCCTCCCAAAGCCCCCAGTGCCAGCTTTAGCAAAGCTTTTGATAGTCACCCACAACATTCTTGCCAGCAAGTTCAGGGAATATGGATTGGATATATGGACTGTAAGATGGATAGAAAGCTGGCTAGATCAGGGTTTCCCAAACTTTTTACTTCAGTTGGAATCCGTTTTTTTTTTCAGTACTGTTTTTTGCAGCCCAAAAATATAAACGCATATAAAAAAAAGAATGAAAAATTAATACATTTTCAGTGTTTCACCTGGCTGCATCCTCCGCCCAGCCTGGGCCAGGGCTTGGGGGACACAGCGCCGCATGGGCACTTCAGGGGGCAGGAGCTGGAACAGATAGGAGTTAGGGTATCTGGCTAGGAATGGGGGTGCAAGGAAGGGTAGGGTTGCCAGGCGTCCGGTTTTGTATCAGACAGTCTGGTATTTAAGGGTTTTGTCTGGGAAACAAATTGAGAAATTACCAGACATATAAAATGTCTGGTATTTTCTAATTAGGTAAGTTTTATTATAATTAGGTGTATCAGTCGTTAGCTGCGAACTGCCTGGCTGGTAGATGTGCTCATGCTGCCTGAGTGTGTCTACCTGCCAGGCAGTTCGCAACTACTCGAGGGAGGATATGGGGGGGGGGCAGGGCAAAATGGAATCCCCGGACAGACTCACTCGTCTGCCAGGGTCTGCCTGTGCCCGGGTCAGTCCCACTCACCCCCTTTTCCTCCTGATCTTCCCAGTCCAGCCCTGCTGCCCCCGTCCAGCCCTGCTTGCAGCGGCTGGTTCCCCCTGCCCACACCAATCTCCCCTGGTCAGCCCTGCTCCCCCAACAACCCCCCAGCCCCACTGCCCCCGTCCAGCCCTGCTTCCGGAAGCTGGTTCTCCTGTCCTCCTCCTCCTGATCTCCCCCAGCAAGCCCCCAGCCTCCCCCGGCCAGCCATGATTCTGCCACCTGCCCTCCCCGATCTCCACGGGACAGCCCTGCTTCCCCCAACCCTGCTTCCACCACCCACCCAGATCTCCGCGGGACAGCCCCGCTACCCCCAACCCTGCTCCCGCCACCCACCTGGATATCCGCGGGACAGCCCCGCTACCCCCAACCCTGCTTCCACCGCCCGCCCAGATCTCCAGAGAACAGCCCTGCTACCACCAACCCTGCTTCCACCGCCTGCCCGGATCTCTGCGGGACAGCCCCGCTACCCCCAACCCTGCTTCCACCACCCACCTCCCCTCATCTCCGCAGGACAGCCATGCTGCCCTCAACCCTGCTTCCTGGTGACCGGTCCCCCCCCCCCCCACCACCCACACACACACACACACACACACACACACACACACACACACACACATACACCCCTCCTCCCAGCCCGCTCCGCTCTGCTTCCCTCCTGGCAGCCACGCTGAGGCCCAGTATGTTTTTCCCACAGCCTGGTACGAGGCCACATCCCATAGTTTGGGAAACGCTGTCCTAGAGAGAAAGCAAAGCTGCTGCAGTTCTTGTTCTGGTTGCCCTGCTTCCTTGGACACCACAGCAGTTTATTTGCAGGGGTTTTTTCTGCTTTTCACGGTGGTTTTGGCCGTGGAGCCTGAGCTGCCCCTGAGCAGGCGATGGCCCCACTCTGCCATACTGCAGCTTCTGCTGCAGCTGCATGACTCTGTCATGAATCTCCTGCCCCATATGGACCTGGACCGCACCGAGAAGACCCTCCTCCGGGATGCAGGAGCTCTGTCCTTGCCCCCAAACTTTTTTGGGGACAGGCAGATTTGGAGGCATGAGACAAGTTCAGACTGGTGGGACTGGCTTCTCATGCAGCTCTGGGATGGCAATCACTGGCTCCACAGCTTCTGGATGCGGAAGGCCACATTCCTGAAGCTGTGTGCCTGGCTCACCCCTGCTCTGGAGCACTAGGACTCCCACCTGCGACCCACCATCCCACTGCTGAAGCGGGTCACAATCACCCTGTGGAAGCTGGCCACCCCCAACAGCTACCACTCTATCGGACACCAGTTTGGCGTGGGGAGGTCTACCATTGGGGCTGTCTTGATGGAGGTAAGTCACTGTCGGGAGACAGGCCCTGCTGAGTGGGGGGGTCGAGAAAGGGGGACTTCTAGGCAAGGGCAAGAGGGAGTGGGGGATGGAGTGGCACTTGGAGGCTGCTCAGGGCTGGCCCGAGCCATTCGTGTGCCCCAGCTCATGCATGGCCCCACCCCCAGGCAGCCAGCACAAGCACAGCCCCAGCCCCGGGTGCCTGGCAGCCCCGCGCAGCGCCCCCTATAATGGGGCACCCCGGGCTGTAGCCCAGTCAGTCCATAGCGTAAGCTGGCTCTGAGGCTGCTCCTTGGACACCCCTGCACTGATGCGGGGGAGAGGGGCATCCTGATTAGAGGAGGCGTGGGTTGGAGCAGGGAGGGTTCTCCTCCCAAGCACTTAGGTAACCTGTCTAACTCCCTGGTTTCTGTCTGTCTATTTGTCTCATGCTGAAGGTGGTGAGGGCCATCAATGCGGAGCTGCTGAAGAGGCTCGTCTGTCTTGGGGACCTGGACAACATCATTGCCAGGTTTGCTTCCCTTGGCTTCCTGAACTGCGGAGGAGCCCCTGATGGGACACACATCACAATCCACGCACCGCCCCATCGAGCAGCCCAGTTTATAAACAGGAAAAGCTACTATTTCATGGTGCTGCAGGTCCTCATTGACTACCAGGGACATTTTATGGACATTTGTGTCGGCTGGTCGGGGCAGGCACATGATGTCTGCATATTCCGCAACTCCTACCTGTACCGCAGGTTGCAGGCAGGAACATTTTTCCCCCAGTGGTACCTCGCTCTCGGGGATGTGCAGATACCGGTGTGCATCATGGCCAATGCAGTGTACCCCTGATGCCGTGGCTCATGAAGCCCTACACTGTCCACCTGAACGCAAGCAAGGAGCTTTTCAACACGCATCTTAGCCAGGCTCACATCCAGCTGGAATGCATAAGAACGGCCATACTGGGTCAGACCAAAGGTCCATCTAGCCCAGTATCCTGTCTACCGACAGTGGCCAGCACCAGGTGCCCCAGAGAGAGTGGACCGAAGACAGTGATCAAGCGATTTGTTTCCTGCCATCCCTCTCCAGCTTCTGACAAACAGAGGTCAGGGACACCATTTTATCCCCTGGCTAATAGCCTTTTATGGACCTAACCTCCATGAATTATCTAGCTTCTCTTTAAACTCTATTAAAGTCCTAGCCTTCACAGCCTCCTCTGGCAAGGAGTTCCACAGGTTGACTACACGCTGTGTGAAGAAGAACTTTCTTTTATTAGTTTTAAACCTGCTACCCATTAATTTCATTTGGTGTCTTCTAGTTCTTCTATTTAGGGAACTAATAAATCACTTTTCTTTATCGGCCCTCTCCACACCACTCATGATTTTATATACCTCTATCATATCCCCCCTCAGTCTCCTCTTTTCTGAACTGAAAAGTCCCAGTCGCTTTAACTTCTCCTCATATGGGACCCGTTCCAAACCCCTAATCAGTTTAGTTGCCCTTTTCTGAACCCTTTCCAAGGCCAAAATATCTTTTTTGAGGTGATGCACCTTTGGCCAGCTGAAAGGGAGGTTCTGTTGCCTCCTCACATGCCTGGAGATGGGCAAACGCAACATCCCAAGGTGGTGGCCTCATGTTGCGCTCTCCATAACTTGGTGGAAAGGAAAGGGGAGGCCATCTTGCCAGAGTGGGGGACAGGTCCTGATGGTGAGGGGAGGCAATTTCAGCAGCCCCGGATAGCTGCCATCCGCCAGGCTCACGAGGCTGGTGTCCGAATCTGGGAGGCCCTGAGGGAGAGATTCTCAGAAGGAGCCCACTCTGACTCTGCCCAGGGCCTCCCCCATGGGAGGTTTGGCTTGGCCCATCCCTACCTTTCCCTCCACAACCCTCACTTTCTTCCCATTAAGAAGACATATAAGACCCAGTGTTCTTTGTAAACAGAAATTTGTTTTATTAGAAACACTAGCAGTAAAGAAAATGTGCGAACTGTTTAACAAAACTTTATCTTTTAACTGTTTATAAACAAAGTAAATCTGTCAGTCAAAAATAAAAGATTTTGTAACATAACTGAAATGTCCTTTAATTGGGGTGGTAAGGGACTGAAAACCTGGATGGGGGAGGGGGGCTGAAAACATGGAGGGAGAAGGGAGCTCAAGTAGGCCGCTGCTTCCCTGATCGCAGGGTGCTGCCACCTTCCTGCAGCCTGGCATCACCACGGCCTTGGGATTGGGTAGAGTGAGAGTCAGTCCTGGCCTGGGCAGGATGTGGGGGGGGGGGCAGCTGTTGGGCCTGTGAGAGCTCGGGAGCTAGAGGGGCTCGGGGGGAAGAGGGGGCTGGAGGAGCAGGAGCGGCTGGGGAGGAAGAGAGGGCTGGAGGAGCAGGAGGGGCTGGGAGAAGGGGGGGCCAGAGGGGCAGGAGGGGCTGGAGGAGCAGGGGCCTGGCATGCTGGAGGAGTAGTGCCCATGACAGAGGCAGGCAAGGTGAAGATCTCCCGCATTATGGCACAGATGGCAGTGCGCTACTGGACCAGCTCATCCAGCAGCCTGGTGCGCCACTCAGCCTCTGCCTCCGTCCTCTGCTGGAGGGTCCTGTTCAGGTCCTGCAGGGCCATTATGTGCTCCCTCAGCAGGTCCGTGTAGACACGCCATTGCCTGCAGGTGCCACGGGTTCGGGATGGTGGTGGGATAGGTGTGGTGCTCACCTGTTGGGTAGAGGATCCAGCTGTGGAGTAAAAGAAGAGGAGACAATCAATGTCGATGTGTGCACCCCTGCTGTCCCCGAGGGCATGCCATGGCTGTCAGGGGCTCTCCTTTAGACAGGAGACTCAGGGGTGTTACACATGACACCGTGTGAGAGTTGGGCAGCGGCGTGAAAGCCTCACGGGGCCCCACAGTGGCAATGGGACTAGATGGCCTTCCACACTGCCAACCCGCCTGTGTGTGGTGACCCCTCAAAGCACTCACCTGATGCTCCCTCCCCGCTGTCCATGGACGCTTGGGGGGCCTCTGGGGTGGAGGACCAGCTCCTGGGAGAGGGTCTCTGCTGCCTCCTCTTCCTCCTCCTCCCCACTGTCCAGGATCTGTTCCAACTCCTGGTAGTAAGGGCAGCTCTCTGGGGCTGCCCCAGTGTGGGAGCTCTGGTCCCAGGCCTTGGCATATCCCTGCCGCAGCTCTTTGACCTTGGCCTTCACTTGTGCCATGGTGGAGGGGTGATGCCCTTTGGTGGTCAGTCCCTGGGCCAGGCGCTCATAGATGTCTGCATTCCTGTGGCGTGTCTGCAGGGCCTGCAGGGCTTCTTCCTGGGACCAGAGCTCCAGCAGGTTTTTTATTTCTGGCCCTAACCAGGCTGGTGTCCACCTTTTGGTGCCCCTGGGTGGGTCCTCCTCTCAATCATGAGAAGGGCCAGGGGGGCCTTGAGGCAGGGACTTGGCTAGCACGGCTGGCATGGGTGCTCTGGCTAGCTGCCAGACAGGAATGACTGTCTGGGTGCCTGTGCCTTTAAGAGGCTGCAGCCAGGTACCACAGAGGTGCTCTACATGTAAAGTCTAGACTGTCCACCAGGGCTTCTTCCTGGAGGCACTTTTTTCCCAACAGAACTGGCTCCCTGCATCCACACACGCCTTTTGTTGACAGAGATCTGTCAACAAAGGCTTTCCTTCCTCATAAAACGAGGTTTACCGCTGTCGACAAAACCACCTCATTCTGTTGATGTACTGTCAACAGAACACGGCGGTAGTCTAGACGCAGGTATAGTTTTTCGAAAAAAGGCCACTTTTTCCAAAAAAAACCCTGTAGTCTAGACACACCCTGAGAGACACGCTTAAAAGGACCCCCCCACATACCCTCCAAACAGCTGTTTCTCTGCTTCTGCTGCATACTTGCCTACGTCTCCAAGGGACAGCAAAGCTTTAGCAGCGCGTGCTCTTGTTGCCCAGATTTTGTTTAGCAGCGCGTGCTCTTGTTGCCCAGAATGCCCAGCATTCTTCTTTGTGACATGGAGCCAGAGCTGCCCCAGGCATCCGATGACCCCATATGGCCATGCTGCAGTTTCTGCAGCAGTTTCTGCAGGCTGCCTTCATGGCCCTCCATGAGCTTGACAGAGCTCATCCTTGAGACCCTCTTCCTGTGTGCAGGAGCAAGACCTTTGCAACTGCACCCCACAGTGGAGAGACGGTTTTGTAGGCTGGACACCAGTTCCAAATGGTGGCACTGACTGGTTATGGAATGGTGGGATGACCAGCAGTGGCTCCAAATCTTCCGCATTCAGAAAGCCACCTTTTTGGAGCTGTGTGCCTGGCTTACCCCTGCCCTCCAATGATGCGACCACTCACCTGTGGCCCGCTATCCCTCTGGAGAGATCACCATCGCCGTCTGGAAGCTTGCACCCCAGACAGCTGCTGGTCAGTGGGCAACCAGTTCTGTGTGGGGAAATCTACTTTGAGGCCTTCCTCATGGAGGTAAGGCACTGTCGGGCTGCAGTCCCTGCTGGGGGAGTGGAGCCTTGGAAAGGGGGACCCTAGGAAAAGGGGGGGTGAACTGGGGGGAAGCCCCATCTCCAGGGAGTCGTGCCCTCCTCCCCTCACACAGCCCTGCTAGGGAATGGCCTCATAGAGGGTGGCTCTTGGGGTGTTTGGGGGAGTAAGGGAGGGGGTGAGGACCTCCCAAGGGCTCAGGCACTCCCTCTCATTCTCTGTTTTGTGCATTTGTTTGTCTCCTTCTGCAGGTTGTGAGGGCCATCAACTCCATCCAGCTGCGCAGGGTCATCTGCCTGGGAGACCTGGACCTGATCGTTGAAGGATTTGCCACCCTGGGGTTCTCTAACTGCAGTGGCGTGATCGATGAAACCCACATTCCAATCCATGTACCAAGTCATTGAGCAGCCCAATACATAAACTGTAAGGGCTGCTTCTTGATGGTGCTGCAGGTCCTGGTTGACCACCGTGGACAGTTCACTGACATTTTTGTTGGGTGGTTGGGTAGGGTGCACGACACTTGTGTATTCTGAAACTCCAGCCTCAATGGGAAGCTGACACGTGTGACTTTGCAGTTGGAGATGTGCAGATGCCATCATGCATTGTGGGGGATGCGGCCTACCCCTGATGCTGTGGCTGATGAAGTTGTACACTGGCCACCTGATCCCAGCAAGGACCAATTCAGTTCCCTCCTCAGCTCGGCCTGAATCCAGGTGGAGTGCAGCATTGGGCACCTCAAGGCATGGTTCAGGTGCCTTCTTACCTGCCTGGACCTGGGGAAGCACAACATCCCCAAGGTAGTGTTGGCATGTTGTGTCCTCCACACTGTGGAGAGGAAGGAGGAGGCATTCCTACTAGGGTGGGGGACAGAGGCTGGCCATGAAGGGAGGGCTTTCAAGCAGCTGTAGACAGCTGCCATCCACCAGGCCCATCAGTTAGGGGTATGCATCCAGAAGGTCCTGAGGGAGAGTTTCTCTCAAGGACTTCAGTAACTCTCCCCAGGGCCTCCCTACTAGGGGCCTGTGCCTTACTTCAATATCCCTTTCCCACCACAACCCCTCACTTCCCCCCCCTTTCCTGAACACTGAATAAACACACCTATTTTGATTTCAACAAAACATTGTATTTTTCTTTCAATAAAATAAACTGGGGAGGAGGGAGACTGAGAACCTGGAGGGGGGAGGGAAAAGGGGGGCTGAGAAGCTGGAGGAGGGAGGGAAAAGGGGGGACTCAGAGCTGGGAGTGGTGTGGTGGGAGGCTGGAAGTGCCACCTTGGGTCCGGGAACCTTGGCGAACTTGGGGTGGGGTGGGGCCTAGGACAACAAGGGGGTTGACAGGAGAGGGGGGCTGGAACAGGGTCAGGAATGGCATGGGAAGGGGGCATAGGCATCACTTGGGGAGAGAGCAGAGGCATAGCAAGGGGAGGGGGCATGAGCAACACTTGGGGAGGGAGCAGAGGCATAGAATTATAGAATCACAGAATACTGGGACTGGAAGGGACCTCGAGAGGTCATCGAGACCAGTCCCCTGCCCTCATGGCAGGACCAAATACTGTCTAGACCATCCCTGATAGACATTTATCTAACCTACTCTTAAATAGCTCCACAGATGGAAATTCCACAACCTCCCTGGGCAATTTATTCCAGTGTTTGACTACCCTGACAGTTAGGAACTTTTTCCTAATGTCCAATCTAAATCTCCCTTGCTGCAGTTTAAGCCCATTGTTTCTTGTTCTATCCCCAGAGGCCAAGATGAACACGTTTTCTCCCTCCTCTTTATGACACCCTTTTAGATATCTGAAAACTGCTATCATGTCCCCCCTCAATCTTCTCTTTTCTAAACTAAACAGACCTAATTCCTTCAGCCTTTCCTCATAGGTCATGTTCTCTAGACCTTTAATCATTCTCATTGCTCTTCTCTGGACCCTCTCCAATTTCTCCACATCCTTCTTGAAATGCGGTGCCCAGAACTGGATACAATACTCCATCTGGGGAGTGGTATCTCAGGAAGCTGGTCCCTAAACTAAATCAGTACAGACATTGAAAATCCTCAATGTCTGTACTGCTTCTCAGTGGGGGCAAGGACCTCAGCTCGGGGCTTTGGCTGGGGGAGACCAGCAGAGGCCCAACAGGACCGGGTGGTGAGACACCCCAGAGAGTGGGAAGGTAAGTGGCAGTGGCTATGTCAGCACCCCATCAGTCATCCTTGAGGGGTCGTCTCTGATTGCACTCTGTCACACCCTCCCCACCATCAGAGGATGCCTGAGACATGTCCAGGCCAGGTGTACCGGCTCCAGGGTAAGCATCGCAGTGCTGGCCGTGTCCTCATCCTGCCCCTGCTGTCCCTCGTCCTCCTCCTCAGTGAGCTCCTGGTGGCTGACAACAGGCATTTTGAGCCCCGAGTCCACCACCATGGGTGAGGAAAGGGCTTCCCCACTCACCAAGATCTGATGGAGCTCCTGGTAATAGGGGCAGGAGTGGGGTCCTGCCCTGGAGTGAGAGCCGCACTCCCTGGCCCTTGCACAGGCCTGGCAGAGCTCTTTGACTTTACTCCAGACCTGCTCTAAGGTCTCGGGAGTTGGGGGCAGGGGAGAGGGTTGTCCCTGTGTCACCAGGTCCTCAGCCATGTACCCATAGATACCGGTGTTTCAGTGCTGGGAGAGGAGATCCTGCAGGGTCGCCTCTTCCCCCCACAGCCCGAGGAGGGACAGGATCTCCGCTCTGGACCAGGAGAGCGCACATTGTTTGCTACCACTGGCAGGGTCCTGGGAGCCCTGGTGGTGCTCCCTGTGAGGGTCAGGAAGGTGTCAGGGGGCTTGTTGCTGGGCCACAGATGCCTGTGGCAGGGAGAGCTGTGCAGTCAGGTGCTGCTCCCAGGGCCAGATTCCTGCACACAAGGCTTGTCCAGGGTACCTGCAGCTTTAAGAGCTGACATGAGACTGGAACTATAAAGTTGTGATTGGTTTGGACGGAATGTCCACCAGGACACCTGGAGGCCTCTTCTTTCGAAAAAAAAACCCCTCCTCTTCCGCATCCACATGTGCCTTTTTCCAAAAGAGCTCTTTCGGAAAAAAGCTTCTTCCTCCTAGAAAGAGGTTTACCACTGTTGGAAAAACCCCTCCGTTCTTTTGACTGTCATAGAATCATAGAATACTGACAGAGACCAGAAACTTCAGGATCTCTACCAACCATTGATAAACCTCAGATGCCCACCCAGAGAAATAAAAAAGCAAATTGAAAGAGCCAGACGAATATCTAGAAACCATCTACTTCAAGACAGACCCAAGAAAACCAACAATAGAACACCACTTGTTATCACCTACAGCCCCCAACTTAAACCTGTCCAACACATTATCAATAAACTACAGCCTATAATGGAACAGGATACTAAACTCCAAGAGGCTCTGGGAGACAGACCCAGAGTCTTCTATAGACAACCAACTCACCTCAAGATGATTCTTACCAACAACCACAGGACATACCACACTAATACCAACGCTGGTACCTTCCCTTGCAACAAACCCCGTTGCCAGCTTTGTCCACATATTCACTCTGCTGATACCATTATTGGACCTAACCAAGTGAGTTATAAGATCAAGAACACATATTCCTGCTCATCCAGAAATATAATTTATGCTATCATGTGCCGAAAGTGTTCATCTGCTATGTACATTGGACAAACGTCTCAGATACTTCGCCAAAGAATCAATGCCCACAAAACAGATATTAGATAGGATCACAAAGAAAAAACAGTTTCTTGCCATTTCAACCAGGAAGGACATTGTCTCAACGACTTGATTACCTGCATCCTGCTTCAAAGACCTTTTCAGACCACACTTGAAAGAGAATCCTCTGAACTGTCATTCATGCTTAAATTCGACACTTTACGCCTAAGTTTAAACAAAGACATTAATTATCTTACCCATTACAAAGATAGCTTCCCCAATTATCACCTCTAATATCATTAGCTCACAGACATTTACCTCTCCCCGCCCCCATCTCCCTTCTGTTCTGAAATTTGATTTGTCCTTTTCATATGTGTTCATTTTTTTAAATTGTATCCTTTGGTATATATGGTCGTGACAATTTTCTTCCACTATTTGATCTGAGGAAGTGGGTCTGGCCCACTAAAGTTCATCACCTAATAAACCATCTTGTTAGTCTTTAAAGTGCTACATAGTCCTGTTTTTTGTTTGAGCTACACCAGACTAACACGCCTACATTTCTATCAATAGAATACTAGGACTGCAAGGGACCGCAAGAGTTCATCGAGTCCAGTCCCCTGCCCTCATGGCAGGACCAAATACTGTCTAGACCATCCCTGATAGACATTTATCTAACCTACTCTTAAATAGCTCCACAGATGGAAATTCCACAACCTCCCTGGGCAATTTATTCCAGTGTTTGACTACCTTGACAGTTAGGAACTTTTTCCTAATGTCCAACCTAAAGCTCCCTTGCTGCAGTTTAAGCCCATTCCTTCTTGTTCTGTCCTCAGAGGCCAAGATGAACAAGTTTTCTCCCTCGTCTTTATGACACCCTTTTAGATACCTGAAAACTGCTATCATGTTCCCCCTCAATCTTCTCTTTTCTAAACTAAACAAACCCAATTCTTGTCAGCCTTCCTTCATAGATCATGTTCTCTAGACCTTTAATCATTCTTGTTGCTCTTCTCTGGACGCTCTCCAATTTCTCCACATCCTTCTTGATATGCGGTGCCCAGAACTGGCTACAATACTCCAGCTGAGGCCTAACCAACACAGAGTTGAGTGGAAGAATGACTTCTCGTGTCTTGCTCACAACACACCTGTTAATGCATCCCAGAATCATGTTTGCTTTTTTTGCAACAGCATCACACTACTGACTCATTCAGCTTGTGGTCCACTATAACCCCTAGATCCCTTTCTGCCGTACTCCTTCCTAGACAATCGCTTCCCATTCTGTAGGTGTGAAACTGATTGTTCCTTCCTAAGTGGAGCACTTTGCATTTGTCTTTATTAAACTTCATCCTGTTTACCTCAGACCATTTCTCCAATTTGTCCAGATCATTTTGAATTATGACCCTATCCTTCAGATTAGTCGCAACCCCTCCCAGCTTGGTATCATCTGCAAACTTAATAAGCGTACTTTCTATGCCAATATCTAAATCGTTGATGAAGATATTAAACAGAGCCGGTCCCAAAACAGACCCCTGTGGAACCCCACTTGTTATGCCTTTCCAGCAGGATTGTGCACCATTAATAATTACACTCTGAGTACGGTTGTCCAGCTAGTTATGCACCCACCTTATAGTAGCCACATCTAAGTTGTATTTGCCTAGTTTATTGATATGAATATCATGTGAGACCATATCAAACGCCTTACTAAACTCTAGGTATACCACATCCACCGCTTCTCCCTTATCCACAAGACTCGTTATCCTATCAAAGAAAGCTATCAGATTGGTTTGACATGATTTGTTCTTTACAAATCCATGCTGGCTGTTTCCTCTCACCTTGCCACTTTCCAAGCGTTTACAGACGATTTCCTTAATTACTTGCTCCACTATCTTCCCTGGCACAGAAGTTAAACTAACTGGTCTGTAGTTTCCTGGGTTGTTCCCATTTCCCTTTTTATAAATGGGCACTATATTTGCCCTTTTCCCGTCTTCTGGAATCTCTCCCGTCTCCCATGATTTTACAAAGATGATAGCTAGAGGCTCAGATACCTCCTCTATCAGCTCCTTGAGTATTCTGTCAAAGGAACATAATAGCAATGTGGACGTAAGTGTAGTTTTTCTGGAAAAACGGGCATGTTTCTGGAAAAACGCTGCAGTGGAGACATACCCTCAGAGAGTGGTTATCAATGGTTCACATTCATGCCGGAAAGGCATAACAAATGGGGTTCATCAATGATTTAGATAATGTCATAGTGAGTACACTTATAGGCTACGTCTAGACTGGCATGATTTTCCGCAAATGCTTTTAACGGAAAAGTTTTTCCATTAAAAGCATTTGCGGAAAAGAGCGTCTAGATTGGCACTTTTTGCGGAAAAGCGTCCGTGACAATCTAGATGCGGTTTTGTGCAAGAAAGCCCCGATTGCCATTTTTGCCATCGGGGCTTTTTTGCTCAAAACAGTTTTCAGCTATCTATACTGGCCCTCTTGTGCAAAAACATTTCTGGAAAAGGGCTTTTGCCCGAACAGGAGCATCAAAGCATTTGCACAAGAAGCACTGATTTCGGACAGTAGAATATCAGTACTTTTGTGCAAAATCAAGCGGCCAGTATAGACAGCTGGCAAGTTTATTATATCCCCCCTCAGTCTCCTCTTTTCTAAACTGAAAAGTCCCAGTCTCTTTAACCTCTCCTCCTATGGGACCCGTTCCAACTCCCTAATCATTTTATATTTATTAAATAAATGAGTATAAACTATTTAGTTTTAATGGTGAAAAATATATGTAGCATTTGGATGAAGCTGCAGCTATATGTTAAAGTACTTAGGAATATTTTTTAACTTGTTAGTAAATGGGAAAAACAGAAAATGTTGAAAATAGAAAACATCAATATTATAAACAAAAAGGAAGGTTACAATCTTTGGTTTAAGAAATAGTATGTAAATAGATCTGCTCTGACATTATCGTGCAATATAGAAGAAGCTAAAGAAAAAGCCTAAAGAAGGAAGATCCTTAAAATGTAGTTAATAAAGCAGAATATAATTCAACTTTTACATTTTGGGGGGACATGAAGAGTAGATACCTTTATAGGCACTATGGGGAAAAATAGGCTTTTGGCAGGAGGCACAGGAGAATGGGGTGTGTGGTACCTGCATAAGGACTGGAGGGAATGAGGGGTTGGTACCTGCATGGGACACTAGGATGTGGAAACAGGCTGGTTGGTCAATATCTGCATGTATTGGGGAAGAGGGTTGGCACCTGCACTGACCCGGAAGGCGGAAAGCAATGGTAGGTACTAGTTTTGCAGGTGGAGTGTGTGTGTGTGTGGGGGGGGACAGGTACAGCACTGGCCTGGCAGGTGAATGGAAGGAAATGGCATCTGCTACCTATGCAGCTGGGATAGATACCTGCACTGGCCCAGCAGGAAAATGAAAGGAAATGGTGTCAGCTACTTGTGCAGGCCACGGGGTGGAGAGGCAGGTACCAGCACTGCCCAGCAGGCAGGAGGAAGGAAATGGTGGGTGGTACCTGTGTGGGCTGGGCAGAAGGCAAATACCTACACTGGCCCGGCTAGTGGGAAGAAGGAAATGGCAGGTGGTACCTGTGCAGGCTGGAGGGGGTGGAGGAGCACAGGGACCCACACTGGCCTGGCAGGCGGGAGTAAGGAAATGGCAGGTGGTACCTGTGTGGGCTGGGGCGGGGCGGGGCGAGAGGTACCCTCACTGGCCCCGCAGACGAATAGAAGGAAATGGCAGCGGGGGGAGGTCGACAGGGATCTGCACTGGCCCGCCAAAAGGAAGGAAGGAAATGGCAGGTGGGACCTGTGTGAGGTGGGGGGAGTGAGGAACCTGCACTGGCCGGGCAGGCGAACAGAAGGAAATGGCGAGTGGTACCTGTGCGGGCTGAGGCGGGGAGGGAGACAGGTACCACAGTGGGCCAGCAGGACGAAGGAAATGGCGGGTGGTACCTGTGCGGGAGCGGGGAGGGGGACAGGTACCACAGTGGCCCAGCAGGCTGAAGGAAATGGCGGGGGGGAACCTATGCGGGAGCGGGGAGGGGAGCAAGTACCACAGTGGCCCAGCAGGCTGAAGGAAATGGCGGGGGGTACCTGTGCGGGAGGCGGGAGGGGGACAGGTACCGCAGTGGCCCAGCAGGACGAAGGAAATGGCGGGGGGTACCTGTGCGGGAGGCGGGAGGGGGACAGGTACCGCAGTGGCCCAGCAGGACGAAGGAAATGGCGGGGGGTACCTGTGCGGGAGGGGGGAGGGGGACAGGAACCGCAGTGGCCCAGCAGGCTGAAGGAAATGACGGGGGGGTACCTGTGCGGGAGCGGGGAGGGGGACAGGTACCACAGTGGCCCAGCAGGACGAAGGAAATGCCAGGGGGGTACCTGTGCAGGAGCGGAGAGGGGGACAGGTACCACAGTGGCCTAGCAGGATGAAGGAAATGGCGGGGGGGTACCTGTGCGGGAGTGGGGAGGGGGACAGGTACCACAGTGGCCCAGCAGGCTGAAGGAACTGGCGGGTGGTACCTGTGCGGGAGCGGGGAGGGGGACAGGTACCACAGTGGCCCAGCAGGCTGAAGGAAATGGCGGGGGGGGTACCTGTGCGGGAGGGGGGAGGGGGACAGGTACCGCAGTGGCCTAGCAGGACGAAGGAAATGGCAGGGGGTACCTGTGCGGGAGGGGGGAGGGGGACAGGTACCACAGTGGCCCAGCAGGCCGAAGGAAATGGCGGGGAGGTACCTGTGCGGGAGGGGGGAGGGGGACAGGTACCACAGTGGCCCAGCAGGACGAAGGAAATGGCGGGGGGGTACCTGTGCGGGAGTGGGGAGGGGGACAGGTACCGCAGTGGCCCAGCAGGACGAAGAAAATGGCGGGGGGTACCTGTGCGGGAGGGAGGAGGGGGACAGGTACCACAGTGGCCCAGCAGGCTGAAGGAAATGGCGGGGGGGGTACCTGTGCGGGAGGGGGGAGGGGCACAGGTACCACAGTGGCCCAGCAGGCTGAAGGAAATGGCGGGGGGGTACCTGTGCGGAGGGGGGAGGGGGACAGGTACCACAGTGGCCCAGCAGGAAGAAGGAAATGGCGGGGGGTACCTGTGCGGGAGAGGGGAGGGGGACAGGTACCACAGTGGCCCAGCAGGAAGAAGGAAATGGCGGGGGGGTACCTGTGCGGGAGGGGGAAGGGGGACAGGTACCACAGTGGCCCAGCAGGAAGAAGGAAATGGCGGGGGGTACCTGTGCAGGAGGGGGGAGGGGCACAGGTACCACAGTGGCCCAGCAGGAAGAAGGAAATGGCGGGGGGTACCTGTGCGGGAGGGGGGAGGGGCACAGGTACCACAGTGGCCCAGCAGGAAGAAGGAAATGGCGGGGGGTACCTGTGCAGGAGGGGGGAGGGGCACAGGTACCACAGTGGCCCAGCAGGCTGAAGGAAATGGCGGGGGGTACCTGTGCGGGAGCGGGGAGGGGGACAGGTACCGCAGTGGCCCAGCAGGACGAAGGAAATGGCGGGGGGGTACCTGTGCGGGAGGGGGGAGGGGGACAGGTACCACAGTGGCCCAGCAGGACGAAGGAAATGGCAGGGGGTACCTGTGCGGGAGGGGGGAGGGGGACAGGTACCACAGTGGCCCAGCAGGAAGAAGGAAATGGCGGGGGGGTACCTGTGCGGGAGGGGAGAGGGGGACAGGTACCCCAGTGGCCCAGCAGGCTGAAGGAAATGGCGGGGGGGTACCTGTGCGGGAGCGGGGAGGGGCACAGGTACCACAGTGGCCCAGCAGGAAGAAGGAAATGGCGGGGGGGTACCTGTGCGGGAGCGGGGAGGGGGACAGGTACCGCAGTGGCCCAGCAGGCTGAAGGAAATTGCGGGGGGTACCTGTGCGGGAGGGGGGAGGGGCACAGGTACCACAGTGGCCCAGCAGGAAGAAGGAAATGGCGGGGGGGGGGTACCTGTGCGGGAGTGGGGATCGGGACAGGTACCACAGTGGCCCACCAGGAAGAAGGAAATGGCGGGGGGGTACCTGTGCGGGAGGGGGGAGGGGGGAGGGGGGAGGGGGACAGGTACCACAGTGGCCCAGCAGGACGAAGGAAATGGCGGGGGGGTACCTGTGCGGGAGTGGGGAGGGGCACAGGTACCACAGTGGCCCAGCGGGAAGAAGGAAATGGCAGGGGGGTACCTGTGCGGGAGGAGGGAGGGGAACAGGTACCACAGTGGCCCAGCAGGACGAAGGAAATGGCGGGGGGGTACCTGTGCGGGAGGGGGGAGGGGCACAGGTACCCCAGTGGCCCAGCAGGCTGAAGGAAATGGCGGGGGGTACCTGTGCGGGAGCGGGGAGGGGGACAGGTACCGGAGTGGCCCAGCAGGACGAAGGAAATGGCGGGGGGGTACCTGTGCGGGAGGGGGGAGGGGGACAGGTACCACAGTGGCCCAGCAGGACGAAGGAAATGGCGGGGGGTACCTGTGCGGGAGGGGGGAGGGAGACAGGTACCACAGTGGCCCAGCAGGACGAAGGAACTGGCGGGGGGGTACCTGTGCAGGAGGGGAGAGGGGGACAGGTACCGCAGTGGCCCAGCAGGCTGAAAGAAATGGCGGGGGGGTACCTGTGCGGGAGGGGGGAGGGGCACAGGTACCACAGTGGCCCAGCAGGAAGAAGGAAATGGCGGGGGGGTACCTGTGCGGGAGCGGGGAGGGGGACAGGTACCGCAGTGGCCCAGGAGGCTGAAGGAAATTGTGGGGGGTACCTGTGCGGGAGGGGGGAGGGGCACAGGTACCACAGTGGCCCAGCAGGAAGAAGGAAATGGCGGGGGGGTACCTGTGCGGGAGTGGGGAGGGGCACAGGTACCACAGTGGCCCTGCAGGAAGAAGGAAATGGCGGGGGGGTACCTGTGCGGGAGGAGGGAGGGGGACAGGTACCACAGTGGCCCAGCAGGACGAAGGAAATGGCGGGGGGGTACCTGTGCGGGAGGGGGGAGGGGGACAGGTACCACAGTGGCCCAGCAGGACGAAGGAAATGGCGGGGGGGTACCTGTGCGGGAGGCGGAAGGGGGACAGGTACCACAGTGGCCCAGCAGGCTGAAGGAAATGGCGGGGGGGTACCTGTGCGGGAGGGTGGAGGGGGACAGGTACCACAGTGGCCCAGCAGGCTGAAGGAAATGGCGGGGGGGTACCTGTGCGGGAGGGGGGAGGGGCACAGGTACCACAGTGCCCCAGCAGGAAGAAGGAAATGGCGGGGGGGACCTGTGCGGGAGGGGGGAGGGAGACAGGTACCACAGTGGCCCAGCAGGCTGAAGGAAATGGCGGGGGGGTCCCTGTGTGGGAGGGGGGAGGGGCACAGGTACCACAGTGGCCCAGCAGGCTGAAGGAAATGGCGGGGGGGTACCTGTGCGGGAGGGGGGAGGGGGACAGGTACCACAGTGGCCCAGCAGGAAGAAGGAAATGGCGGGGGGGTACCTGTGCGGGAGGAGGGAGGGGGACAGGTACCACAGTGGCCCAGCAGGAAGAAGGAAATGGCAGGGGGTACCTGTGCGGGGGGGGGGGAGCAGCACAGGTACCACAGTGGCCCAGCAGGAAGAAGGAAATGGCGGGGGGGGTACCTGTGCGGGAGGGGGGAGGGGGACAGGTATCGCAGTGGCCCAGCAGGAAGAAGGAAATGGCGGGGGGGTACCTGTGCGGGACGGGGGAGGGGGACAGGTACCGCAGTGGCCCAGCAGGCTGAAGGAAATGGCGGGGGGGGGTATCTGTGTGGGAGCGGAGAGGGGGACAGGTACCACAGTGGCCCAGCAGGACGAAGGAAATGGCGGGGGGGTACCTGTGCGGGAGGGGGGAGGGGCACAGGTACCGCACTGGCCCAGCAGGACGAAGGAAATGGCGGGTGGTACCTGTGCGGGAGGGGGGAGGGGGACAGGTACCGCAGTGGCCCAGCAGGACGAAGGAAATGGCGGGGGGGTACCTGTGCGGAAGGGGGGAGGGGGACAGGTACCACAGTGGCCCAGCAGGACGAAGGAAATGGCGGGTGGTACCTGTGCGGGAGGGGGGAGGGGGACAGGTACCGCTGTGGCCCAGCAGGATGAAGGAAATGGCGGGTGGTACCTGTGCGGGAGGGGGAAGGGGGACAGGTACCACAGTGGCCCAGGAGGCTGAAGGAAATGGCGGGGGGGTACCTGTGCGGAAGGGGGGAGGGGGACAGGTACCGCAGTGGCCCGGCAGGCCGAAGGAAATGGCGGGGGGGGTACCTGTGCGGGAGAGGGGAGGGGGACAGGTACCACAGTGGCCCAGCAGGCTGAAGGAAATGGCGGGGGGGGTACCTGTACGGGAGAGGGGAGGGGGACAGGTACCGCAGTGGCCCGGCAGGCTGAAGGCAATGGCGGGGGGTACCTGTGCGGGAGGAGGGAGGGGCACAGGTACCACAGTGGCCCAGCAGGAAGAAGGAAATGGCGGGGGGGTACCTGTGCGGGAGGGGGGAGGGGGACAGGTACCACAATGGCCCAGCAGGCTGAAGGAAATGGCGGGGGGATACCTGTGCGGGAGGGTGGAGGGGGACAGGTACCACAGTGGCCCAGCAGGACGAAGGAAATGGCAGGGGGTACCTGTGCGGGAGGGGGGAGGGGGACAGGTACCACAGTGGCCCAGCAGGAAGAAGGAAATGGCGGGGGGGTACCTGTGCGGGAGGGGAGAGGGGGACAGGTACCCCAGTGGCCCAGCAGGCTGAAGGAAATGGCGGGGGGGTACCTGTGCGGGAGCAGGGAGGGGCACAGGTACCACAGTGGCCCAGCAGGAAGAAGGAAATGGCGGGGGGGTACCTGTGCGGGAGCGGGGAGGGGGACAGGTACCGCAGTGGCCCAGCAGGCTGAAGGAAATTGCGGGGGGTACCTGTGCGGGAGGGGGGAGGGGCACAGGTACCACAGTGGCCCAGCAGGAAGAAGGAAATGGCGGGGGGGGTACCTGTGCGGGAGTGGGGATCGGGACAGGTACCACAGTGGCCCACCAGGAAGAAGGAAATGGCGGGGGGGTACCTGTGCGGGAGGGGGGAGGGGGGAGGGGGACAGGTACCACAGTGGCCCAGCAGGACGAAGGAAATGGCGGGGGGGTACCTGTGCGGGAGTGGGGAGGGGCACAGGTACCACAGTGGCCCAGCAGGACGAAGGAAATGGCGGGGGGGTACCTGTGCGGGAGGGGGGAGGGGCACAGGTACCCCAGTGGCCCAGCAGGCTGAAGGAAATGGCGGGGGGTACCTGTGCGGGAGCGGGGAGGGGGACAGGTACCGCAGTGGCCCAGCAGGACGAAGGAAATGGCGGGGGGGTACCTGTGCGGGAGGGGGGAGGGAGACAGGTACCACAGTGGCCCAGCAGGACGAAGGAACTGGCGGGGGGGTACCTGTGCAGGAGGGGAGAGGGGGACAGGTACCGCAGTGGCCCAGCAGGCTGAAAGAAATGGCGGGGGGGTACCTGTGCGGGAGGGGGGAGGGGCACAGGTACCACAGTGGCCCAGCAGGAAGAAGGAAATGGCGGGGGGGTACCTGTGCGGGAGCGGGGAGGGGGACAGGTACCGCAGTGGCCCAGGAGGCTGAAGGAAATTGCGGGGGGTACCTGTGCGGGAGGGGGGAGGGGCACAGGTACCACAGTGGCCCAGCAGGACGAAGGAAATGGCGGGGGGGTACCTGTGCGGGACTGGGGAGCGGGACAGGTACCACAGTGGCCCAGCAGGAAGAAGGAAATGGCGGGGGGGTACCTGTGCGGGAGGGGGAAGGGGGACAGGTACCACAGTGGCCTAGCAGGACGAAGGAAATGGCGGGGGGGTACCTGTGCGGGAGGGGGGAGGGGCACAGGTACCACAGTGGCCCAGCAGGAAGAAGGAAATGGCGGGGGGGTACCTGTGCGGGAGTGGGGAGGGGCACAGGTACCACAGTGGCCCTGCAGGAAGAAGGAAATGGCGGGGGGGTACCTGTGCGGGAGGAGGGAGGGGGACAGGTACCACAGTGGCCCAGCAGGACGAAGGAAATGGCGGGGGGGTACCTGTGCGGGAGGGGGGAGGGGGACAGGTACCACAGTGGCCCAGCAGGACGAAGGAAATGGCGGGGGGGTACCTGTGCGGGAGGCGGAAGGGGGACAGGTACCACAGTGGCCCAGCAGGCTGAAGGAAATGGCGGGGGGGTACCTGTGCGGGAGGGTGGAGGGGGACAGGTACCACAGTGGCCCAGCAGGCTGAAGGAAATGGCGGGGGGGTACCTGTGCGGGAGGGGGGAGGGGCACAGGTACCACAGTGCCCCAGCAGGAAGAAGGAAATGGCGGGGGGGTACCTGTGCGGGAGGGTGCAGGGGGAAAGGTACCACAATGGCCCAGCAGGCTGAAGGAAATGGCGGGGGGGTACCTGTGCGGGAGGGGGGAGGGGCACAGGTACCACAGTGGCCCAGCAGGAAGAAGGAAATGGCGGGGGGGACCTGTGCGGGAGGGGGGAGGGAGACAGGTACCACAGTGGCCCAGCAGGCTGAAGGAAATGGCGGGGGGGTCCCTGTGTGGGAGGGGGGAGGGGCACAGGTACCACAGTGGCCCAGCAGGCTGAAGGAAATGGCGGGGGGGTACCTGTGCGGGAGGGGGGAGGGGGACAGGTACCACAGTGGCCCAGCAGGAAGAAGGAAATGGCAGGGGGTACCTGTGCGGGGGGGGGGAGCAGCACAGGTACCACAGTGGCCCAGCAGGAAGAAGGAAATGGCGGGGGGGGGGGTACCTGTGCGGGAGGGGGGAGGGGGACAGGTATCGCAGTGGCCCAGCAGGAAGAAGGAAATGGCGGGGGGGTACCTGTGCGGGAGGGGGGAGGGGCACAGGTACCGCAGTGGCCCAGCAGGCTGAAGGAAATGGCGGGGGGGGAGGGGGGGGTATCTGTGTGGGAGCGGAGAGGGGGACAGGTACCACAGTGGCCCAGCAGGACGAAGGAAATGGCGGGGGGGTACCTGTGCGGGAGGGGGGAGGGGCACAGGTACCGCACTGGCCCAGCAGGACGAAGGAAATGGCGGGGGGGAACCTATGCGGGAGCGGGGAGGGGCACAGGTACCGCAGTGGCCCAGCAGGACGAAGGAAATGGCGGGTGGTACCTGTGCGGGAGGGGGGAGGGGGACAGGTACCGCAGTGGCCCAGCAGGACGAAGGAAATGGCGGGGGGGTACCTGTGCGGAAGGGGGGAGGGGGACAGGTACCACAGTGGCCCAGCAGGATGAAGGAAATGGCGGGTGGTACCTGTGCGGGAGGGGGGAGGGGGACAGGTACCGCTGTGGCCCAGCAGGATGAAGGAAATGGCGGGTGGTACCTGTGCGGGAGGGGGGAGGGGGACAGGTACCACAGTGGCCCAGGAGGCTGAAGGAAATGGCGGGGGGGTACCTGTGCGGAAGGGGGGAGGGGGACAGGTACCGCAGTGGCCCGGCAGGCCGAAGGAAATGGCGGGGGGGGTACCTGTGCGGGAGAGGGGAGGGAGACAGGTACCACAGTGGCCCAGCAGGCTGAAGGAAATGGCGGGGGGGTACCTGTGCGGGAGGGGGGAGGGGGACAGGTACCACAGTGGCCCAGCAGGAAGAAGGAAATGGCGGGGGGGTACCTGTGCGGGAGGGGGGAGGGAGACAGGTACCACAGTGGCCCAGCAGGCTGAAGGAAATGGCGGGGGGGTCCCTGTGCGGGAGGGGGGAGGGGCACAGGTACCACAGTGGCCCAGCAGGAAGAAGGAAATGGCGGGGGGTACCTGTGCGGGAGGGGGGAGGGGGACAGGTACCACAGTGGCCCAGCAGGAAGAAGGAAATGGCGGGGGGTACCTGTGCAGGAGGGGGGAGGGGGACAGGTACCACAGTGGCCCAGCAGGCTGAAGGAAATGGCGGGGGGGTCCCTGTGCGGGAGGGGGGAGGGGCACAGGTACCACAGTGGCCCAGCAGGCTGAAGGAAATGGCGGGGGGGTCCCTGTGCGGGAGGGGGGAGGGGCACAGGTACCACAGTGGCCCAGCAGGCTGAAGGAAATGGCGGGGGGGTACCTGTGCGGGAGGGGGGAGGGGGACAGGTACCACAGTGGCCCAGCAGGAAGAAGGAAATGGAGGGGGGGTACGTGTGCGGGAGGGGGGAGGGGGACAGGTACCACAGTGGCCCAGCAGGAAGAAGGAAATGGCGGGGGGGTAACTATGCGGGAGGAGGGAGGGGGACAGGTACCACAGTGGCCCAGCAGGAAGAAGGAAATGGCGGGGGGTACCTGTGCGGGGGGGGGGGAGCAGCACAGGTACCACAGTGGCCCAGCAGGAAGAAGGAAATGGCGGGGGGGGTACCTGTGCGGGAGGGGGGAGGGGGAAGGGTATCGCAGTGGCCCAGCAGGAAGAAGGAAATGGCGGGGGGGGTACCTGTGCGGGAGCGGAGAGGGGGACAGGTACCACAGTGGCCTAGCAGGACGAAGGAAATGGCGGGGGGGTACCTGTGCGGGAGGGGGGAGGGGGACAGGTACCACAGTGGCCCAGCAGGCTGAAGGAAATGGCGGGGGGGTACCTGTGCGGGAGGGGGGAGGGGCACAGGTACCACAGTGGCCCAGCAGGAAGAAGGAAATGGCGGGGGGGTACCTGTGCGGGAGGGTGCAGGGGGAAAGGTACCACAATGGCCCAGCAGGCTGAAGGAAATGGCGGGGGGGTACCTGTGCGGGAGGGGGGAGGGAGACAGGTACCACAATGGCCCAGCAGGCTGAAGGAAATGGCAGGGGGGTACCTGTGCGGGAGGGGGGAGGGGCACAGGTACCACAGTGGCCCAGCAGGCTGAAGGAAATGGCGGGGGGGTACCTGTGCGGGAGGGAGGAGGGGGACAGGTACCACAGTGGCCCAGCAGGCTGAAGGAAATGGCGGGGGGGGTACCTGTGCGGGAGGGGGAAGGGGGACAGGTACCACAGTGGCCCAGCAGGAAGAAGGAAATGGCGGGGGGGTACCTGTGCGGGAGTGGGGAGGGGCACAGGTACCACAGTGGCCCAGCAGGACGAAGGAAATGGCGGGGGGGTACCTGTGCGGGAGGGGGGAGGGGGACAGGTACCACAGTGGCCCAGCAGGCTGAAGGAAATGGCGGGGGGGTACCTGTGCGGGAGGGTGGAGGGGGACAGGTACCACAGTGGCCCAGCAGGCTGAAGGAAATGTCGGGGGGGTACCTGTGCGGGAGGGGGGAGGGGGACAGGTAGCACAGTGGCCCAGCAGGACGAAGGAAATGGCGGGGGGGTACCTGTGCGGGAGGGGGGAGGGGGACAGGTACCATAGTGGCCCAGCAGGCTGAAGGAAATGGCGGGGGGGTACCTGTGCGGGAGGGTGGAGGGGGACAGGTACCACAGTGTCCCAGCAGGCTGAAGGAAATGGCGGGGGGTACCTGTGCGGGAGGGGGGAGGGGCACAGGTACCACAGTGGCCCAGCAGGAAGAAGGAAATGGCGGGGGGGTACCTGTGCGGGAGCGGGGAGGGGGACAGGTACCACAGTGGCCCAGCAGGACGAAGGAAATTGCGGGGGGTACCTGTGCGGGAGGGGGGAGGGGCACAGGTACCACAGTGGCCCAGCAGGAAGAAGGAAATGGCGGGGGGGTACCTGTGCGGGAGGGTGCAGGGGGAAAGGTACCACAATGGCCCAGCAGGCTGAAGGAAATGGCGGGGGGGTACCTGTGCGGGAGGGGAGAGGGAGACAGGTACCACAATGGCCCAGCAGGCTGAAGGAAATGGCAGGGGGGTACCTGTGCGGGAGGGGGAGAGGCACAGGTACCACAGTGGCCCAGCAGGCTGAAGGAAATGGCGGGGGGGTACCTGTGCGGGAGGGAGGAGGGGGACAGGTACCACAGTGGCCCAGCAGGAAGAAGGAAATGGCGGGGGGTACCTGTGCGGGAGGGGGGAGGGAGACAGGTACCACAGTGGCCCAGCAGGAAGAAGGAAATGGCGGGGGGTACCTGTGCGGGAGGGGGGAGGGGGACAGGTACCACAGTGGCCCAGCAGGCTGAAGGAAATGGCGGGGGGGTCCCTGTGCGGGAGGGGGGAGGGGCACAGGTACCACAGTGGCCCAGCAGGCTGAAGGAAATGGCGGGGGGGTCCCTGTGCGGGAGGGGGGAGGGGCACAGGTACCACAGTGGCCCAGCAGGCTGAAGGAAATGGCGGGGGGGTACCTGTGCGGGAGGGGGGAGGGGGACAGGTACCACAGTGGCCCAGCAGGAAGAAGGAAATGGAGGGGGGGTACGTGTGCGGGAGGGGGGAGGGGGACAGGTACCACAGTGGCCCAGCAGGAAGAAGGAAATGGCGGGGGGGTAACTATGCGGGAGGAGGGAGGGGGACAGGTACCACAGTGGCCCAGCAGGAAGAAGGAAATGGCGGGGGGTACCTGTGCGGGGGGGGGGGAGCAGCACAGGTACCACAGTGGCCCAGCAGGAAGAAGGAAATGGCGGGGGGGGTACCTGTGCGGGAGGGGGGAGGGGGAAGGGTATCGCAGTGGCCCAGCAGGAAGAAGGAAATGGCGGGGGGGGTACCTGTGCGGGAGCGGAGAGGGGGACAGGTACCACAGTGGCCCAGCAGGACGAAGGAAATGGCGGGGGGGTACCTGTGCGGGAGGGGGGAGGGGGACAGGTACCACAGTGGCCCAGCAGGCTGAAGGAAATGGCGGGGGGGTACCTGTGCGGGAGGGGGGAGGGGCACAGGTACCACAGTGGCCCAGCAGGAAGAAGGAAATGGCGGGGGGGTACCTGTGCGGGAGGGTGCAGGGGGAAAGGTACCACAATGGCCCAGCAGGCTGAAGGAAATGGCGGGGGGGTACCTGTGCGGGAGGGGGGAGGGAGACAGGTACCACAATGGCCCAGCAGGCTGAAGGAAATGGCAGGGGGGTACCTGTGCGGGAGGGGGGAGGGGCACAGGTACCACAGTGGCCCAGCAGGCTGAAGGAAATGGCGGGGGGGTACCTGTGCGGGAGGGAGGAGGGGGACAGGTACCACAGTGGCCCAGCAGGCTGAAGGAAATGGCGGGGGGGGTACCTGTGCGGGAGGGGGAAGGGGGACAGGTACCACAGTGGCCCAGCAGGAAGAAGGAAATGGCGGGGGGGTACCTGTGCGGGAGTGGGGAGGGGCACAGGTACCACAGTGGCCCAGCAGGACGAAGGAAATGGCGGGGGGGTACCTGTGCGGGAGGGGGGAGGGGGACAGGTACCACAGTGGCCCAGCAGGCTGAAGGAAATGGCGGGGGGGGTACCTGTGCGGGAGGGTGGAGGGGGACAGGTACCACAGTGGCCCAGCAGGACGAAGGAAATGGCGGGGGGGTACCTGTGCGGGAGGGGGGAGGGGGACAGGTAGCACAGTGGCCCAGCAGGACGAAGGAAATGGCGGGGGGGTACCTGTGCGGGAGGGGGGAGGGGGACAGGTACCATAGTGGCCCAGCAGGCTGAAGGAAATGGCGGGGGGGTACCTGTGCGGGAGGGTGGAGGGGGACAGGTACCACAGTGGCCCAGCAGGCTGAAGGAAATGGCGGGGGGTACCTGTGCGGGAGGGGGGAGGGGCACAGGTACCACAGTGGCCCAGCAGGAAGAAGGAAATGGCGGGGGGGTACCTGTGCGGGAGCGGGGAGGGGGACAGGTACCACAGTGGCCCAGCAGGACGAAGGAAATTGCGGGGGGTACCTGTGCGGGAGGGGGGAGGGGCACAGGTACCACAGTGGCCCAGCAGGAAGAAGGAAATGGCGGGGGGGTACCTGTGCGGGAGGGTGCAGGGGGAAAGGTACCACAATGGCCCAGCAGGCTGAAGGAAATGGCGGGGGGGTACCTGTGCGGGAGGGGAGAGGGAGACAGGTACCACAATGGCCAGGCAGGCTGAAGGAAATGGCAGGGGGGTACCTGTGCGGGAGGGGGGAGGGGCACAGGTACCACAGTGGCCCAGCAGGCTGAAGGAAATGGCGGGGGGGTACCTGTGCGGGAGGGAGGAGGGGGACAGGTACCACAGTGGCCCAGCAGGAAGAAGGAAATGGCGGGGGGGTACCTGTGCGGGAGGGGGGAGGGAGACAGGTACCACAGTGGCCCAGCAGGCTGAAGGAAATGGCGGGGGGGTACCTGTGCGGGAGGGGGGAGGGGCACAGGTACCACAGTGGCCCAGCAGGCTGAAGGAAATGGCGGGGGGGTACCTGTGCGGGAGGGGGGAGGGGGACAGGTACCACAGTGGCCCAGCAGGAAGAAGGAAATGGAGGGGGGTACCTGTGCGGGAGGGGGGAGGGGGACAGGTACCACAGTGGCCCAGCAGGAAGAAGGAAATGGCGGGGGGGTAACTATGCGGGAGGAGGGAGGGGGACAGGTACCACAGTGGCCCAGCAGGAAGAAGGAAATGGCGGGGGGGTACCTTTGCGGGAGGGGGGAGGGGTACAGGTACCACAATGGCCCAGCAGGACGAAGGAAATGGCGGGGAGTACCTGTGCGGGAGCGGGGAGGGGCACAGGTACCACAGTGGCCCAGCAGGACGAAGGAAATGGCGGGGGGGTACCTGTTCGGGAGGGGGAGGGGGACAGGTACCCCAGTGGCCCAGTAGGCTGAAGGAAATGGCGGGGGGTACCTGTGCGGGAGGGGGGAGGGGCACAGGTACCCCAGTGGCCCAGTAGGCTGAAGGAAATGGCGGGGGGTACCTGTGCGGGAGGGGGGAGGGGGACAGGTACCCCAGTGGCCCAGCAGGCTGAAGGAAATGGCGGGGGGATACCTGTGCGGGAGGGGGAGGGGCACAGGTACCACAGTGGCCCAGCAGGCTGAAGGAAATGGCGGGGGGGTACCTGTGCGGGAGGGGGAGTGGCACAGGTACCACAGTGGCCCAGCAGGCTGAAGGAAATGGCGGGGGGGTACCTGTGCGGGAGGGGGGAGGGGCACAGGTACCGCAGTGGCCCAGCAGGACGAAGGAAATGGCGGGGGGTACCTGTGCGGGAGGGGGGAGGGGCACAGGTACCGCAGTGGCCCAGCAGGCTGAAGGAAATGGCGGGGGGTACCTGTGCGGGAGGGGGAGGGGCACAGGTACCACAGTGGCCCAGCAGGACGAAGAAAATGGCGGGGGGTACCTGTGCGGGAGGGGGAGGGGCACAGGTACCGCAGTGGCCCAGCAGGCTGAAGGAAATGGCGGGGGGTACCTGTGCGGGAGGGGGGAGGGGCACAGGTACCGCAGTGGCCCAGCAGGCTGAAGGAAATGGCGGGGGGTACCTGTGCGGAAGGGGGAGGGGCACAGGTACCACAATGGCCCAGCAGGCTGAAGGAAATGGCGGGGGGTACCTGTGCGGGAGGGGGGAGGGGCACAGGTACCACAGTGGCCCAGCAGGAAGAAGGAAATGGCGGGGGGTACCTGTGCGGGAGGGGGGAGGGGGACAGGTACCGCAGTGGCCCAGCAGGCTGAAGGAAATGGCGGGGGGGTACCTGTGCGGGAGGGGGAGGGGCACAGGTACCACAGTGGCCCAGTAGGCTGAAGGAAATGGCGGGGGGTACCTGTGCGGGAGGGGGAGGGGCACAGGTACCACAGTGGCCCAGTAGGCTGAAGGAAATGGCGGGGGGTACCTGTGCGGGAGGGG
Source organism: Pelodiscus sinensis (assembly GCF_052426305.1). Lineage (NCBI taxonomy): Eukaryota > Metazoa > Chordata > Testudines > Trionychidae > Pelodiscus > Pelodiscus sinensis. The sequence goes on from NC_143053.1 coordinate 293,593, forward strand.
GAGGGGCACAGGTACCACAGTGGCCCAGCAGGCTGAAGGAAATGGCGGGGGGGTACCTGTGCGGGAGGGGGGAGGGGCACAGGTACGCGCGCCGGCCCGGCAGGCCGTAGGAAATGGCGGGGGGGTACCTGTGCGGGAGGGGGGAGGGGGACAGGTACGCGCGCCGGCCCGGCAGGCCGTAGGAAATGGCGGGGGGGTACCTGTGCGGGAGCGGGGAGGGGGACAGGTACCACAGTGGCCCAGCAGGAAGAAGGAAATGGCGGGGGGGTACCTGTGCGGGAGGGGGGAGGGGCACAGGTACCACAGTGGCCCAGCAGGAAGAAGGAAATGGCGGGGGGGTACCTGTGCGGGAGGGGGACAGGTACGCGCGCCGGCCCGGCAGGCCGTAGGAAATGGCGGGGGGGTACCTGTGCGGGAGGGGGACAGGTACGCGCGCCGGCCCGGCAGGCCGTAGGAAATGGCGGCGGCTACCTGGGAGCGCTTGGTACGTGTGTGGGGGGTGAGGGGCGGGTGCTGGAGCAGGTCCCGACGTAGTGGTCACTCTCGCCCTTTCACTTCCGCATGGGAACCGCGCACTTCCGGCGTGGCCGTTGCCCGGTGACGGTTGGGGCGGCCGTTGGCCAGCAGCGGACACAGTGAGTGGGGCGGGCTCGCTGGCCCCGCCCGGAGGCGCGTGGCAGAGGCGCTACGGGCCTGTCGCGCTTTGCTGCCCGAGAAAGCGCCGTTTGGGGCTGTCGAGGCGGCGCTCTTCCCGCAGCGCCTTGTCCTTGCCCAGCGCGCCCCGACACTCGCGCAGGCTCCTCACTGCGCCTTTGGGGGCTTTTCATCCCAGCAGCTCGTCGGCTTGTAAGACGCTTCCACGTGCAAACGGGGGTGGGGAGGGACACGAACCTCGATATCCCACAACGCAACCCCGCCCCCGCCCCCGTCCTGTCCATGCCACGAGCTTCAGAGAGTTAGTCTGCAACAGGAAAAACGTGAAAAACAACCAATCTTCTAGTAGCACCTTGAAGACTAACAAACGTGTAGATGATATCATGAGCACAACCCACTTCTTCAGATGATAGGAGTTTTAGAAGTCCAGAGCCAAGAGTAAATAAAGGAACTGGAAGGGGGAAGGAAAAAACGAGAAAAAAGGAGGGGAGGAAAAAAAAAGAAACTGAGTATGTTTCAAATGCAACCACTTCCCCAGTTACGAAGGAGTTACGGACCAAGTGTTTGTAACTCGGATCCCATAGAGTTACATGGTGACTGCTCTGTTCGTAAGCATGGATCACCGTTCGTAACTCAGATCCGCATTTACGACCGCTTTGGTCGTAAGGGTAGATGTTCTTAAGTGGAGGTTGTCGTAACTTGGGGAGCGGCTGTAGTTACAAGAGGTTAATGGAGGCTCCTCATACACTCATGTTTGCAGCAGTAAAATTTTTTTGCATCTGACAAAGTGGGTCTTTGCCCACGAAAGCTTATGCTCCTACACTTCAGTTAGTCTATAAGGTGCCACAGGACTCCTCGTCGCTTTTTTAAAAAAATTTTCTTACTGTCTGTTGGCTCATGCAAAGCTGAGCTTATTAGTGCTTTAAAGTTAATAAGAAACCTGCTTCCCTCTATTCTTTTCCAGGGAAATGAGTGCCAAGAAAGCAGCAGGAAAAGCTGCTGGTCAGAAAGGTTTCAAACCAGCTTCACTGGTGAAAAAATCAGGACCAGCATCTAGAAAATCAGGTAGAGTGGACGATGGCAAAATATCTGAACCACAATGAAAAGGAAAAACTATATAGCACTTTAAAGACTAACAAGATGGTTTAATAGGTGATGAGCTTTCGTGGGCCAGACCCACTTTCTCAGATCATATTATGGAAGAGAATTGGCATGACCATATGTATACCAAAGAAATACAATGAAAAAAGTGAACACATTATTAAATTGACAAATCAGATTTAGTACAGAAGGTGGGGTGAGGAAGTGCGAGGGCGGGAATAGCTATTCATGAGTCAATGAATGGCTAATCAGGGGTGATAAGTGAGAAAGCTATATTTGTAATCCTTAAGGTAATTAGCATCTTTGTTAAGGCCCATTCGTAAAGTGTCACATTTAAACATGAAAGAAAGTTCTCAAGTTTCCCTCTGTAATCTGGTGTTAAAGTCTCTTTGAAGTAAGATGCATGTAGTAAGGTCTCTAAGACTACGTCCAGATAGGTTGAAATGAAAAGCAACTGGTTTTTCCTTGTGAAGATGCCTGTTGTCTGATTTGTGGGCATTAATTCTTTGGCGAAGTGTCTGAGAAGTCTGTCCAATATACATAGCAGAAGGACACTGTTGACACATGACGGCATAAATTATATGAACAGGAATATGTGTTCTTGATCATACAACTGATATGGTTAAGTCCAGTGATGGTGTCACCAGAGTAAATATGTGGACAAAGTTGGCAACAGGGTTGGTATTAACGTGGTATGTCCTGTGGTTGTTGGTAAGAATCTTCCTGAGATTAGGTGGTTGTCTATAGGAGACTATGGGTCTGTCTCCCAGAGCCTCTCGGAGTGTAGTATCTTGTTCCAGTATAGGTTGTAGGTTATTGATAATGTGTTGGAGGGGTTTAAGTTGGGAGCTATAGGTGATGACAAGTGGTGTTCTATTGTTGGTTTTCTTGGGCCTATCTTGAAGTAGATGGTTTCTGGGTATTCGTCTGGCTCTTTCAATTTGTTTTTTTATTTCCCCCTGTGGGTAATTGAGATTTACAAATGCTTGGTAGAGATCTTGAAGTTTCTGGTCTCTGTCAGTGGGATTAGAGCAGATGCGGTTGTACCTAAGGGCTTGACTATAGACGAAGGATCATATGGTGTGTCCTGGATGGAAGCTGGAGGCCTGTAGGTAAGTGTCGCAGTCAGTGGGTTTTCTGTAGAGAGTGGTATTTTATTTTCCATTAGTGATTTGTACTGTCGTGTCCAGGAAATGGATCTCTCGTGTTGAATAGTTCAGGCTGAGATTGATGGTGGGATATAGGTTGTTAAAGTCTCTGTGGAATGCGTCCAGTGTTTCTTGGTCATGGGTCCAGATCATAAAGATGTTATCGATGTAGCGTAAGTAAAGGAGGGGTAAAAGGGGACAGGATCTGAGGAAACGTTGTTCTAAGTCATCCATAAAGATAAAATAAAATTAATGGAGATTGCCTATCTCCTAGAACTCGAAGGGACCTTGAAAGGTCATTGAGTCCAGTCCCCTGCCTTCACAGCAGGACCAAGTACCATCCCTGACAATTTTTGCCCCAAATCCCTAAATGGCCTCCTCAAGGATTGAACTCACAACCCTGGGTTTAGCAGGCCAATGCTCAAACCACTGAGTATGTTAGCATACTGTGGGGCCATGCGGGTACCCATGGCTGTGCTGCTGATCTGGAGATATATGTTGTCCCCAAATTGGAAATAATTATGTGTGAGAACAAAGTTACATAGATCTGCTACGTACTGATGGGGGAATCCTGATTCTGTGACTGTTGTTTTTCAGTCTGCATCATCATCAGTTTGTGATTTTTCAGGGACAGGGAGTGTGATTTCTTTGTGTTTAGATACAGTGATACACCATGCAGCAGATATGGCTAACAATGATAATGACCTATTGTGGTCTCAGAGCAGGCAAAACCCATTTCTTCAGATGTGCGATATGCTGGAAGACCACAGAAATTGCTTGTACAGGAATTCTAAGTTGGTGACCATTCTGCTATAGCTGATGTATTATGTGGAATCACCTGTATCAGTGCTGTGTTACCCAACTGAGATGGCAAAGACTTATTGGACAACAAAATCCTCAGGAATTATTGCCACAGATGCTACTGGGGAGGAAAGAGCATAAGAGAGTAGAACAGGGCTACTCAGTATGTGGGCTTTGGGCTGCATGTGGCCCGTGGCCCATTTATTTGCGGCCTGCGGTCTGGTTGGGTTTATGCGGTGCTCAACTCGTGGCCCGTGGGTGGGATCCTTTGAACATGACCTCTACTGGGAACACACTCCACAACGGCGAGGCATCTTCCAAGCGGGGTGAGCATGGAAAGGTGCAAGCAGATGGGCTGTCTGGAACAGGCAGGTACAGAGTGTCAGCGTTTCTAGCCCCCAAGGAGGAGGTGCTGGGAGTGCTGGGGCATGTGGGAAGTGCTACTTAGCCTTGTGCACAGAGCCTGAGAGATGCTGACTGGCTCACACTGGCCATGTTTGGGTCCGGTGCCGCGGTCTAAGGCTTAATCTTTGTATTCATGCCCATCAGTGTGAAAGAAGCTATTTGCTTTTATTTGCATATATATTTGCATGTACTGTATATGCAACTACACTTAAGTTGCAACCCTCACCATGTGCTGTGAGTATCATTGTGGCCCCCAGAGCTTCTGAAGTTGAGTAGTCCTGGTGTAGAAACTAAAGAAGATATCTGGCAATTTGCAAACAGCACAGAGGAACAGGAGGCATTCATCTCTTCTGTAAGTATTGAATTGCAATACACAGTGAGGCAACAATGTCCAGTGCTAGCAATGCTCCTACTAATGCAGTCCAATATGCTGTTAGCCTTGTTGGCAAGAAGGGCAAATTGTTGACTCATATCCAGCTTCTTGTCTGCTGTAATTAACTTGGTCTTTTTTCTGTAGACCTGCTGCTTAGCTAGACAGTCCCTAGCCTTTAACAGTGCATGGGATTCCTCCAGCCTAAGTGCACTTGTCCTTGTTGAAGTGCATCAGATTTCTTCTGGCATAACCCTCCAATTTGTCCAGGTCACTATGGACCCTATCGCTGTCCTCCAGCATATCTATCTAAAAGCTGTTTAAGGAGAAGGGAGAAAAAATATTCTCCCTAACCTCTGAGGATAGGGTGAGTAGCAATGGGCTTAATTTGCAGCACAGGAAGTTTAGGTTGGACATTAGAAAAAAAATCCTAATTGTTAGTAATATGCTTAGGGAGGTAGAAGGGATGTCAATGTATAGATGACTACACAATTAACCAGTAAGCTTGGGCTTATCAGTTAATCTTGTTGACTACACACACTCCCCCCCTTGCTGCCTCTGTATCAGAGGCAGAAAGGGGGGATGGGACTGAGAGTCAGTGCCAGTGATCACCAGAGCCGCCTGCCCCCGCCCTCACCTCTGTGCTGCTGCCTCTCTTAGAGAGGCAACAACAAGGAGGGTGAGGGGGACAGGCAGGAGTCGATATGTGTGAGGAGCCGCCTTTCAAGCAGGTTCCCCATGTGTGCTGGCTCCACGGACCTGCCTGCCCTCCTGCCGCTGCCTCCTCCCCCCCAGCACCAGCTCTGTGGTTCTCCCTGTCCCCTCACACACACACTGTGTGCAGGGACGGGGGGCAGAGGAGGCTGCTGCAAAGCAGCCACTGTCCATGGTGAGCCTGGGCCTGGATGTCAAACTGGTTTTTAAACTGGCTGCTCTCCCAGAGTGGCTCCCACCTGCCCCCCTGCACTTCTGCCTCTGATAGGCAGCAGTGCAATGTAGCAGTGGGCCCCCAGGAGTGTGGCTGGGAATGCACTGGTAGCTGGCCCTGCCTCTGGGGACTATCAAATAGTCCTGTAACTGTTACAGTTTCATGTGGTTACACAACTATTCAGTTACAAGCTATCTAACATCCCTAGGAGATTATGGAATGGCCACCCACTGGAGATATCTAAAAGCAGCAAGACAAACATTTGTCACAGATGTCGTAGATCAATGGGTCTCAAAGTGTGGTCTGTGGACCACTGATGGTCCATGATCATCTTACAGGTGGACTGCAGGCTCGGGGCTCACCCCTACACTTCATTGTGGAACCTGTGCTGTCACTCCAGCCCAGTCCCCCCTATAAGGTTGGAACATCAGGGACAGCTTCCCTCTGGGACGGAGGGGGGTTGAGCCGTGTGGGCTACATCCAGCTTGTGGGGGAGAAAAGTGGCCTTGTATGCTTCTGTTCCTCTTCTCTCTAAGTGGGGGAATAGCAGTGCAGGAAACCACCTGGAGGCTTTCCCCGCTGCTCCCATTGGCCATAAGCACAGCTAATGAGAGCAGTGGGGGGTGCTGTATGGGAGTGGCAGGAGTCGCAGAGCCAGATAAGTGTACCCCCCCATACCGCTCGTGCCCAAACTCTGCACCCTCCCTGCCACCCAGAGACCCCATCCCTGCTCCTGCACCCGTCCTCCTGGCCTGAGTGTTGACTCTGCCTGCACACACTGCCCATGCAGTATCAGTGGGCAGCAGTTCCTGGCCATAGGGAGCGGTGGAGCCATCATGTGGGGTGGGGTTGGGGCAGCACATAGAGCCCCTGTGACTGTTCCTCTGCCTAAGAGTAGCAGGGACATGTTGCTGCTTCCAGGGAGCCACACAGAGCCAGGTAGAGACTGCCCACCTATACCAACCAGACTATAAACTGGAGTTTCTATGGAGATCAGGAGTGCTGATTGATAGAGCTTTCCAGTTGTACAGGGCCAGATAATGTAGCTTTTACTGTAATGTGGTCTTGTATAACGAACACTGCCATTCTTTGTTTTTCTTTTTGTCATTTTTTCTCAAAATGGCATGAAGAAAGTAAGAATGACCATAGAGAGCTAGATCAATGGTGTGTGTAACCCAGTTTCCTGTTTTCTAACAGTGGCTGGTGCCAGATGTCTCAGAAGGAACAAACAGAACGGCAATTATCAAGTGATCTATCCTCTGTCATCCAGTCCCAGCTGCTGGCAATCAGAGGTTTAGGGTTACCCTGAACACGAGTTTGTGTCCCTAACCTTGACTAATATCGATTGATGGATCTGTCTTCAATGAGTTTATTTCATTCTTCTTTGTACCCTGTTTTACTTTTGGCCTTCATAATATCCCCTGGCAACAAGTGCCACAAGTTGACCGTGTGCTGTGTGAAGCAGTGCTTCCTTATGTTTGCTTTAAATCTGCTGCCTGTTAATTTTATTGAGTGACCCCTGGTTTGTGCATTGTGTGAAGGGGTAAATCACACTTTGTTATTCACTTTCTCCACATTATTCATGATTTTGTAGACCTCTGTAACAGGACTACTCAATTGTGGAAGCCCCAGGAGCCACAATGATACTCACAGCACGTGCCGAGGGCCACAACTTAAGTGTGGTTGCATGATTTTGTAGACCTCTGTAACAGGGCTACTCGATTGTGGAAGTCCCAGGAGCCACAATGATACTCACAGCACGTGCCAAGGGCCACAACTTAAGTGTGGTTGCATATACATGCAATATATATGCAAATAGCTTCTTTCACACTGATGGGCATGAATACAAAGCACTTCCTACAAAGCCCCAGCACTCCCGGCACCTCCTCCCTATGGGTTAGAAATGCCAATACCCTGTACTTGCCTGTTCCAGCCAGCCTATCCACTTGTGTCTTTCAGTGCTCACCCCGCCTGGGAGACGCCTCTCTGTTGTGGAGTGTGTTCCCAGTGGAGATCATATTCAAAGGATCCTACTCGCAGGCCACATGTTGAGCCCCACGTAAACCCAAACCACACCGTGGGCCACAAACAAATGGGCTGTGGGCTGCATGCAGCCCATGAGCTATGTGTTGAGTAGCCCTGCCTTATAATATCCCCTCATAGTTGTCTCCTTTGTAAGCTGAACAGTTTCAGTCTTTTTAATCTTTTCTGGTATAGAAGGCGTTCCATACCCCTCATCATTTTTGTTGCTTTTCTCTGTACATTTTGCAATTATTACGTATGTTTTCTGAGACGGGGTAACTGGAACTGCATGCATTATTCAAGGTGTAGGTATATCATTGATTTATATAATGACATTATTTTTTCTGTCTTTTTATTAGGGCTGTCAAGCAATTAAAAAAATAATTATGATTAATCATGCGATTGTGTGCTGCCCCTTTGAAATGCTGCAGAGGTGTTTCAAAGGGGCAGTGCTACAGAAGCCTGAGATCAGTTGGAGTCCTCAGCTGACCACAGGCTCAGTGCAGCTGCCTCTTTGAAGTGCCACCCGGGCTGTTCTTTTCCTAGTGGTTCGTAACATTCTTTTCTTTTTTTTGACTGTCGCTGCATGTTTAATGTATGTTTTCAGACAACTATCCAAAATGATTCCTAGATTTCTCGTGGGTAGTAACAGCTAATTTTGACCTCATCATTTTGTATGCATCAGTGAGATTGTTTTCCAGTGTGTAGTATTTTGCATTTATCAACACTGAATTTTATTTGCCCATTTTTCTGGGATCCTTTTGTAGCTCTTCGCTGTCTGCCTAGAACTTAATTATCTTCAGTAATTTTGTATCATCTTCAGTCTTAGAAACCTCACTGTTTACTCCTCCTTCTAGATCACTGTTGAATCTGTTGAACAGTATGGGTGCCAGTACAAATCCTCACAGGTTATTCTGAAATACAGTAATTCCTCATTTAACATGGTAGATACATTTTGAAAATGATTGTGTTAGGTGAAAACATGTTATGCTGTGTCAATTTTCCCATTGAAAATAATGGAAAAGATGGGGGTTGCGTTTCAATTGCTGGGAAATGGGGAAACCCAGCCGCTGGCCTGCAAGCTGGGTCAGAGGAGAGGGAGCAAGGCGTCCGGCGAGAGGGGGTCTCCGGGGAATGGCGCGGCGAGCACTGAACCCTTCGCCGCTTTGAAGGGAGGCTGGAGAAGCCCCGTGCAGCCGCCGGCCTGCAAGCTAGGTCGGAGGAGAGGGAGCAAGGCGTCCAGCAAGAGGGGGTCTCTGGGGAATGGCATTGCAAGCAGTGAACCCTCTGCCGCTTTCAAGGGAGGCGGGGGAGGCCCCGAGCAGCTGCTGGCGACTGACTGGCTGGGGAAACCGTGTTATTTCAGGGACAGTTGTGTTGTTCAAAAAACGTTCCCCCCCAGAAAATCATGCTATTGCGAAAACATGTTAAGCGGGCACGTGTTAAGCAAGTTATTACTGTAACTGCTGTGTAGACTAGACCTAAACTGCAGGCTGAAATGGATGGTCAGTTATGGTTGTGTATCACCAAACATTGGTTACTGCACACTCTTCAAAGAGCTTTTCTCTGCCAGTCAGCATAATATCTGTCTTTCTTGGGTTCAGCTTCTGCCAGCTGCTCTTGTCCAAGCAGTGGGCCAGCTTAGAGACAGTGATATTGTTGTATGTGTTGAAGTTTGGTGGAAGTGTCTGTTACCTACATATTTTGAACACTTCCATCAATGTCATTTTACTAGTGCATTCCCCCAGTACTTGCCTGCAGATGTTCAGTAGGACCTAAAAGAGAATTGATAATTTTGGGACTTCACAAGTGACAGTGGAAATGCAGTTTCTCACTACTGGCCTTTGTTTAACTCCTACCAAAGGAGAATTCAATCTTTTTTTATCATATTTCCCTGGATTCCTACCATCTCCCTCAGGCAGAATAGCAGAATCTCTTGACTGACAATGTTGATTGCTGAAGAGAGGCCCAGGAATATGAGGCTGAAGGTCTGCCCTCCATTGACTTCAAGAGATCATTCATTTGCTTCATCAATACTGTGCTATGTCCTGTCCTGACTTTTGACTTTGGATTTCAGGGTGCATAGCACTTTTGGAATTTTTACAGATTTTGGGGTTTGTCTTTAGGCATCAGGTAGCTTCTGATAAATAAAACGACTAAAGTTTTTTCCCCTTTTTTTGTGTTCTCCCAACCTTAGGCCAGCAAATTGAGAAGAAAGGCACAGCTAAGCAAGAGAGCAGCTCCAACCTCCCAACGGAATCCAGCAATAAGCAGAATGAGCCAGCCTTGATAAAGAATCCACATGTAGGTAGGTGCAGTGTAGAGTTGTACTGGAAGTGCTTGATTATAAGGGGTACACAGGCCTTGCATATATGTAAAGGCATGGACTGAAGGTATCTTAGGTGGGAGAGGCTGTGCTTCAAGCAGCCTGGTGTGAGCTCATCCATGCTATGCTCCCGGTCTACCGGTAGTCCCCCACCTGCAGTTTCCTTCCATCACTCTGCCCTGGCCTAGGCTGGCTGAGGCTGAGTTGACTGCCTCCTGGCAGGAACTGAGGTGGGCTGCTGCTGGTACTGCAGTGCCTGCCTGGTGCTTGGGTCATGCTGCCTGGCACACTGGGACTAGGGGCTCTGCAGCTGCACTACCCTGATACCAGGACTAGGGCTTCATCACCCAGTGCTGGGGTCAGGGACTGAGGTGGGGGTGCTGGACTCTTGTGGGAAGGGGAGTAGAATTAGAGGGAAGAGGGAAAATGGGGAAAAGAAGGAGAGGGGTGGGGCCTCAGACTGAAGGGGAGCTAGCCTCCACTAATGGCTAGATCACTGGCTGCTCAGGTGTCCCGGGTTAAATGAAATGTGTGATTTGTAAACTCATTTAGTTAATGCAGTGTTAAACCCTGCGAGGGTCACTCAGTCCACTTTAATCTGGGTTTACGTTTATGCTGAAGAAATGTAGGCTCAACACAGTAATGAGCTCCCCCTAGGGCAGTGGTCTTTAACTTTTTTAAGCATGAGATCACTTTTTGAATTTAAGTGCCATCCAGGATCTACCTCAGACCCAAATACCCTTGTCCCACCTCCTTCATGCCCCTTCTATGAGGCCCTACCCTAGTCACTCTGTCTTCCCTTCCTCCCCCATCCTCCCTCCCTTTCACCAGGCAGGGGCAGAGGGTGTGGGCTCTGGTCTTGGGCTAAGGAATTTGGAGTGCGGGAAGGGCTCTGAGCTGAGCCTGTGGCAGGGATTTGAGGTGTAGGAGGGGGTTCAGGGTAAGGCTCTATAAGGGTATGTCTACACTACCCCCCTAGTTTGAACTAGGGGGGGTAATGTAGTCATACCGAGTTGCAAATGAAGCCCGGGATTTGAATTTCCCGGGCTTCATTTGCATAAAGCCGTCCGGCACCATTTTTAAATGCCAGCTAGTTCGGACCCCGTGCCGCGCGGCTACACGCGGCATGAACTAGCTAGTTCGGATTAGGCTTCCTAATCCGAACTAGTTAGTCCGTGCCACATGTAGCCACGCGGCACGTGGTCCGAACTAGCCGGCATTTAAAAATGGTGCCGGACGGCTTTATGCAAATGAAGCCCGGGAAATTCAAATCCCGGGCTTCATTTGCAACTCCGTATGACTACATTACCCCCCCTAGTTCGAACTAGGGGGGTAGTGTAGACATACGCTAAGGGAGTTTGGACCCAAGGGGCTCAGGGGTAGGGCAGGGGATTGGGTTGCAGGAGAGAGTTCATGACTGGGGCAGGGGTTTGGGATTCTGGCTCCAGCTGGACACTGCCTACCTCAGGTGGTTCCTGGGTGGTGGTGCAGTGGGGCTAAGGCAGGCTCACCCCTGCCCTGGCTCTGCACCACTCTCAAAAGCTGCCAGCAAACTTACTCCATCCCAAGCCTTATGCCCCACCTATCTGTTCTGTGGAAATAGAATACAAGGAAGGAGGGGACATCCTGACATCAGTGCCCCCTCATCTTCCTTCTCTGCCCTGCACAGCAAGCAGGAGGCTCGTGAGGGGCAGGCAGCTCCAAGGCAAAGAGCAGGAGATGCGCAGCAGTGGGGCAAGAGGCAGCTGAAGTGCTGTGCTTGATAGCCAACTGATCTACTGGTTGATGACCACTGCCCTAGGGTGACACCTGGAACTGGGGTACCAACAAGCCCCCCGACCCACCATCCTGAGCTCCCTTTTACACTGTACAGCTGTGACAAACTGTCAAACCCTTTCCAGGCTGCACTTACACCAGCAAACATATAGGTAAGGACACCCCCAGCTGCAGTTACATGCAAGCAGGCTCTTTAACCAGCCCCTGTGTGGGAGGGTCCAGCAAGGGCACTTCTCAGGACATAATCACATACCCCATCTGGAGTATAAACCCCAAATTATACTGTCTTGAATTGCACAAGGAACTACAAAGCATAAGTGTGACGTAGTGGGGGTACCTGGCTGGTTTCTATGCTGCTGGCTCTGGGGGATCCCCCACTGGCTGCCGTGGGTACCACGACCCAGCAAAACAGGATGAGTCACTATGCAAACCAGTGGCCAGACACCCCCCATGGAGAGGAACAAAGGAAGGTGGAATGCTGCCTTGGCTGGGGGGCAGGGCTGGAAGTTAGTGAGTTGGTTGCTGGCTGTCGGAGGGCATGGATGAGAGCCTAGGGGAAGGGGCTGGAGTTTAGGGGCCCAGTCTCCCCCATCTCAAGGGGGCCTGAGGCATCCTAGCCCAGTTCCTGTAACCAGATTACATCTGTGCTGCGCTGTGCTGGAGGAGCAATAAACCACCCTCAATTCCACTGGCTGGTGCAGTCTGTTTGTGCCATTTCGGGGTGCAGGAGACGGGGAACCCCCAACGCGCCGTCACACTGGTGTCAGGAGCGGGATGCACTGCACCCCGTGGATGGAGCTTCCAGCGGCAAGCGACAAGGCGCAGTAGAAGCAAGAGCCCTGGAGCCAGGCGTGCTGGAGACAGAGCGAAGCGGTTCCTGGGAATCGTGGGGCGCTGCAGCACTAGACTGGTGAGTCTGCACCGAGGGGCCCAGCGGGCAGATGGCCTACGCCCGACTCTTGAAGGCAGAGCTGGTGGGGCTGTGCAGAGAGAGGGGCTTGCCTGTGCAGAAAGCAACCAAGGCCCAGCTGATTGCTCAGCTAGAAGAGAACGACCAGCCACAGGGCCAGGATCTTGTCCCCAGGGGAAGCAGCCAGACCCCCCCTGAGAGTGTGTCAGGCTCAGAGAGGGGGAGGAGCGCTGGAACCCACAGGAGAGATGAGACAGCTTCCCCCAGGAGGCCTGCAAGCTGCAGCCCATCTAGGGCAGGGGCCAGCCAAGCAGAGCTGCGGCGGCTGGAGATCCAGCTGCGGATCAAGGAATTGGAAGTAGAGGACCGAGAGAGGGACCGCCAGGACCGAGAAAGGGAACGCCAAGATCGAGAGAGGCAGCGGCAGCATGAGCTGGCCATGGCAGAGCGGAGAACCGGCGGGGCACCGGCTGCGCCAAGTGCGGATGGGCCCCAGGGTCCCAGGACTGCCAGATGCTTGGAGAGGCCCGTGGTGGCCCAATTGAAGGACATGGGTGACATAGACGGGTTCCTCAGTGCCTTTGAGAGGGCCTGTGGACTGCAACGGGTTCCCCCAGCTGACTGGCTGCAGGAGCTCATCCCCGCACTGAGCCAGGAGGCGGCCGGAGTGCTCAGCCAGCTGGAGGACCTACAGCCCGGGGATTACAACCGAGTCAAGGAGGCCCTGCTGCACAAGTTCGGGCTGACCCCCGAGATGTACAGGAAGAAGTTCCGGGGGGTACAGAAAGGGCCACGGGAGACCTATGTGGATCTGGTCTCCCGCCTGGCGCAATACTGCCGCAAGTGGGTGTCTGGAGTCGGAGCCCAGACCGCAGAGGAGCTGCTCAAGCTGGTCATGATGGAGCAGTTCTATGCAGCGTGCCCACCCAAACTGAGGCTGTGGCTCAAGGACCGGAGACCAGAGAACCCCCAGGAGGCCGGGAGACTGGCGGATGAGTTCACGGAGAGCCGGTCCGGGTGTGAACGGGAGTCCCGGAGAGAAAGGGAACCGCGCAGAGACCGGATCTCGGCTGAGCGACGGAGGGAGTCAACTACGGGGCGAGACCAAGGAACAGGTCGTCTGCGCCCCAGAGAACCAGCCAGGGCCTGGACAGAGACAGCCCAAAGCCTAACTTGCCAGCGCTGTGGGCAAAAAGGCCACAAGAGGGCTCAGTGCACCAGGTCCCAGGACCGGGGACTTTCCAGGGTTAACTGGCTGGGGCGGGAGGAAGGGCAGGCTGCCCCAGAGGCAGGGGCTGGCAGGCAAACCTCAGCTCAGAGAGAGGGGAAGGATGCTCAGTGCACCTCCCCTGGGAGGTCTGATTCTCAGGAGGCGGATTTCTCCGTGTACCGGGTGGGGGCAGGACGGCCCCTGCGGAGCGAGTGCCTCATACCCCTGGAGGTGGATGGTAGGAAGGTGACGGGCTTCTGGGACACGGGGGCAGAGGTGACTCTGGCCCGATCCGACATAGTGGCCCCGGAGCGGATACTACCCCACGCGCAGCTGACCCTGAAGGGCATAGACGGGTCCCCGTTTAAGGTGCCTGTAGCCAGGGTGCATCTGAAATGGGGGGCCAAGGAGGGCCTCAAGGAAGTGGGGGTGCACCCGCACTTGCCCACCGAGGTGCTGATGGGGAACGACCTAGAGGAGTGGCCCCATGAATCCCAGCGGGCTCTAGTCACTACCCGGAGCCAGAGCCAGCGGGGGGCTGACAACGTGGGTCCAGGGAAGGACTCCTGGCAGCATCCTCAGGGTCCCATCCCAGTGGACACGGGGTCCAGCCAGGCTGGGACTCCGGACCTAGGCAGAGGTGGGGGACAGGTCCCGATCCCTGCCTCAGCAGCTGAATTCCAGGCTGAGGTGCAGGCGGACCCCTCCTTGCAGAGGCTGAGGGACCAGGCTGGCCTCCGTGCAGCTCAGCCCCGGGGGAGAGGTGGCCAGGAGAGATTCCTGCGGGAGCGTGGGCTCCTGTTCCGTGAGTGGCTCCCCCCCAGGAAGGCGAGGGCATGGAGGGTAGAGCGGCAGCTGGTCGTCCCCCGAAAGTATCGCCTCAAGCTGCTGTATTTGGCCCACGATTCCCCCGTTGGGGGCCACCGGGGGATCCGGAGCACCCGGCTGAGGCTGCTCCAGCACTTCTATTGGCCGGGAATCTTTACAGCCGTGCAGCGGTACTGCCGGTCCTGTGACTCCTGCCAGAGGGGCGGGAAGGCCCAAGACAGGAGGAAAGCGGCTTGGGGGTCTCTACCCCAGATAGACCCTCTGGGCTGGCTGAGAGAGTTATGGGAGGGGAAGACCTCCCTGGATGGAGCATCGGGGGTGGAAGCCGCCCTGGTTGTCCAGAGAAGGCTCGCTGGGATCATGGCCCCGGCCCGAGAAACCCCGGCCAGAGATCAAGGCCAGCAGAAGGGTGGGTGTGACCCCCGAGGACAGGCCTGCGCCAGTCGCCCTGGAGCGGGGCGGCGAGTGGACAGAGGGAAGCCAATTCATGTGGGGCCTCGCCACGGCCGGCCCGAGTCAAGGGGAGCACCCATGTCCCCGGGGCGGGTTCCCACGCAGAGGACCCGAACTTCCCCAGGTCACGAGCGGAGTGACCCTGCTCAGTTCGCTCTCGGAGGGGGGAGAACTGTGACGTAGTGGGGGTACCTGGCTGGTTTCTATGCTGCTGGCTCTGGGGGAT